>NC_137103.1:57717683-57790183 GCF_949357685.1 Gobio gobio | reverse complement strand
ACACGTGTGTTATCTGTGTTAGACTTCAGCACACGTGTGTTATCTGTGTGTTAGACTTCAGACACCGCACACGTGTGTTATCTGTGTGTTAGACTTCAGCACACGCGTGTTATCTGTGTGTTAGACTTCAGACACCGCATACGTGTGTTATCTGTGTATTAGACTTCAGACATTGCACATGTGTGTTATCTGTGTGTTAGACTTCAGACACCGCACACGTGTGTTATCTGTGTGTTAGACTTCAGACACCGCATACGTGTGTTATCTGTGTATTAGACTTCAGACATTGCACATGTGTGTTATCTGTGTGTTAGACTTCAGACACCGCACACGTGTGTTATCTGTGTGTTAGACTTCAGACACCGCACACGTGTGTTATCTGTGTGTTAGACTTCAGACATCGCACACGTGTGTTATCTGTGTATTAGACTTCAGACACCGCACACGTGTGTTATCTGTGTATTAGACTTCAGACACCGCACACGTGTGTTATCTGTGTATTAGACTTCAGACACCGCACACGTGTGTTATCTGTGTATTAGACTTCAGACATCGCACACGTGTGTTATCTGTGTATTAGACTTCAGACACCGCACACGTGTGTTATCTGTGTATTAGACTTCAGACACCGCACACGTGTGTTATCTGTGTATTAGACTTCAGACATCGCACACGTGTGTTATCTGTGTATTAGACTTCAGACACCGCACACGTGTGTTATCTGTGTATTAGACTTCAGACATCGCACACGTGTGTTATCTGTGTATTAGACTTCAGACACCGCACACGTGTGTTATCTGTGTATTAGACTTCAGACACCGCACACGTGTGTTATCTGTGTATTAGACTTCAGACATCGCACACGTGTGTTATCTGTGTATTAGACTTCAGACACCGCACACGTGTGTTATCTGTGTATTAGACTTCAGACACCGCACACGTGTGTTATCTGTATATTAGACTTCAGACACAGCACACGTGTGTTATCTGTGTATTAGACTTTAGACACCGCACACGTGTGTTATCTGTGTATTAGACTTCAGACACCGCACACGCGTGTTATCTGTGTGTTAGACTTCAGACACCGCACACGTGTGTTATCTGTGTATTAGACTTCAGACACCGCACACGCGTGTTATCTGTGTGTTAGACTTCAGACACCGCACACGTGTGTTATCTGTGTATTAGACTTCAGACACCGCACACGTGTGTTATCTGTGTATTAGACTTTAGACACCGCACACGTGTGTTATCTGTGTATTAGACTTCAGACACCGCACACGCGTGTTATCTGTGTGTTAGACTTCAGACACCGCACACGTGTGTTATCTGTGTATTAGACTTCAGACACCGCACACGTGTGTTATCTGTGTATTAGACTTTAGACACCGCACACGTGTGTTATCTGTGTATTAGACTTCAGACACCGCACACGTGTGTTATCTGTGTATTAGACTTCAGACACCGCACACGTGTGTTATCTGTGTGTTAGACTTCAGACACCGCACACGCGTGTTATCTGTGCATTAGACTTCAGACACCGCACACGTGTGTTATCTGTGTATTAGACTTCAGACACCGCACACGTGTGTTATCTGTGTATTAGACTTCAGACACCGCACACGTGTGTTATCTGTGTGTTAGACTTCAGACACCGCACACGTGTGTTATCTGTGTGTTAGACTTCAGACACCGCACACGCGTGTTATCTGTGTATTAGACTTCAGACTCCGCACACGTGTGTTATCTGTGTATTAGACTTCAGACACCGCACACGTGTGTTATCTGTGTATTAGACTTCAGACACCGCACACGCGTGTTATCTGTGTATTAGACTTCAGACACCGCACACGTGTGTTATCTGTGTGTTAGACTTCAGACACCGCACACGTGTGTTATCTGTGTATTAGACTTCAGACACCGCACACGCGTGTTATCTGTGTATTAGACTTTAGACACCGCACACGTGTGTTATCTGTGTATTAGACTTCAGACACCGCACACGTGTGTTATCTGTGTATTAGACTTCAGACACCGCACACGTGTGTTATCTGTGTGTTAGACTTCAGACACCGCACACGTGTGTTATCTGTGTATTAGACTTCAGACACCGCACACGTGTGTTATCTGTGTATTAGACTTCAGACATCGCACACGTGTGTTATCTGTGTATTAGACTTCAGACACCGCACACGTGTGTTATCTGTGTATTAGACTTCAGACACCGCACACGTGTGTTATCTGTGTATTAGACTTCAGACATCGCACACGTGTGTTATCTGTGTATTAGACTTCAGACACCGCACACGTGTGTTATCTGTGTATTAGACTTCAGACACCGCACACGTGTGTTATCTGTATATTAGACTTCAGACACAGCACACGTGTGTTATCTGTGTATTAGACTTTAGACACCGCACACGTGTGTTATCTGTGTATTAGACTTCAGACACCGCACACGCGTGTTATCTGTGTGTTAGACTTCAGACACCGCACACGTGTGTTATCTGTGTATTAGACTTCAGACACCGCACACGCGTGTTATCTGTGTGTTAGACTTCAGACACCGCACACGTGTGTTATCTGTGTATTAGACTTCAGACACCGCACACGTGTGTTATCTGTGTATTAGACTTTAGACACCGCACACGTGTGTTATCTGTGTATTAGACTTCAGACACCGCACACGCGTGTTATCTGTGTGTTAGACTTCAGACACCGCACACGTGTGTTATCTGTGTATTAGACTTCAGACACCGCACACGTGTGTTATCTGTGTATTAGACTTTAGACACCGCACACGTGTGTTATCTGTGTATTAGACTTCAGACACCGCACACGTGTGTTATCTGTGTATTAGACTTCAGACACCGCACACGTGTGTTATCTGTGTGTTAGACTTCAGACACCGCACACGCGTGTTATCTGTGCATTAGACTTCAGACACCGCACACGTGTGTTATCTGTGTATTAGACTTCAGACACCGCACACGTGTGTTATCTGTGTATTAGACTTCAGACACCGCACACGTGTGTTATCTGTGTGTTAGACTTCAGACACCGCACACGTGTGTTATCTGTGTGTTAGACTTCAGACACCGCACACGCGTGTTATCTGTGTATTAGACTTCAGACTCCGCACACGTGTGTTATCTGTGTATTAGACTTCAGACACCGCACACGTGTGTTATCTGTGTATTAGACTTCAGACACCGCACACGCGTGTTATCTGTGTATTAGACTTCAGACACCGCACACGTGTGTTATCTGTGTGTTAGACTTCAGACACCGCACACGTGTGTTATCTGTGTATTAGACTTCAGACACCGCACACGCGTGTTATCTGTGTATTAGACTTTAGACACCGCACACGTGTGTTATCTGTGTATTAGACTTCAGACACCGCACACGTGTGTTATCTGTGTATTAGACTTCAGACACCGCACACGTGTGTTATCTGTGTATTAGACTTCAGACACCGCACACGTGTGTTATCTGTATATTAGACTTCAGACACAGCACACGTGTGTTATCTGTGTATTAGACTTTAGACACCGCACACGTGTGTTATCTGTGTATTAGACTTCAGACACCGCACACGCGTGTTATCTGTGTGTTAGACTTCAGACACCGCACACGTGTGTTATCTGTGTATTAGACTTCAGACACCGCACACGCGTGTTATCTGTGTGTTAGACTTCAGACACCGCACACGTGTGTTATCTGTGTATTAGACTTCAGACACCGCACACGTGTGTTATCTGTGTATTAGACTTTAGACACCGCACACGTGTGTTATCTGTGTATTAGACTTCAGACACCGCACACGCGTGTTATCTGTGTGTTAGACTTCAGACACCGCACACGTGTGTTATCTGTGTATTAGACTTCAGACACCGCACACGTGTGTTATCTGTGTATTAGACTTTAGACACCGCACACGTGTGTTATCTGTGTATTAGACTTCAGACACCGCACACGTGTGTTATCTGTGTATTAGACTTCAGACACCGCACACGTGTGTTATCTGTGTGTTAGACTTCAGACACCGCACACGCGTGTTATCTGTGCATTAGACTTCAGACACCGCACACGTGTGTTATCTGTGTATTAGACTTCAGACACCGCACACGTGTGTTATCTGTGTATTAGACTTCAGACACCGCACACGTGTGTTATCTGTGTGTTAGACTTCAGACACCGCACACGTGTGTTATCTGTGTGTTAGACTTCAGACACCGCACACGCGTGTTATCTGTGTATTAGACTTCAGACTCCGCACACGTGTGTTATCTGTGTATTAGACTTCAGACACCGCACACGTGTGTTATCTGTGTATTAGACTTCAGACACCGCACACGCGTGTTATCTGTGTATTAGACTTCAGACACCGCACACGTGTGTTATCTGTGTGTTAGACTTCAGACACCGCACACGTGTGTTATCTGTGTATTAGACTTCAGACACCGCACACGCGTGTTATCTGTGTATTAGACTTTAGACACCGCACACGTGTGTTATCTGTGTATTAGACTTCAGACACCGCACACGTGTGTTATCTGTGTATTAGACTTCAGACATCGCACACGTGTGTTATCTGTGTATTAGACTTCAGACACCGCACACGTGTGTTATCTGTGTATTAGACTTCAGACACCGCACATGTGTGTTATCTGTGCATTAGACTTCAGACACCGCACACGTGTGTTATCTGTGTATTAGACTTCAGACACCGCACACGTGTGTTATCTGTGTGTTAGACTTCAGAAACCGCACACGTGTGTTATCTGTGTATTAGACTTCAGACACCGCACATGTGTGTTATCTGTGTATTAGACTTCAGAAACCGCACACGCGTGTTATCTGTGTATTAGACTTCAGACATCACACACGTGTGTTATCTGTGTGTTAGACTTCAGACACCGCACACGTGTGTTATCTGTGTGTTAGACTTCAGACACCGCACACGTGTGTTATCTGTGTATTAGACTTCAGACACCGCACACGTGTTATCTGTGTATTAGACTTCAGACACCGCACACGTGTGTTATCTGTGTATTAGACTTCAGACATCGCACACGTGTGTTATCTGTGTATTAGACTTCAGACACCGCACACGTGTGTTATCTGTGTATTAGACTTCAGACACCGCACACGTGTGTTATCTGTGTATTAGACTTCAGACACCGCACACGTGTGTTATCTGTGTATCAGACTTCAGACACCGCACACGTGTGTTATCTGTGTATTAGACTTCAGACACCGCACACGTGTGTTATCTGTGTATTAGACTTTAGACACCGCACACGTGTGTTATCTGTGTATTAGACTTCAGACATCGCACACGTGTGTTATCTGTGTATTAGACTTCAGACACCGCACACGTGTGTTATCTGTGTGTTAGACTTCAGACACCGCACACGTGTGTTATCTGTGTATTAGACTTCAGACACCGCACACGTGTGTTATCTGTGTATCAGACTTCAAACACCGCACACGTGTGTTATCTGTGTATTAGACTTCAGAAACCGCACACGTGTGTTATCTGTGTATTAGACTTCAGACACCGCACACGTGTGTTATCTGTGTATTAGACTTCAGACACCACACACATGTGTTATCTGTGTATCAGACTTCAAACACCGCACACGTGTGTTATCTGTGTATTAGACATCTGTGTGATGATAAATTAGCCCCTGGAGCTCCTTTTTATGCCATAATCATTAGGATAAGAAGATGTTCTGTAAGTTTCCTCTGAATGACGTGCGTGTTCTTCTGTTCTTCTGTTCTTCTGTTCTTCTGTTCTTCTGAAAGGATGTTATCCTGACTCTGCAAGAGAAGCTGTCCATTAAGAGCATCGAGCACTTCTCTCTGATGCTGGAGCACAAGATGGAGGGAGCAGCAACAAAGCTGATGCTTCTGCACGAGCAGGAGATGCTCACACAGGTCAGTAGAACGAGAGAGAGAGAGAGAGAGAGAGAGAGAGAGAGAGAGAGATGAGGAGTTACAGATGGATGGAGGTATGGATTGATTGATGGATGGATGGATGGATAGACAGATGGACTGATGGATGATGGAGGGATGGATGGATGGATGGGTGGATGGATGGATGGATAGCTGGATGGATGGATAGCTGAATAGACAGATGGATGGATGGATGGATGGATGGATGGATGGATGGACGTATGGATGGATGGATGAATAGACGGATGGATAGATGGATGGATGGATGGATGGACGTATGGATGGATGAATGAAAAGATGGATGGATGGACGTATGGATGGATGGATGGACGTATGGATGGAAGAATGAACAGATGGACGGATGGATGGATGGATGGATGGATGGATGGATAGATAGATAGATAGATGGATGGATGGATGGATGGATGGATGGATGGATAGATAGATAGATAGATAGATAGATAGATAGATAGATAGATTTAGATAGATAGATAGATAGATAGATAGATAGATAGATAGATAGATAGATAGATAGATAGATAGATGATGGATGGATGGATGAATAGACGGATGTATGGATGGATGGATGGAATGATGGACAGATGGATGGATGGTCGTATGAACGGATGGATGAACGGATGGATGGATGGATGGATGGATGGACAGGAACAGGTGTGTCATGAACAGAATAGATAGATAGATAGATAGATAGATAGATAGATAGATAGATAGATAGATAGATAGATAGATAGATAGATAGATAGATAGATAGATAGATAGATAGATAGATGGATGGATAGACGGATGTATGGATGGATGGACATATGGATGAATGGACGGACGGCTGGATGGTCGTATGAACGGATGGATGGATGGATGGATGGATGAACGGATGGATGCATGGATGGATGGATGGATGGTCGTATGAACGGATGGATGCATGGATGGATGAACGGATGGATGCATGGATGGATGGATGGATGGTCGTATGAACGGATGGATGGATGGATGGACGTATAGATGGACAGGAACAGGTGTGTCATGAACAGAATATGATGTGTTGTTCTATAGGTGACTCAGAGGCCGGGCTCTCATAAGATGAAATGCTTTTTCCGCATCAGTTTCCTCCCGAAAGACCCTGTGGATCTGCTCCGGAGAGACGCCGTGGCCTTCGATTACCTCTACGTCCAGGTCTGAGGATCCACAGCTGCACTCGCGCTAACCTTCATTCACTGTCATATGATAAAGAAAATGAGTTTGCATGCTTCTCATGTCTCGATGTAACAATGTTGAGGAACGAGACAGAAGCCCTGAGGAAGAACATCATGTAGTTTATTAATGTTAAATCTCTATCGTTTATACCATACGCCGTCCAGCCCTATTTGGGATTATGATATTGAGAAAGTCACTGAGACCAGGGTTATTCCTGCTAACATGTGTTTCTCATGTGTTTGACGTGTGTTTGGTGCGTGTGTTCGGTGCGTGTGTTTGGTGTGTGTGTTTGTCATGTGTTTGGCGTGTGTTTGGCGTGTGTTTGGTGTGTGTTTGGTGTGTGTTTGGCGTGTGTTTGACGTGTTTGTCGCGTGTTTGTCATGTGTTTGTCATGTGTTTGCCATGCGTTTGACATGCGTTTGGCGTGTTTGGTGTGTGTGTGTTTGACGTGTGTTTGTCATGTGTTTGGCGTGTGTTTGGTGTGTGTTTGTTGTGTGATTGGCGTGTGTTTGACGTGTTTGTCATGTGTTTGTCATGTGTTTGCCATGCGTTTGACATGCGTTTGACATGCGTTTGGCGTGTGTTTGACGCGTTTGTCGCGTGTTTGTCACGTGTTTGTCATGTGTTTGTCATTTGTTTGACTTGTGTTTCATGTGTTTGGCGCGTGTGTTTGGCGCGTGTGTTTCACGTGTGTTTGTCGCTTGTGTTTGACGTGTGTTTGTCATGTTTGACATGTGTTTCTCGTGTGTTTGTCGTGTGTTTGACGTGTGTTTGTCTCGTGTTTGGCGTGTATTTGACACGTGTTTGTCGTGCGTTTGATGCATTTCTTGTGTGTTTGTCGTGTGTTTGGCGTATGTTTGGTGTGTGTTTGGCGCGTGTTTGTTGCTTGTTTGACGTGTGTTTGTTGCTTGTTTGGCGTGTGTTTGTTGCTTGTTTGGCGTGTGTTTGTTGCTTGTTTGACGTGCGTTTGGCATGTGTTTGTTGCTTGTTTGGCGTGTGTTTGTTGCTTGTTTGACGCGTGTTTGACGTGTGTTTGTTGCTTGTTTGCCGTGTGTTTGTTGCTTGTTTGACGTGTGTTTGGTGTTTGTTTGTTGCTTGTTTGACGTGTGTTTGGCGTGTGTTTGTCACGTGTTTGTCGCGTGTTTGTCGCGTGTTTGTCATTTGTTTGACTTGTGTTTCATGTGTTTGGCGCATGTGTTTCACGTGTGTTTGGCGTGTGTTTGGCGCTTGTGTTTTTGACGTGTGTTTGTCATGTTTGACATGTGTTTCTCGTGTGTTTGTCGTGTGTTTGACTCGTGTTTGGCGTGTATTTGACACGTGTTTGTCGCGCGTGTGATGCATTTGTTGTGTGTTTGTCGTGTGTTTGGCGTGTGTTTGGCGTATGTTTGGTGTGTGTTTGGCGTGTGTTTGACGTGTGTTTGTTGCTTGTTTGACGTGTGTTTGTTGTGTCTTTGACGTGTGTTTGTTGCTTGTTTGACGTGTGTTTGTTGCTTGTTTGGCGTGTGTTTGTTGCTTGTTTGACGTGTGTTTGGCATGTGTTTGTTGCTTGTTTGGCGTGTGTTTGTTGCTTGTTTGACGCGTGTTTGATGTGTGTTTGTTGCTTGTTTGCCGTGTTTGCCGTGTGTTTGTTGCTTGTTTGACGTGTGTTTGGCGTGTGTTTGTGTCTTGTTTGACGTGTGTTTGGCGTGTGTTTGTTGTGTGTTTGACGTGTGTTTGTTGCTTGTTTGGCGTGTGTTTGGTGTGTGTTTGACGTGTGTTTGTCGTGTGTTTGTCGTGTGTTTGTCGTGTGTTTGTCGTGTGTTTGTCGTGTGTTTGTCGTGCGTTTGGTGTGTGTTTTTGGCGTGTGTTTGGCGTGTGTTTGACGTGTGTTTGTTGCTTGTTTGGCGTGTGTTTGGCGTGTGTTTGACGTGTGTTTGGTGGGTGTTTGGTGTGTGTTTGGTGTGTGTTTGGCGTGTGTTTGGCGTGTGTTTGTTGTGTGTTTGGTACGTGTGTTTGTTGCTTGTTTGGCATGTGTTTGGCGTGTGTTTGACGTGTGTTTGGTGTGTGTTTGGCATGTGTTTGTTGCTTGTTTGGCGTGTGCTTGGCGTGTGTTTGGCGTGTGTTTGTTGTGTGTTTGGTGTGTGCGTTTGGTGTGTGTTTGTTGCTTGTGTGGCGTGTGCTTGGCGTGTGTTTCTGCAGAGCTGTAAGGACGTGGTGCAGGAGCGCTTCGGCTCCGAGCTCAAATACGACATGGCGCTCCGGCTGGCCGCTCTTCAGATGTACATCCTGACGCTCAGCACCAAACAGACGCAGAAAGTCTCTCTGAAGTACATCGAGTGAGTTCAGCTCTCAGTTATTAACCCTTATCGGCTGTAGAGTCATTTGAAAGAACTGCGATCATTCGGTGGAGTGATATGGATCTGTAATGCGGTCGAGACCTGCCTGGAACTACTTTAGCCGTGAGTTTCCTTGAAAACAACTGCACACCTTAGAACGTACGTCGACCAATCAGATTCAAGCATTATTTTATGGACTTGAACTTGAACTAACAATGAAGAGTTAATGTTAACAAAGATTAATAAATACTGAATTGTTCATTCAAGCTTCCGTCGGATTCCAATATTAGCAGTGCATGTTGAACTTTATTAGTACTGAAGATCCAGCTCACGTGGGGAAGAATTTGAGCGTTTGTTCACTTCATTTCACCGCGGATTCATTTGTAAACAAGAGACTGGATTTGCAGACAGAATGAGATTAAAAACTATTATGTGGCTTGTGGATCCGACAGGAATTATGCAAAAAAAAATGATGTGATAGTATTGCATTGTTGCATGTATTGATTATGTGTATGTGTGTAACCCCTCCTGTTTGAACCGCCCGCTCCAAGGGGGACTCGAACCCGGGTCATGAGAGTTGGACGCTCTAACAAGGAGGCTAAAGGTTGCAACCTCTAGCGTCAGTTAGGCCTGTCACGATAACAAATTTTGCTGGACGATAAATTGGCCAAGAAATTATTGCGATAAATATTGTCGTTCTGAGACCATCATCTAAAATAATGATAATGGCATAATAATGCAGGTACACCTTTTCAAAGATCAATAAACTTTTATTTCTAAAGACTATTTAACACTGAAAATGGAAAACATTTTAAATATCCACAATAAATGAACAAAACAACCAAAAACAATAAAAGCAATGGACTCTCAGTCTGTTAACAAAAAATCCACTTGAATAAATACCAAAAACAATAAATAAAATGGATGAAAACTGTAACGGATGATTGAGTTTTAGGTGCATATTAGGGGTTAACACTCCAGAGATTTACTTCAGCATATGATATTTAGCTTAATTATCCACAATTCAGGATACAGTATTAAAAAATTGTTATATCATGTAATCATGTACAAACTGAATTTGACTTGACTTTAAGCTAATTATTGGGAGCATCTCTGAGGAAAGCTAGGGGAGATTTTGATACAGCAAGAGAGAAGACATTGATGACATGCTTTTCATTTATTTGGCAAAAAAAGGAGAATATGTATTGCTATCTCAGGAAAACAAACAAGCATGCGAGTGGAAATTATCGCGGACGGGAAAATTATCGAGCAAATTTTTTTTCCGTGCGATTAATTGATTTATTGACTATCGCGACAGGCCTAGCATCAGTCACTAGAGCGTCTCTTGAGATCAGAGGAGTGAGATTTACTCACACATCGACTGCTAGCTGACCTCCGTTACACATGTCTAACTAAACTTAAGGCTGGAGTATCCTTTGTATTTGAGGTGCTGTTGGTTCATTGTCCTGCAGTTCGGGATCAGACTGGGACATTTTGCGAGCCCTGTGGGCGAATCATTCCGGTTGCCGTTTTTCCTCACGTTTTCAAAACAATTCCTCAGGTGTACTCACAGGGTAGCTGAAGCTCATTATAAAATGCGAAACTGTTATCCAATCATAGCAGTGGGCGTTTACTCCCAAGTCTTCAATGCGGCACGCCCATAAAAGATTCAAGATTCAAGATTCAAGATTCAAGAGTTTTATTTGTCACATACACAGTTATATACACAATATACAACTGGCAGTGAAATGTAAACAGGTCCGCTCCATGGACAGTGCAAATAACAGTTACAAGAAATTAAAATAGAAATAGAATAAAATTAGAATAAAAAGTATTAACATAAGTAGGATTATAAATAAATCAAGTAAAGATAAAAATTGGAAATAAGATAAAATAAAAAAATAAAAAAAAATAAAAAATATGTGGATATGATAAGTGAGATAAACTGTAGACTTAAAAATAAGTGGTTAACATAAAATATATATATATGTATATATAAAGAAGTATAATGTGCAAGGTTTATTACAGGTTGTTACACAGTAACAATAGGAACGTAAAGTGCAGTGCAATGGCAGTATATGGATGTTAATGTTTAAACTGGATGTTTATGCGTGTGCGGGGTGAAGTGAAGTCACGTGACTGAGTTCAGGAGTCTGATGGCCTGGGGGAAGAAACTCCTCCTGAGTCTTTCAGTCTTTGCCATCAGGCTACGGAAGCGCTTACCAGATGGCAGCAGGGTGAAGTGAGAGTTTGCAGGGTGATTAATGTCTCTGATGATTTTAGTAGCTCTACCTCTGCAGCGTTTGGTGTAGATGTCCTGCAGAGACGGGAGAGCTGAGCCTGAGATGCGCTCGGATAAGCGCACCACTCTTTGCAGGGCTTTGGAATCGTGACTGGTGCTGTTCCCGTGCCACGCTGTGATGCACTGAGTCAGGACACTTTCTATCGCCCCTCGATAGAAAGTTTTCAGGATGGCTGGTGAAACCCTGAATTTCCTCAGCTGGCGCAGGTGGTACAGTCTTTGCCTGGCTTTTTTCACCTGTGTCTGGATGTGTGTAGTCCAGGTCAGATCCTCGGAGATGTTCACACCCAGGTATTTGAAGCTGCTCACTCTCTCTACCGGTGTCCCGCTGATCATGAGAGGGGAGTATGACCGATGCTGTCTCTTCCTGAAGTCCACAATCAGTTCTTTGGTCTTGTTAACATTCAGAGAGAGACAGTTGTCCTGGCACCATGATGTCAGTTGCTCCACTTCGTCCAAGTATGCCGTCTCATTGTTGTTGGAGATGAGACCCAGGACAACAGTATCATCAGCAAACTTGATGATCGAGGTGGAGCTGTGTGTGGACAAACAGTCATGGGTGTAGAGAGAGTAGAGCAGGGGACTCAGCACACAGCCCTGTGGAGCTCCAACACTCAGGGTGATGGAGGTGGAGGTGAACTGGCCTACTCTCACCGCCTGGGGTCTGCCAGTGAGGAAATCTTCAATCCAGAGGCAGAGAGAAGAATTCAGGCCTAGATCCAGGAGTTTGTGTGTTAGCTTAATGGGAACTATGGTGTTAAAGGCTGAGCTATAGTCAATAAATAGCAACCTGACATAGTTCCCACTTTTGCTGTCGATGTGAGTGAGGCAGGAGTGAAGGACGTGAGAAATGGCATCTTCAGTCGATCTATTGGGACGATAGGCAAACTGAAGAGGGTCCAAAGTGTCAGGAATGGAGGAGCAAATGTTGTTTTTAATGAGTCTCTCAAAGACCTTCATGACTAAAGATGTGAGAGCCACTGGACGATAGTCATTTAGGCAAGAGGGTTTACTGATCTTAGGTACAGGGATGATGGAGGATCGTTTGAAGGAGGTGGGGACAACAGATGTAGCAAGGGACTCGTTAAATATGGATGTAAAGAGCCCTGCGAGCTGATCAGCACAGGACCGCAGAACACGACCTGAAATACCATCCGGCCCAGCAGCTTTCCTGACATCCACACGTTTGAGTGCCCTCCGAACCTCGTCCTCCGAGACAGAGATCACGTGACCGTTGCTGCTCTGAGGGACTCTCTCTGACGCGTCACTCGCCGGAGTCGCGCTGCCGCGATTACCATCAAAGCGAGCGTAGAAAGAGTTTAACTCGTTCACCAGCAACGGATCAGCTCTCACCTCTGCAGAGGATTTAGTTCCAAAAGCACAGATGGTTCTCAGTCCCTGCCACATCCGCCGGGAGTCGTTGAGTTGGAAATGAGATTCCACTCGGTCTTTATAGCGGAGTTTTGCGGCTTTAACGGCGCGCCGGAGAGCGTAACATGAAGCTTTGTACTCCCTCATATCCCCCGTTAGGAGACCGGCATTGTAAGCGGTGGTGCGCGAGTTTACTGCAGTGCGAATTGAACTGTCCACCCACGGTTTCTGATTAGGGAAGGACGTTATAGTTATTGTTTGTGTGGCTTGCTCTGTCAGTGTGTTAATAAAGCAGAGCGCCACTTCTGTGAACTCGCTGACGTCTTCAGAACTCGCGCGGAACATGTCCCAGTCGACGTCATCAAGAGCTGCCTGTAGCGTGATCTCTGAATGGGATGACCAGCGTTTGACTTCCCTCCTCACCGGGGGCTCTTGAACGAGCCTTTGTTTGTATTCCGGTGTGAGGAAAATGGCGGCATGGTCCGATTTGCCAAAAGCTGGCTGTGAACGAGCTTTGTAGGCGTTCTTAAACGGAGAGTAGCAATGATCCCGTGTGTTTGCTCCTCGTGTGGGACAGGAGACATGCTGGTGAAAGTTTGGCAATACTTTCTTTAGGTTTGCTTTGTTAAAATCACCCGCGACGATGAAAGCAGCGTCGGGGTGTTTGTTTATGAAGCCGCTGGTCACATCATGGAGGGCAGATAAAGCCAGCCCCGTGTCTGCTTGTGGTGGAATATAAACGGCAGTGGTGATGACCGAGGAAAACTCCCTCGGCAGGTAGAAAGGCCGGCACATGAGAGATAAATGTTCCAAGTGAGGCGAGCAGGATCGCGAAAGAATGGAGATGTTCCTAGGATCGCACCATTTCTTGTTTATCATGAAACACACTCCACCGCCTTTAGATTTCCCGGCCTCGGCTGTTCTGTCCATCCGAAAAACAGAGAAGTTCTCGGACGGCGTCACGGCTGTATCCGGGACCGCTGGCGTGAGCCATGTTTCGGACAGACAATAGATGTTGCAGTCTCTCATGTCCCGTTGAAAACTTATCCTGGCTCTAAGATCGTCCATCTTATTCTCCAAGGATTGGACATTTGCGAGCAAAATGCTCGGGAGAGGAGGACTGAATGCTCTTTTTCTCAGTCTGTTGCGGATCCCAGCGCGTTTCCCGCGGTGTTTTTTGAATCTTCGCCGTCGACTCGAGTGGCCATTGTTCAACTCGGCGTCCCGGCGAATCTCAGATGGAAGATTGGAGAAAGTGTCCTGAAACAGGTCAGTGTAGCGGTAACCAATTTCCAGAAGTGTTTTGCTGTCGTAACAGATCAAAGCAGATGATCCGTTGGAAAAAATAGAGAGTAAAAGAGAGTAGAATAATAAATAAAAGCAAAGTCTTAGCGGAGCGACCTGAACGGCGACCGAGCACGGCGGCGCCATCTTACCTAAGACCGTTCCAGGAGAGAGCCTCAAAACCAGGGTAGGACATAGCCTATTACTTATTCATTATGTTTCTGAATGGAAAAACCACGTGAACGTCATAAGTTGACCTCAGACAACAGTATAAACCGTTCATGAGCCCTTTAATAACTGATTATGTTTGCTTTTTCCTCTCAGCTTTATGTGCATTTAGTAAAATAAACCCGGATCTGTAGTTTGCCTAATAACTGTCAGATAAACACTGTGACCAAGTTTAGTGTTTGTTCTTCTCCTCATGTTTTGATGGTTTAATTGAACATTAAAAACAAATATCCCGACTCGCGGCCGCTGCTGTAATGCACTCGCTCTTCTGAAGGCTTTTATGGTGAGTTTTGTCGGCTGTATAAATCACTTTGACCGCAACAACCACAGACGCTCAAATCTTCTTCCTCTTTGTGTTTCTCTGAGGGAAGAGAATACTGGGGTTTGGATCAGCGAGGGCGAGGGAATGATGACAGAATTTCATTTGTTGGTGACCGTTGCTTTAAATAATGAGAAGAGATGAAAGGTGAATTGAGCTGTGTGTGTGTGTGTGTGTGTGTGTGTGTGTGTGTGTGTGTGTGTGTGTGTGTGTGTGTGTGTGTGTGTGTGTGTGTGTGTGTGTGTGTGTGTGTGTGTGTGTGTGTGTGTGTGTGTGTGTGTGTGTGTGTGTGTGTGTGTGTGTGTGTGTGTGTGTGTGTGTGTGTGTGTGTGTGCAGGAAGGAGTGGGGTCTGGCACAGTTCCTGCCTCCAGCGGTTCTGTCCAGCATGAAAGAGAAGAACATCAAGAAAGCTCTCACACACATTCTGAAAACCAACCAGAACCTGGTGCCTCCTGGGAAAAAGGTGAGAGACTTCCACAGCCTGTGCATGTGAACAGTGGACCTGAAATCCATCTTTTGAGCTGCCTTTGAGAATCCAGATTCCTGGGTGTATATAAATATATATATATATATGAATATGTATGTATTTTTATACCTGTATGTTTGTATGGATATGGATGAAAAAATATGTTATATGTGTGTGTGTGTGTGTGTGTGTGTGTGTGTGTGTGTGTGTGTGTGTGTGTGTGTGTGTGTGTGTGTGTGTGTGTGTGTGTGTGTGTGTGTGTGTGTGTGTGTGTGTGTGTGTGTGTGTGTGTGTGTGTGTGTGTGTGTGTGTGTGTATGCATATATGGCTATATATATGGTTATATACGGATACACACACAGACACACACACACACACACACACACACAATGCATGTATGGTTATTTATATGGTTATATACGGATACACACACACATACACACACACACACACACACAGACACACACACACACAATGCATATATGGCTATTTATATGGTTATATACGGATACACACACAGACACACACACACACACTCATGCATATATGGTTATATACGGATACACACACAGACACACACACACACACTCATGCATATATGGTTATATACGGATACACACACAGACACACACACACACACACACACACACACACTCATGCATATATGGTTATATACGGATACACACAGAGACACACACACACTCATGCATATATGGTTATATACGGATACACACACAGACACACACACATACACACTCATGCATATATGGTTATATACGGATACACACACAGACACACACACACACACACACTCATGCATATATGGTTATATACGGATACACAGACACACACATATATATATATATAGATGAAAACATTTGGGATCAACTGATTTAGACAAACCTCTAGTAAGTTGCCTCTTACTTGGCGAGTAAAGCTGGTGAACTTCAGCTTGAGTGTTTTTCCCAGAGCTTTATATTGAAAAACAAGAAGAAGGAGTTTCCTCTTCATGTACTTCATGTACTCAGTTCCCCAAATGATGATCTGTCTCCTCAGCTGACGGCGCTACAGGCCAAGGTGCACTACCTGAAGTACCTGAGCGACCTGCGGCTGTACGGCGGGCGCGTGTTCAAGTCCACGCTGGTCGTAAGTCACACACACCACACTTCAGGGCAGATGAGGCATTATAAGCAATGATACTTTCATTTTATCCAAAGCAATAAACATGATTGACATTATAGATCTTTTGCACTTCCATACTGTAAATACTTCCCTCTATTATAACTCATTTCCCTTAGTTGTCGACGTCTGATCTTTTTTCGATTGCCTTTTTTTCATATCATATATTTAAGTAATTATCATAAATTAGGAAATCGGACATTGTGTTACCATGGAAACGTTACTCTAAATTATTCTAGCGGGCTCCTCCCCCTAGTGGCGGCGTCATGTTTCATATTACAACAATTATTTTAACTACTTTATAATCAAAATCTTTTCTAATCTTGACAAAACGCATATCGTCGGAAATGTCTGAGTCTCAAGGGTCCATATTTGGTGACTGTTTTGTGATGGAAGTGATATTTTGACAGGAAAATGCATCAAAAAACAATCAATGGAATTTGAATGACACCCGGTGGCTGTTTTTGGTACAGCGCCCTAAACAAGATCTCATTGGGACTTAAATTTTTGTGATATCAACTTCAAATTCGGAACACAACTTGGTTAGAGATATGGCTTTGATTTTACAGTAAAAAAAAATTGTAAAATATATATTTTATATGAAATAAAAAATATTTAGTACAGTATTTTTCATTTAAACTTCCATAACTTTTTCATACTTTCATATTTTGAATTGCTTTCACTTCAGCAATAATCTGCAGAGTGTCTTCTTTAAAACGAGACCAAACTTATATAGTCTATAGTCAAGGCTATATTCCAAAGCCCTTTAAGTTTGGATAGTGCGTTTTCATGTGTATTCTCAAAAGGGAGGTAACAGTTAAAGGGTTAGTTCAGCCAAAACTGTAAATTGTGTCATTAATGACTGAGCCTCATGTGGTTGGACACCCGTCAGACCTCCGTTCATCTTCAGACACAAATGAAGATATTTTAGTGTAAATCTGATGCTCTGAAAGGCCTCCATTGGCTCAACTTTACACTCTCAAGACCCTTAAAAGACACTAAAGACTAAAGTTACAAAGTCCATCTCACTACAGCGGCTCTACAATAACTTTATGAAGACGAGAATAAGGCAAGGCAAGGCAAGTTTATTTGTATAGCACATTTCATACACAGTGGCAATTCAAAGTGCTTTACACAGAAATGAAATAAAAATATTACAGTTATAATAGGAATTAAAAGAAATAAAAAATAAAGAAAACATTGAAAGATAAAAATAAAGAGTATAATTAAAAATAAAAATAAGAACAGGGTTAAATTTAAATATATAAATTAAAATGCAAGCAGTTCGGACAAAGCACGTACAGTGGCACAGTGCTCATTCAGTAAATGCACAGCTGAACAGATGTGTTTTGATTGTGGACAGATGTGCACAGATGTGTTTTGAGTCTGGATTTGAAAGTGGCTACTGTTGGAGCACATCTGATCTGTTCAGGAAGCTGGTTCCAGCTACGGCTGGCATAATAGCTAAACGTAGACTCTCCTTGCTTTGAGTGAACCCTTGGTATTTCTAATTGACTTGATCCTGATGATCTGAGTGATCTGTTGGGTTTGTATTTAATCAGCATATCTGCAATGTATTGAGGTCCTAGGTCATTGAGTGATTTATATACAAGTAATAGCACTTTAAAATCGATCCTAAATGTAACTGGAAGCCAGTGTAAAGATCTGAGGACTGGTGTGATATGGTCATAATGTTCTGGTTCTGGTCAGGATCCTGGCAGCAGCGTTCTGTATGAGCTGCAGCTGTCTAATGGTTTTTTTGGGAAGGCCGGTGAGGAGACCATTACAATAGTCCACCCTGCTGGTGATAAAAGCATGAACGAGTTTCTCTAAGTCTTGCCTGGAAACAAAGCATCTAATTCTTGATATGTTTTTGAGATGATAGTAAGCTGATTTAGTTATTGCTTTGACATGACTATTGAAACTCAGGTCTGACTCCAAAATCACACCAAGATTCCTGACTTGATTTTTTGATTTCAGGCCTTTAGCCTCAAGATATGCATTCACCTTGAGAATTTCATCTTTGTTTCCAAATGTAGTAATTTCAGTTTTGTCTTTGTTTAACTGAAGAAAGTTTTGGCACATCCAACTGTTAACTTCATCAATGCATTTACATAGAGAGTCAATGGGGCTGTAGTCATTAGGTGATAGGGCTAAGTAGATCTGGGTGTCGTCAGCATAGCTGTGGTCAGCCATTTTGTTATTTTTCATTATTTGGCTCAGTGGGAGCATGTACAGGTTGAATAGTAGTGGTGCAAGAATTGACCCTTGTGGGACTCCGCATGTCATGGATGTCCACTCAGACTTATGGTCACCTATACTCACATAATAACCTCTCCCTTCAAAGTATGACCTGAACCATTTGAGGACCATTCCAGAAAGCCCAACCCAATTTTCTAGCCTGTCAAGAAGTATGTTGTGGTCAACAGTGTCGAATGCAGCCAAACTGCCAAACTGAATAGTTTCTGAATAGTTTCTGTGCGCAAAAAAACCCTAAATAACGACTTATATAGTGATGACGATTTCAAAACACGGCATCATGAAGCTTCGAAGCGTTATGAATCAGTGAGTCGATTCAGCGGTTCAGAGCGTTATGAGTCAGTGAGTCGATTCATGATTCGGATCGCCAAATTTCATCAGTTTGGCGGTTTGACACGCAATCCGAATCATGATTCGACTCACTGATTCATAACGCTCTGAACCGCTGAATCGACTCACTGATTCATAACGCTCTGAACCGCTGAATCGACTCACTGATTCATAACGCTCTGAACCGCTGAATCGACTCACTGATTCATAACGCTCTGAACCGCTGAATCGACTCACTGATTCATAACGCTTCGAAGCTTCATGAGGCCGTGTTTTGAAATCGTCATCACTATATAAGTCGTTATTTAGGGTTTTTTTGCGCACAGAAACTATTCTCGTCTTCATAAAGTTATTGTAGAGCCGCTGTAGTGAGATGGACTTTGTAACTTTAGTCTTTAGTGTCTTTTAAGGGTCTTGAGAGTGTAAAGTTGAGCCAATGGAGGCCTTTCAGAGCATCAGATTTACACTAAAATATCTTCATTTGTGTCTGAAGATGAACGGAGGTCTGACGGGTGTCCAACCACATGAGGCTCAGTCATTAATCACACAATTTACATTTTTGGCTGAATTAACCCTTTAATTAAAGCAATAATGAACATGTTTAAGCAGCTGTTCTTGTCTGTGGTTTGTGATCCGACAGCAAGGAGAGAAACACACGGAGGTGACGCTGCTCGTGGGGCCGCGGTACGGCATCAGTCATGTGATCAACACCAAGACCAATCTGGTGGCTCTGCTGGCCGACTTCAGCCACGTGAACCGCATCGAGATGTTCACGGAGGACGAGAGGAACGTACGGGTGGAGCTGCACGTCCTGGATGTTAAGGTGCGTCGGATGACACCAAGAACTGCACATTTTGCAATGACTTTCAGAGATTTTGTAAGTATAACCGAATAGTTTTTGGCTGTAGACCTCACGTGAATAGTTACACACAATATCCCTTTCATCCGATTCTAATAATGAAAATATTAATTAACCCTCTGGGGCTCTTCGGTCATTTCTAACCCAATTTTTTTTTTTTTTTTATGTTAGGTTAAAAATCGTAGCTTCATCGGAATGGTCCGAAACTTGGTGACTTTATTGGTGCTTGGTATATGAGCACACATAACAATTGGGGACAGGATTTGAAAAGTCTAAGTGGTCGTAAAAAAAATAGTCACACTCGGGGTCTTCGGGTCAAAAATGACCCCCATAGGAAATGAATGGGAAATTGGCCAAAATATGAAAATACAGAGTTTTTTTGTGCATACAATCTACAAATCAGCCAGAATGCAGAAAAAAGGACTCAACAGTGAAGATCTCTAAAACATCAAGAGTGGAAAACAGACAAAAAAACTCACACACACACACACACACAAACACAATTAGCTTTTGGAATGGCACGCGTTAATTTGTGTGTATAAGTGTATGTGTGTGTGTGAGTTTTTTGGTCTGTTTTGCACTCTTGATGTTTTAGAGATCTTCACTGTTGAGTCCTTTGTTTCTGCATCCTGGCTGATTTGTAGATTGTATGCAGAAAAAAACTAATTTCCCATTAATTTCCTATGTGGGTCATTTTTGACCCGAAGGTCCTGAATGTGACTTTTTTTTTTTACGACCACTTAGACTTTTCAAATCCTGTCCCCAATCTTTTTGGGTGTTCATATACCAAGTACCAATAAAGTCACCAAGTTTCGGACCATTCCGATGAAGCTACGATTTTTTTTAAAAATGTTATAAAATGCGAGATCCACTATAGTGGTAAAAATGTGCTAATGTGTGATAAAAATGCTCAATGTGTCCACCGGATGGCACCGATCTCATTAAAAAAATTGCTTTCATGAGGCCTAGGCTTGACTCTAAAATGAAATACAGCTTTAATAAAAAATAAAAAAAATTATATATATATACATTTTTTATTATATTCAATGCGAAAAAATGGGTCGTAATTATTGCATAGATATTTATTATGAATCATAAAATTATCTCAAAACACCAAAAAAGAAAAGAAAAAATATTATTGAACAAAAATATATTTCATTGATTTTACTCAAAAAATTTTTTATCTTAATCCCGCCCTCTGGGTCATTTATGACCCGAAGGCCCTGAGTGTGACCCATAAATGAAGAACCCCAGAGGGTTAAGAGCAAGGTTGTTTGTTAGGCGGCTCTTTCCTGTAGTAAAGTCACTTAAAATATCAAAATATCCTTTGTTTCTGAAGCCCATCACACTTATAATGGAGTCCAGTGATGCGATGAACCTGGCGTGTTTGACGGCCGGTTACTACAGATTGCTGGTCGACTCACGGAGGTCCATCTTCAACATGGCCAACAACAGCAACACTGCAGGTAAGAGCACAACATCTACATCCCATAATTCATTTGTCAGTTTGAAATCGATCCCAGTGGTTCTCAACTTCATCAACAAATGTCCAAGTATGACTTCAAGGTTCAAGGTTATTCATTTGTTTCAAACATGTGAAATGTTTATTTTTAGTTTAGTTTAAACAAACAGAACCAAAAATAATTATGGACATATGCATACAGTATATCATGAAAAACAGAATATAATAAACTATCGAGAAAGTGTTAGCCGATATTAAGCACAGCACTAATGACTGCTAGTTGACATGTAGTTGCAAAGTTACTTGTAGTTAGTAGAATGACTGTTAGGAGCATCAAAATAAAGTGTTAGCCGATATTAAGCACAGTCTACTAATACTCTAATGACTGCTAGTTGACATGTAGTTGCAAAGTTACTTTTAGTTACTAGAATGAATGTTGAGCATCAAAATAAAGTGTTAGTCTAAATTAAGCACAGTCTACTAATACTCTAATGACTGTTAGTTGACATGTAGTTGTAAAGTTACTTGTAGTTAGTAGAATGACTGTTGAGGAGCATCAAAATAAAGTGTTAGCCGATATTAAGCCCAGTCTACTAATACTCTAATGACTGCTAGTTGACATGTAGTTGTAAAGTTACTTGTAGTTAGTAGAATGACTGTTGAGGAGCATCAAAATAAAGTGTTAGCCGATATTAAGCACAGTCTACTAATACTCTAATGACAGCACATGTAGTTGCAAATTTACTTGTAGTTAGTAGAATGACTAAAGTGGATCATCGAAATAAAGTGTTACCAAATGTTTAGATATTTGTACTGGAAAACAAGACAAAAATACTGAGGAAGAACGTCATTTTTGCAGTGATAATTGGGGAATTTGGCATTGAACAATGGGAATCCTTTTTTAAGTCAAAGGTTGAGAACCACTGATTTACGATGCTTATATCTGATTTTACAATAACTCGTTGACACTGGTGTCTTTTTTTTTGGTTTGTCTAAGGACATGACTCAAGGGTCAAGCACAGCTACCAGGCAATCGACTGGAATTACAGTTCCTATGGTGGATGCGATGAGTCCCACCCTGAATACGCCATCTGTGGGCGAAGAGAGTGTGATATCGCCCCCAATGTCTCTGACATCCACCAGTCGCATCGTATGCACATGGACGAGAAGGCGGAGAGGGCGAGCAGAGGAAGTCACATGCATCCACAGCCCTACTTCAGTGTCCCAAAAAGCAAACCTCAAGAGTCCCCCAGAAGCGCCAAGGTGTCCTTCATATTTGGCGATCCTCCGCTGGAATGCGTGAACCCTCAAAACCTGGGATACCAAAGACTGATGGAGGACATCCCAGAGGTGCTGGAGGAACACCGGTACATGTATGCGCAGCAGAAAGACTACAAGCCTCTGGAGGCATCGATGGAGGTGGACGGCTTCCAGTACGGTTCCCACATGGTCTACGGCGACGCCAAGATCTTCGGTACAACGGAAGGCATCGAGGAGCCTTTGCTGCACGATATCTGCTACGCCGAGACTACGGATGACGCCGAAGATGACGACGACATAAGTTGCGAGGAGGACATGATGATGATGATGATGGGGGAGATGAAGGACAAAGCACACTCTCTTCTGTCGCTCTCAGAATCGAGCGACGACATTATTGACCTTACCTCACTTCCACCTCCTCCAGAAGGCGGCGACGAGGAGGACAACGACGACCTGTTGGAGTCGCTGAACTTGGCAATAGCCGCGCCTCCGCCCGGGTTCAGGGATAGCTCAGATGAAGACGACCACCAAGACCGTAAAAGCATGGCTTTGCTAAAAAATGACATCCCTGTGTCGCTGATCGATTCGGTGCCTACACAGGTGGCCGGTGGGAGCGAGGAAGTGTTCAACGATGCAGTCGTTTCCACACTACAAGCTCTGGAGGCCTTGGCGGCCTCTGAGGAACAGTCTCACCCACAATCGGACAATAGTTCAGGTTCTTACACTATAGTAACGTTTATTCATTGACGTTGTAGGACCTTCCAGCCATTCTTTTATGTTGGTTTTCGTTTCTCCGTATTCCATTGTCTTCAATGCAAGCCCCATGTATTGTGTGTGTGTGCATTTGTTTTGTTAGCAATGTAAATGTGATCTCATTATGATTTGTGGTTCATTTTGGTTCATGTATTTCATTATTTATGCTGCATTTCATAGCCGTTTTGTACAAATAAACTATTTTAAAGTATACAGTACGTGTGGTGATGCGTATAGTGTGATGGCTAAAATGTTTGTCTCTTTGTGACACACAGGTGTAGAAATATCTCGGTCCTTTAGCCCCGAGTCCTCTTCTGATTCTGGGAATGAGACAAATTCGTCCGAAATGACGGAGAGCTCAGAGCTGGCCGCAGCTCAGAAACTCTCCGAAAACTCTCTGAAAATGTTTGTAGCCACTGCAGAAGGCTACCAAACTCTAGCCGAAGAGGAGACCGACTTTCGCTTGGCGGCGTGTAGCGTCCGAGGGTCTCTAGATGATCCCCAGTCCTCCGGGGTCGGCGCTCTTCGCTCGGATCACTTCGAGATGGAACCGGAAACGATGGAAACCAAGTCGTTGACGGACTACTTCAACAAAATGCACAGGGATGTGATGATGGGGATGCCGACGATCGATGAGCAGGATGGTGGGGGGACGTCGAGCGCAGGCGCAGAATCGGAGGATCTTGTCGGGATGTACAACAACTTCAATGGACGCGATTCCCAGCGTTCGGGTCCCTTTGACTTGGAGAGGATGTCTTATGCATATCACGAAAGCAATCAAAGATTGCATATGATTCTAAATAGTAAATCCGAAGAGCACATTTACTCCGAGGTGGCTGGCGATAGCGGTCCGTTGCACGCAGACAGGGTAACGCACAAAGTCACTTTAGAGGACTCGACAGACTTGAGCGCAAGTTCCCCCGCCAAAGAACAATATCTGATCGAGCGAGCCCGGAGCGAACATCAACAGAGCAAGGCGGCTTCATCCGATCAAGAAGTGACACGGTTGTACGAGTACCACTTGTCCAAAAGGATGTCGTCTTTACAGAACGAGGGCGTTCATTCCCTGCAGAGTTCCCAGAGTTCGTCCATCGATGCCGGCTGCAGTACGGGAAGCAGTAGCTGTGTGACACCGATGGACTCTCCTCTGTGCACGGTAGATAGCGTCCACATGCACGGCGAGTCCTCTCTGAAAGGTCCAAATCAGAACGTAGATGGAACGTTTTTGCGGAAACACCACGGACAAGCCGGCACCGAATCAGGCCGAGAGGGATGCCAAAGGTTGCCCAAGATCAGAGAAACTACAGGTACGCTTTTATGTTTACATTCATGAATTTGGCAGAAGCGAGTTACACGTTCAAGGTACACATTTTATCAGCTTTCCCTGGGAATCAAACCCATGACTTTAGTGTTGCTATAGAGCTTTGCTCGATTGTGGTTAACAAGTCAAGTCAAGTCAACTTTATTTATATAGCGCTTTTAACAATGCAGATTGTTTCAAAGCAGCTTTACAGTGTTAAACAGGAAAATAATGCAGCATAATTATATCCAGCCGTCTAGCCATTCTGGAGAAAATGGTGATGTCATCAGTTCATTTCAATTATCATACAGTGACAGTGTGGGCTTTAGATCAATAGTTAGATCAGTAATTTAGTTTATATGGTTAATTTAGTTTAATAATTAGATTTCTTTGGATATTTAGTCGAAAAATTTGTAGAAAAACAAGTTAAATGCCACATTTACTTAACCTGATTTTTCTGTTCAACTTTTGTTACGTAGAAACTGCAGACTTGTAGGTCTTAACCTTAATTCATTTTTAGTTGGAGCTGGTGAGCACAGGTTTCGGGTTTTTGTAGCCCTGTTTTTGTTAACCTGATTTGATTGATGTATATGTCCTTTAAACTGTAGCTTCTCAAGCTTTAAGCTACTTATTGCCTATAAAAAGTATTCACCCCTAGCCTGGATGCCAGCCGAACTTAGCCCCGCCCACAACATTTGAGCTTGGGCAGTTCGGTCTGGACTTGATCCGTAGAGGAGTAATTATGCCCGAACAGAAACTGTTCGGACCAATGAAATTGTCAGGGCGGGCTTTAGACTATGATGGACAGATGATAAACAGTAACGTAATCATCCACGTCACCAAAGAGCGCTTGGGTTGAATTTGTTCTAATCCTAAACGGAGAACTTGTTCGTATATGCATTCACCTTTACTATTTCTCTCAGAAATGATGATGGTGTTGGTAAGTACTCTGTGTATCCTTAAATTCTTTTTTTACAACACCGGCAAAGATCGTTTACACTCATCTTACTTATTCCAGCGTGCGGGCAGACAGGGTTGCCAAGTTTTTACAACAAAACCGCCCAATTCCTACTCAAAACTAGCCCAAAACAAGCCCAATAGCTTTCTGGGGGGATTCTCCGCGGGAAAAAAAGGCAATATGTGTTATTTTGGCAGAGCTGCCTGCTAAAATTCGCATTCCTGGGTCTGTATATCACATAATTGGGGTCGCTTCAACCCACGGACTTGGCAACACAGAGCAGTTGAGTTCTGTGGACATTTGACAACTAACGTTATGCGTCGCTCCGTTGCTCTGATTGGTTGTAGGTCTATCCAATTGAGGTCTTTCCTGGTTCGGTTGAAACACGCCCCATAATCACAGCCCAACAGAAGCAGATCAGACTCATATTCTGACTAGAATTAAGTATGACGACGTCAGACTAATTCACCCCCCCCTTGGCCATTTATTTTTCTACAACATGGAATCACAGGGATTTATTTGATCAACTGAAGAATATGTCAAAATGAAACCTGATTTCAAAGTCAGTTATTAAAAACCCATTTGCATAAGTATTCACCCCCCAAGTTATGTGTTTAGTCGATATACCTTTGGCAGCAGTTACAGCCTTAAGTCTATGTGATGCTGTAGGAAGCATTAAGACCATGCAACAATAAGGTCTGGATTCTTGAACACTCAAGGACATAATTTGTTGTTTTGTGTACCTTTGGCTTTATGCTTGGGGTTGTTGTTTTGCTAGAAAACACATTTTCTCTAGGTTCCAGGTGTCTTGCTGACTCCATTGGGGATTGCTTCATGATTTCTCTGATTTGATCCTCTACTCTCATAAACCTCCCAGAGAATATCCTCAAAGCATGATCCACAGTAGAGATGGTGTATTTCTGATGATGTGCAGTATTTGACTAATGCTAAACATGTTTTCAGTCTGATAGTTTAGTCGTCTGGCTAGGGGTGTGCAATCTGACATTATCGATTGTCACTTTACAAAAACACATCTAGTGATGTAGTCTAGTAGACTAGTGTACTTGTGCATGTAGAGTGGATACTTTCACTGTGTGATTTACTCTATTAAAATGCATTTAAAATACTCTCGATATTCAAGCTAAAGCGCAAAAATACCTCTGTCTTTTATATTTATATTATTTAACCTCTTAAACTCTGCGGACCCTGTACAGGGAGGGTTAGGAATGACATCATCAAGTATATACTTTAAATGTTAAATGTCTGGGGAGGAGCACTGACCTCATATGTGGTCATTTGAAACCTTAGAGTCTCTACTTTCTGGAGATATGCATCACTTTGGCATTTGTTTTACACAAAGTAACTTATTTATACTAAATTACACTGGGACCGCCTGGATTTGGCCGACCCAAATTGAAAAGCTTCCCATACACACATACAGTGTCTCTAAATACACAATACTGGTGTCATTTAACAGGAAACCCTTAGAAGTTTCATAAAACACTGCTAAAAGTGATAAACATGTGAGTATATGTTGTCTGCGCTGTAATAAATCCCCCCAAAAAAGAGGCGCTTTTTGTTTTGTTTTTTTGTTATAAATTAATTGTTGAAAGTGTGTAACTCAGGCCCTGTGTGCTCTAGCACCCTGCAGACAGTTTGGGCCGTAAACACTAGATTCCAGAAAATTCTGGAAAAAAGATTTTTCTCTGGATCATGTATGCAAGATTTCGCACACCCCTACTTCTGGCAAACTGTAACCGAAATATTGCATGAAATATTGCAGTATTTTAACAGTAGCTGAAGCCTCTAACTCCTTCAGACTGTCATTGCTCTCTTGGTGTCCTCCTCGCACGATGACGCACCGTTAAGATGAAGACGTCCTGCTCTCGCTGCATTTACTGCTGGGTCATATTTTTCCATTTCTTAATTATTGATTTAACTGCTACTCCAAGGGAAGCTCAATGACATGGAAATCCTCCCCTGCCTGGAGCTTTTCAATTACTTTTTTGTGGCCCTGCTTGTCGTGTTTTTTTTCCTTCCTCATGGTCTTCCACAGTGCTGACTCACTTATGCTACAATCAATGGAAAGTCCTTGACTACACAAAAGCAATTTAACTTACAACTAGAGGGCAGATGATTCTGGAGAGTCATCTTTAAGGGGTGGGGGTGAATACTTATGACAAATACAATATATTTAAGATTGCAATTCTATATGTTGCCACTACTAATGACCTTTAAATCATGGAATTGGGGTCATTTTCCTAATTATAATTTCATTAAGCCTTGTGTAGATCGTTCCTCAAGTATCACAGTGACGTCATTACCTTATCGTGCTGAATCGGGATAAGCTGGAGATTCATTAGCATGAAATTACGAGACATAATACTGGCCAACTCATTTATCCCTCTCTTTTTCCTCCCCCAGTCTAGCATGCTGCAGATGGAGATAAAACCGAAGAATCGTCTTCTACTCTCACGATACGTCCATATTCATCCATAGCACAGTTTCCTATGTGCCAAACCAGAGGTGATCGGAGGTCTTGAATGCTTCCCTGTTTCTTCTTGCACTTGGCCTCAAACGACCCCGGCTCTGGTTGCCTCAGGGAGGCAGAAAGGGAATCTTAATAAGACAACTATTGGCTCAGGGAGCATTGACACTTTTTATGGAAACTGCTTCGAGTATGTAGATGGTCATAATCAACCAGTCGACCCTGGACGGAGCTGATTACAACCCTGCCATTCTTAAAGTCAACACGAAACTCATTTTACTTCCATAACGTGACATTTTGTGTTTTTTATTGGATTGCGAAGACTGGGCATTACGTACGAGGATGAAGTCTGGTGGGATGAGCTGGAAAATAAAAGGGATTTATTGTTAGCGTTGCAGTGATGCTGTATGTTTGTAGGCAAAACCCGTACATTTGCAATGCACCACCCTGGTTCCCTCATAAAAAACCAATATGGCTTTACCATTGGCTTTGGGATTACTACAGAAAATAATCTCTATGACCAGCAAAAGCCTATGATTCTTACGCATTTTGTTCACATACGAACACAACTCTTGAAGTCTGAATACAATCGGCAGGAGTAAAAAGCTAAACGTAGGATATAAACAAACTACACTTTATTAATCTTCAACGGCTATTTCAGTCTTAAAAACATTTCCCTTGAAAGTTTGAGTTAGAATAGTTTGCAAGTGCGCGATTATAAACTGTTAAAGCGACTAGTGAGTAGATAGGGATGCACAATATATCGCCACCATATCAGTATCGGCCGATATATGTTCACGCATGTAGCACCGAAACCCTATTCCAAGGATCAGTATTCTCTCCTAAAACTGAACGGGCAGACCAAACCGTAAGTCGTAGAGACTTGAGACTTTGAGGGCTGGTAGTACTCACACTATCTACAATGTCACCAAAGCTCGCCCAAATCGGCCTGACGGTGGCGCTACAGCGCTCAAAAGTGTGAAATTTGCTCTTGACTCCTAAACCGTTAGGCGTAGGCTCAAGTGTCTTATATCGATGGAATCTGTTGAAATTTGGAAGTAGTCTTTTGTGAAACTAGTCCTGGGTTTTTGGCCTGATCGGAACCAAACCAGTGCAGCAAGATTTTCTGCAGTCTGATTGTCAATATTTATCAAAAAAAAGTTTAAATTTCGATTCACGGTCTCTTAAGGGCTGCAGAAACGTTCAAGGTCGGCGGAGCCACTTTTACTAAAATGGCTAGAATTTGTGAATGGAATGAGATATTTTCACCAAACTTAGTGTGGCTTTGTAAGAGCTCATTCTGTGGTCGTGTGGCAAAGCATACTACGACTGGCCACTTGGTGGCGCTAAAACATGGGAAAAACATAAAAACGGCTATAACTATGCAACCCTAAGTCTGATTGACTTGAAAATCGGCATGTGGTGTCTTTGTCCAAGATTGCCTTTGAGGACATTGGCCTATCTTGAAAAACAGCGACGACCAATGAAGTTTGAGCGGCTATCAGACAAGATCGAAACAAAACTCACTGGGCCTGTTTTACTCACGACACTAGAGGCCTGTGAGGAATACGAAAGAAATCGGCCACCGGGGGGCGCCTTCACATTTTCACGTGTGTAAAGGATTGTGTATCATGTGATTTTTGGCACACGCCAATGACATTCATACCGCATGGTTGAACTCCTCGTTCTGAGCAACTTTGCCTCTAGGACCGTCGCTGTCAATTGAATCATTTGTTAAATATTGGAAATTATTTCAAAAACCAGCTTTTGTGAACTAGTCCTAGGGTTTTGGCTCAACCTCAAATAAAACCACTGCGAAACATTCTCGAGACTCTCTAGGTCAATAATTTATCAAAACATTGGCCTCTGGACAGCTATAGCTGGGTCATTTAGAAAATGGGCGAATCCACCCAAAAGCATATCCTTCCTAAACGAAAACTCCAAACTTCATGAAAATAGGTGAGAACATGCGACATATGATTCTGAACAAGCATGCAAACCTTTATGGAGATCAGGCCATAGGTGGGGCTATAACTGTTGTAAAAACTGTATAGTAAATTGGCTGCAAATGGTCTTTTCCTTTTATGGCTTAAGTGGTAACATGCTTGCTAAATAAAACGTAATATATATTTTACGCATATGTGCTTAAAGGCCTTAAACCCGATAATTTCTGCTCGCAGCTACATATATTTTGAATGTTATCGGTCCGATAAGAAAATTTGCCCGAAATATTAAAGCCGATGTATAATGTATTATTTCCTTCCGCTGAGACTTTTCAGATGGTCCGCCATGATGTTTTGAATTGCTTTAAATATGATTGGAATCACTTCAAAAAGACGAAAATACAGTTCAGTGCAAGTCATACAGACATAATGATTATAATTGTGTGTTTGGGACATGGATTTAATGAAGAGACTTTTGTGTTTGTAATCAGGCTCTCAAAAATGATATAAAAATTTGGATTTTGATTTATTGGCCAATATATCGGTTATCAGCTTCCAAATATAAAGAGTTATCGGTTATCGTATCGGCCAAAATGTTCATATCGGTGCATCCCTATAGTCCCATTCAAATACAAGCTTTAAAAATCACAAGAGTTTGAGTTAGAATAGTTTGCAAGAGCGCAATTTATAAACTGTTAAAGCGACTAGTGAGTAGATAGGGATGCACAATATATTGCCACCATATCAGTATCGGCCGATATATGTTCACGCTTGTAGCACTGAAACTATTGTAATTGTTAAGATTTACTATGGATCCGCATTCTCCCCTAAAAATGATCGGGCAGAGCAAACCGTAAGTCGTAGAGACTTGAGACTTTGAGGGCTGGTAGTAATCACACTGTCTACAATGACACCAAAGCGCATCCCAATCGGCCTGAAGGGGGCGCTACAGCGCTCAAAAGTATGAAATGGCTCATAACTTCTAAACCGTTGGGTGTAGGCTCAAGTGTCTTATATCGTTGGAATCCGATTACTTTGCGAACTAATCCTACGTTTTGGCCTGATCAGAACCAAACTAGTGCAGCAAGATTCTCTGGAGTCTGATTATCAATAGTTAAGGGCCGCCAAAACGTTCAAGGTGGGCGGAGCCACTTTTACTAAAATGGCTATATTTTGTGAACGGAATGAGATATTTTCACCAAAATTGGCACGTCTATGTAAGAGCTTATTCTGTGGTTGTGTGGAAAAGGACACGGCTACTGGCCACTTGGTGGCGCTATAACATGGAAAAAAACATAAAAATGGCTATCAGTATTACTGATGTATATTATGTCGTAGAATAAAACATGAAAATATCTTGAGCTAGGGCTGGACGATCTTCCCAAAATTTCATATCACGATCTTATAACAATCAAGCAACCCCGTTACAAACCATGATCTGAATCCCAATCTTCTGTATTATGGAGAATATCCAAGCACTGTAAATTTCAGGACGATGGAACTGGAAGTGCTAAAATGCAACTCGTTTCTGGGTTTTGGCCTACAAACATACGCCATCCTGCAGGACTCTATAACCAATGTGCACTAAGAAAGTAAATTGAGTGAACTTTGATTTCTGTTGACTTTAATCTTCTGAAGTGTAAGTGTGTGGCGGTTGGACGTTACTAAAGTCAGCACAGAAACAACTTTGCCACAAGACAACAGGCTTTCCATTTATGTCAAGCATTGGAACAAGGCAAGTCCATCTCTTTACTCTTTTGGATGACATAAAAACTGTGCATTGCTCTTGCACTGGTCACTTAATACGTCTATTTTAGCCACATTTGTGTGCAATTTCTCAAGACTGCATGTGCGGAGCTTTTTTGCTCTGATGATATTGTTTTTTAAAGCAGGGAAAGGACATTTCAAAGTGCTAGTCGGAGTTGAATCGATTCAGGAAGTCACTTTATATTCTTTTTGCGTGGAGGCTTTGGGAAGTTGTTTTGATGACCAAAGCAAAACCACATTTGCTGTTGTAGCAATGGCCATATGTCAAGAATCACTGCTTTTATTTAGCCATAGTAAAGCCATATGATATCACATTTGTCATTTAAGATAATCTGGCCATTGCAATCCACTGTGATAACAGTGCTTGTGTATATTTTGTGTAATATGTAAAATGAAAAGGAAGTATTCTACAATGCATAGAATTTTTAAAAGGCTATATATATATATATATAATATAAACCACACCACCTGATAGATGCATCCTTTTTGTTCCATGTGTTTATTTCAGTCGTCATGACTTTCAAAAATAAGACATTTTAGCCACTATACGCTCTGTAAACTGTAATTATGTTTCATTTGCTAATGCAAACAATTACTGAAATGATTTAAAGTCAACATGAAGTGTCGTTTTGGTGCCGTCATCTGACACAAACAGACATTTGTAGGATTTTATCCATCAGGAATGGTGAAGGTGGTTGATGAATCGTTTCTGAAGTTAGGACATTTTGACGAATTTGTTTTTATTTATTCAGAAAAACGTGCACGGATGAATCGTGATTTCATGTTGACTTTAAATGATGAACGTAATGTATTTTATTTGAATCATCTTCATTAAATATTTCAGCTTGGACACTGATCTCTGTCTTTCTTTTCCTAAAGAGGCATTGTATTTGTGTGTGAATATTCTTCTCCTGTTTTTCTTCCTCTCCACGTGTGTTGTATTTTTGATCATTTCATAATTGCTGCACATTTTGTGGTTTTGCTTTCATTTATGAAGAAATCCGAGTGCAAACCCCTGACATTGTTTTGCTTAATCTCTAGTACAGAAACTCGTCCCTTGAGATAAAGGATGAAAGTCATGTTGTTCCTCTTTATGGTGGCATTTCACTGACAATAATGTAATGTTATGTAATGAAATATAATTCATACATTATCCATCATAACAGTGCTGAGAGTTAGTCGTTGAATTATATAATCACTTGCAGAATCACAACAAAAATAGATTTAGAACAATCGTGTTTGTGAGGTAAAGGGGAAGTTATATTTAAATATATTCATTCTCACTTTTGTTTGTACTTTTTTGTGGTCTGACATGGGTCAGTAACACCTGTTCTGCTAGAAACACACGCGTGTGCAGCTCGACAAGCCAGACAAAGAACAGAGAACAACCAGCCTCAAAGGTCCAAAACAATCCCAGGTCTGATGAAGATGGTGAGTAATTCAATATTCATTTATCAGCTCTCTCATATAATGATTATGTGTCAAAACAAAGATGTTGATGAAGTGATCATATTCCCAAGTGGTCTAATAGAGGCTTTTAGAGAATTTACTTATATGTTCATGAAAATTGTATTTGCTGTATATATAGAGGGGTGATATTTGTCATTTAGTTATTGTAAATATTCTACAAAAATCGTAACTGTTTTCAACACTGATAATAATCATAAATGTGTGTTGAGCATCAGATCCTCATATAAGAATGATTAGTGAAGGGTCATGTGACACTGAAGACTGGAGTAATGATGATTTGATCACAGGAATAAATTACACTTTACTAATATATTCACATAAAAACAGCTTTTATAAATTGCAATAATACTTAACAAATTTTACTGTATTTTTGATCAAATAAATTCAGCTTTGATCACAGGAATAAATGACACTTTACTATATATTCACATAAAAACTTTTTTTTTTTTTTTATTGTAATAATATTTCACAAATTTTACTGTATTTTTGATCAAATAAATTCAGCTTTGATCACAGGAATAAATTACACTTTACTATATATTCCCATAAAAACAGCTTTTTTAAATTGTAATAATATTTTACAAATTTGACTGTATTTTTGATCAAATAAATTCAGCTTTGATCACCGGAATAAATTGCACTTTACTATATATTTGCATAAAAACAGCTTTTTAAAATTGTAATAATAATTCACAAATTTTACTGTATTTTTGATCAAATAAATTCAGCTTTGATCAGAGGAATAAATGACCTTTTAGTATAAATTCACATAAACACAGCTTTTTTAAATAATATTTCACAAATTGTACGGAATTTTTATCATTTTCAGTGAGCAGAAGCAAATCTTACTGACTTCAAACATTTGAATGGTTGTGTGTATTGTTCTTAGTTTATCTTTAATATGCATTTTAAAACATACCCTAAAATGAAACAATTTTCCCCTTAGAAATTGCTAGTAAATTTCCAAATTAATTAAAAAGAAACACAGTAACACATTGAATTAGAAAGACTGAAATGAGTATTTTGTCAATAATCTTTTTTCTCTCTTCCTCTTTCAGGCGTCAGAGAGGATATTAATGATCTTTGCCGTTCTTATGTCTTTGCGGGATGCAGCTGAATGGTACCCCAAAAGTCTGAAGTGTGACGTTTCTCTGGCTAGTAACGGGACGGAGGTCAGCGTCAACTGCACTGAGCGAGACCTAACCGAAGTTCCTCTGGGAATCCCAATGAACACCACCAACCTGACACTAACCATCAACCATATCCCCCACATCAGGAACGATTCATTTCACGAACTGCACAACCTCACCGAGATCGACCTCCGCTGCAACTGCGTGCCGATCAAGGTCGGTCCCAAAGATCGCGTCTGCACCCAGAGCGTGACGATTGACAACGGCACTTTCTGGAAGCTAAAGAACCTCAGGTCGCTTTACCTGGATGGGAACCAGCTGTCCAGCATTCCCAAGGGCCTTCCTTCCAACATTGTGCTTCTGAGTCTCGAGGTCAACAGTATTTACTCAATTCTTAAGGAGAATCTGACAGAGCTGACTAATATCCAGCGGCTGTATCTCGGCCAAAACTGTTACTTCCGAAACCCCTGCAACAAGTCGTATTACATTGAAAAGGATGCGTTTGTGCAGCTCGACAAGATGACTTTGCTTTCTCTGAAGTCTAACAACTTGTCCTATGTGCCAAACCAACTACCGTCCAGCCTCAAAGAGCTGTACCTGTACAACAACAACATTCAGACAATAACGAAGGAGGACTTTCACAACCTGACAGAGCTGGAAACTCTAGACTTGAGTGGGAATTGTCCACGCTGTTATAATGCCCCGTTCCCATGCGTCCCATGCCCAAATAATGCTCCCCTTCGGATAGATCCCAAGTCCTTTGAGATGCTGACCAACCTAAAGACTCTCCGCCTTCATAGTAACTCTTTGACGAACATACCTTCAGAATGGTTTCAAAACTTGACAAGGCTTAGTCTTCTTGACCTCTCGAGCAACTTTTTGGCTAGGGAGATAACATGCACCACTTTTCCGTCTCAGTTGCCCTATCTAGAAGAGTTGGATCTGTCTTTCAATTTCGAGCTCCAGGTGTATCCTACATCTCTCAACCTTTCAAAATCATTCAGCAATCTCACATCTCTGCGGGTCCTCAGAATCAGAGGGTATGTGTTCCAAGAACTCAAAATGCAAGACATCAATCCCTTGATTGAACTGAGCAACCTGGAGTTCATTGATCTCGGCACAAACTTCATAAAACTAGCGAACCTCAGTCTCCTGAAGAAACTGAAGAGCTTCCGAATTATCAACCTGTCCGACAACAAAATCTCAATGCCTTCTCAAGGCGATCACACGGCGTCGTTTTCTAACCACGGACAAAATGATTACGGTTCCCCAATGTCGCAAGGTGCCCAGTACCATAATGGAGAAGTGAAGGATATCCACTACTTCCTCTACGACGAATACGCACGCAGCTGCAAATACAAGGACAAGGAACTCTGGATTACAAGTCCTTTCAACAACGAATGTAGCTCTTTTGGGAAAACCTTGGATATTAGTAGGAATAACATATTTTTCCTTCATTCCAGATTTCTAGATCTTGGTGAGCTGAGGTGTTTGAATCTCTCTGGGAACGCCATGAGCCAGAGTTTGAACGGCTCTGAGTTTGTCCAGTTGAAGAATCTACAATACCTGGACTTTTCCGACAATCGCCTGGATTTGATGTTCTCTTCGGCTTTCCAGGAGCTGAGCAGTTTGGTCGTTCTGGATATCAGCCGCAACAGCCATTACTTCGTAGCTGAGGGTTTAACTCACATGTTGAACTTTACAAAGAGCCTAGTTAAGCTGAGAAAGCTAATCATGAACGACAACCAGATATCCACATCCACGAACACCGAAATGGAGAGTTTTTCTCTGGAACATCTGGAGTTTAGAGGCAACCGTCTTGATATGTTGTGGAGGGATGGCGACACGAGGTACGTCAACTACTTCAAGAAGCTTATGGCCTTGAAGACTCTCGACATCTCTCAAAACAACCTGAACTTCATCCCGCAAGGGGTTTTCGAAGGACTTCCAGAGACCCTCGCCAAACTCTACATCACCAACAACAGGTTGAAGTCTTTTAAATGGGAGGGTCTTGTGCACGTTAAAAACCTACAGCTGTTAGACCTCAGTGGGAATCACCTGACAGAGGTTCCTACGTGCTTGACGAACTACACCAAATCAATCCAAACGCTTATTCTGCACAAGAACAATATCGCGAAACTGCCTCGGGACTTTCTAAAGGATGCATTCAACCTCAAGGTCTTGGATCTCAGTTACAACCGCATCCAGTTCATCGAAGAATCGAGCTTCCCGGAAAACGTCGTTGACCATTTGGAGACTCTATACTTGAATAATAACAGGTTTGTGTGCTCTTGCAACGCCACGTGGTTCGTCCGCTGGCTCAACCGCACCTCGGTGAATATCCCTCGGCTCGCGATGGACGTCACCTGCTCTTCGCCCAGTGCCCAAAAAGGTCAAAGTGTCATTTTCCTGAATGTCCAGGCCTGCCAACACAACTCCCTGTCCATCATCCTGTGCATCTTTCTGTCCTCCGTGATTCTCAGCATCCTCACGCTCACCATCTCCAGCCATCTCTTCCTCTGGGACGTGTGGTACATCTACCACTTCTGCTTGGCCAAACTCAAGGGATATCGGCGGCTGTCCTCCAACAGCACAGTCTACGATGCCTTCGTGGTCTACGATACGACGGATCCAGCTGTTCATGAGTGGGTCATGCAGGAGCTCCGTGTTCACCTGGAGGACCGAGGCGATCCCCGGATGCAACTGTGCCTGGAGGAGCGGGACTGGGTGCCCGGATGTCCCCTTGTGGAAAACCTCTCCCAGAGCATACAGTTGAGCAAACGCACTGTTTTCATCCTGACGGGACAATACATCAAGAGTGGCAGCTTCAGGACAGCATTTTACATGGCCCACCAGCGACTCATGGACGAGAGGAACGATGTTATCGTCCTGATATTCTTGGAGAGAATGCCTTGCAGCTCCAAGTACCTGAAACTGAGGAAGCGCTTGTATAAGAAGTCGGTCCTGGAGTGGCCGAGGAACCCTCAGGCGCAACGGTACTTCTGGTTCAGTCTCAGGACCCTCATGTCCACAGACAGGCAGCAGTACAACAAACTCTTCCAGGAAACGCTGTGATCGGGACCAGGGGCGTAGTTTATGGGGAGGATGGGGGGGAGGTAACCCCCCTAATGTTCAAATCCATCAGTTACAACCCCGCCAATATTTCAACATGAAAATCACAATAGATCAAATGGAAAATATGTAGAATTCATTTATTTTGTAACAATTTTGTTCCCAATCAAATATGAGTTTGTCATAATTAAGGTCCTTTCACACTGGACGCGATTTTGACGCGCGAATAATTCGCGCAATGGTTTTATGTTTTGATCAGCTGTTTGTGTAATGAGACCTTTCACACCGAACGCGAATGTGCTGCGGCGGAAAAACTATGTTTATTTTTTCCGTTTCGATGCCGATTTTTTTTTTAACACTCGCAGCGACAGAAAAGGCTTAAACCAATCACATACAAGGAAACAAAGGTGACGAAATGTCCAGTTGATGTCACTAGCCATTCAATCAACATTAACCTTTGCCAGGTGTCGCATTTCTCACGAGATTACAGCTGTAGTTGTGTTTACAGCTGTGCAGATGCAGCTGTGTTTGCCCACTATAGGCTACAGATATTATAATCAATACATTGATTTTTTTTATTTTTATCTAATTGCGTCCGCGACTATGGAAAGTGAATGTGTTTCCGTCAGTACGACTGTGGCACTGAAATGTTTACATTGTGATTCAACTGGAAACACAGCAGCTCCGGATCGAGCCGTTCCTTTAGAGTGTGTGTGTGTGTGTGTGTGTGTGTGTGTGTGTGTGTGTGTGTGTGTGTGTGTGTGTGTGTGTGTGTGTGTGTGTGTGTGTGTGTGTGTGTGTGTGTGTGTGTCTCGTCAGATGCGCTGCTACTGTCTCTGGAGGAGCTCCTCAAATTGTCCCACGGACATTTGAAAGTGCGTGCGGAACCGGCCATGATAAAGTTTTAGCTCCTGTAGAAGATTAGCATCCTCCCCTTCAGACTCTGTTCTTTAAGACTGGCTGCACCCAAAACCTTCTTCTCTGTCTTTTAAAGAAAATTAAAAGCTTGTCTCCACTGAATGATTACGTGTCCGTGTTTCTCAGCTGTCGGCGCGAATGTTTTGGAATGTTGGAGTTCTGAAACGTCGCAAACTCGCGTCGCGGCTGGTGTGAATGGTTTTGACGCGAACTATTCGCACACGAAATATTCGCTTTTTCCGCTTAGCTTTTTCGTTACGCGTCCGGTGTTTTTGCCTTAAATCAGACAAAAAATATTCCCCCTCCATTGAACCGATTGGTTACGCCCAAGCAATGGGTCGCACTTTCACCAAAACAGCGCAAGTGGTGTTTGAATAGGAGAGCACACGGGTAACGTTAGCGCCAAAAATGAAGAGCGGACTATATTTAACTGCTGGTCAGAGAGGGATGCAAAAAATAAAAATAAAGCATGTACTGAGAATGAGGTATGAGAATATTGTGTAATAGCTAAGTACACACCACATATATTTTAGCTAGCTAATCCATTGCAATGTAGGCTATTTAGCTATAACTATCAGTATAACAAGTTACCAAATCAGCTGTCTGTTTTGCTAGTTCATTTGTCTGTAATTATCAATGATTTACAGTTCTTCAAGAGCCATGTGTTTCCTTTTTAAAAAAAAAATTACATGCATTAAGGTGGAATGTAAAAATCTTAAAATAAATGTCTAAATGAATTGTCTCTTTCATTTTGTATTGAATTTGTAATCAGTTAAACCATGGGCGTCGGAACCATTGTATGTGGGACAAGACCCACCCACTTTTTACGATCAATGATATTGGACCCACTCACTTTATCGTCTCTAATCCAGCACATGTCTGTTTACCCCTAACCAATAAACACTTATTATTAAACACATGTTGGACGCTTTGTTTCCACTTTTCTACTATTTTCTTCATTTTGATTGAAAATAAATGCCTTTCCGATCTGATATGTGATTGGAAAAGTAGAGTTAGTTCAGCAAAAGGCGGATTCGAACCGCAGATCGATTTGCGTCAAAACTTGATGTAATGCGTCTCACCCCTACACTATAGCCACTGTCAAAGACATGGTGATTTCCGTAGACTTGTCTTGTCCAACCAGATGTTTAGCAAACAAGGCAATATTTTTGTACTTAAAGGGTTAGTTCAGCCAAAAATGTAAATTGTGTCATTAATGACTGAGCCTCATGTCGTTGGACACCCGTCAGACCTCCGTTCATCTTCAGACACAAATGAAGATATTTTAGTGTAAATCTGATGCTCTGAAAGGCCTCCATTGGCTCAACTTTACACTCTCAAACCCTTAAAAGACACTAAAGACTAAAGTTACATTGAGAATTTTCATTTTTGGGTGAACTAACCCTTTAAGAAAGTACATTGCATTTAGCATTTTAGGTAAAAATGATGATATCAGATGAATTAGTCTGCTAGGCAAATCTTCCAGACCTGTTTTACTGATTTCAGAGGCTCTAGCAAGAGTCTCCTTTCCTGCCAGACCTGTTTTCTCTATTGTGTTTTAAATGAGATCACTGAGATTCCATCTTTCGGAGCCCAGACGTTGCCCCTTTTGTCTTTAATGGCTCTGGGATGGCTCTTGGAATTGGAGTTCCTGGCCAGTATCAGCATGCGAATAGTTATGCTGATTCAAGGGGACTGGTAGGGATTTCATAGTAGGGTGTGTCCTTTACCTACACAACATATGCCATCCTTTGTTTGAATGTCTCCTCCCCCTGCTGTATAACCCCTCCCCCTGCTGTATAACCCCTCCCCCTGCTGTATAACCCCTCCCCCTGCTGTATAACCCCTCCCCCTGCTGTATAACCCTTCCCCCTGCTGTATAACCCCTCCCCCTGCTGTATAACCCCTCCCCCTGCTGTATAACCACTCCCCCTGCTGTATAACCCCTCCCCCTGCTGTATAACCCCTCCCCCTGCTGTATAACCCTTCCCCCTGCTGTATAACCCCTCCTCTGCTGTATAACCCCTCCCCCTGCTGTATAACCCCTCCCCCTGCTGTATAATCCCTCCCCCTGCTGTATAATCCCTCCCCCTGCTGTATAACCACTCTCCCTGCTGTATAATCCCTCCCCCTGCTGTATAACCCCTCCCCCTGCTGTATAACCCCTCCCCCTACTGTATAACCCCTCCCCCTGCTGTATAATCCCTCCCCCTGCTGTATAATCCCTCCCCCTGCTGTATAACCACTCTCCCTGCTGTATAATCCCTCCCCCTGCTGTATAACCCCTCCCCCTGCTGTATAACCCCTCCCCCTGCTGTATAACCCCTCCCCCTGCTGTATAACCACTCTCCCTGCTGTATAATCCCTCCCCCTGCTGTATAACCCCTCCCCCTGCTGTATAACCCCTCCCCCTGCTGTATAACCCCTCCTCTGCTGTATAACCCCTCCCCCTGCTGTATAACCCCTCCCCCTGCTGTATAATCCCTCCCCCTGCTGTATAATCCCTCCCCCTGCTGTATAACCACTCTCCCTGCTGTATAACCCCTCCCCCTGCTGTATAACCCCTCCCCCTGCTGTATAACCCCTCCCCCTGCTGTATAACCACTCCCCCTGCTGTATAACCCCTCCCCCTGCTGTATAACCCCTCCCCCTGCTGTATAACCCCTCCCCCTGCTGTATAACCCCTCCTCTGCTGTATAACCCCTCCCCCTGCTGTATAACCCCTCCCCCTGCTGTATAATCCCTCCCCCTGCTGTATAATCCCTCCCCCTGCTGTATAACCACTCTCCCTGCTGTATAACCCCTCCCCCTGCTGTATAACCCCTCCCCCTGCTGTATAACCACTCCCCCTGCTGTATAACCCCTCCCCCTGCTGTATAACCCTTCCCCCTGCTGTATAACCCCTCCTCTGCTGTATAACCCCTCCCCCTGCTGTATAACCCCTCCCCCTGCTGTATAACCACTCCCCCTGCTGTATAACCCCTCCCCCTGCTGTATAACCCTTCCCCCTGCTGTATAACCCCTCCCCCTGCTGTATAACCCCTCCCCCTGCTGTATAACCCCTCCCCCTGCTGTATAACCCCTCCCCCTGCTGTATAACCCCTCCCCCTGCTGTATAACCACTCCCCCTGCTGTATAACCCCTCCCCCTGCTGTATAACCCCTCCCCCTGCTGTATAATCCCTCCCCCTGCTGTATAATCCCTCCCCCTGCTGTATAACCCTTCCCCCTGCTGTATAACCCCTCCTCTGCTGTATAACCCCTCCTCTGCTGTATAACCCCTCCCCCTGCTGTATAATCCCTCCCCCTGCTGTATAACCCTTCCCCCTGCTGTATAATCCCTCCCCCTGCTGTATAATCCCTCCCCCTGCTGTATAATCCCTCCCCCTGCTGTATAACCCTTCCCCCTGCTGTATAACCCCTCCTCTGCTGTATAACCCCTCCCCCTGCTGTATAACCCCTCCCCCTGCTGTATAACCCCTCCCCCTGCTGTATAACCCCTCCCCCTGCTGTATAACCCCTCCCCCTGCTGTATAACCCCTCCCCCTGCTGTATAACCCCTCCCCCTGCTGTATAACCCTTCCCCCTGCTGTATAACCCCTCCTCTGCTGTATAACCCCTCCCCCTGCTGTATAACCCCTCCCCCTGCTGTATAACCCTTCCCCCTGCTGTATAACCCCTCCTCTGCTGTATAACCCCTCCCCCTGCTGTATAATCCCTCCCCCTGCTGTATAACCCCTCCCCCTGCTGTATAACCCTTCCCCCTGCTGTATAACCCCTCCCCCTGCTGTATAACCACTCTCCCTGCTGTATAACCCCTCCCCCTGCTGTATAACCCCTCCCCCTGCTGTATAATCCCTCCCCCTGCTGTATAATCCCTCCCCCTGCTGTATAACCCCTCCTCTGCTGTATAACCCCTCCCCCTGCTGTATAACCCTTCCCCCTGCTGTATAACCCCTCCCCCTGCTGTATAACCCTTCCCCCTGCTGTATAACCACTCCCCCTGCTGTATAACCACTCTCCCTGCTGTATAACCCCTCCCCCTGCTGTATAACCCTTCCCCCTGCTGTATAACCCCTCCCCCTGCTGTATAACCACTCTCCCTGCTGTATAACCCCTCCCCCTGCTGTATAACCCTTCCCCCTGCTGTATAACCCCTCCCCCTGCTGTATAACCCCTCCCCCTGCTGTATAACCCTTCCCCCTGCTGTATAACCCCTCCTCTGCTGTATAATCCCTCTCCCTGCTGTATAATCCCTCCCCCTGCTGTATAACCCCTCCCCCTGCTGTATAACCCCTCCCCCTGCTGTATAACCCTTCCCCCTGCTGTATAACCCCTCCCCCTGCTGTATAACCCCTCCCCCTGCTGTATAACCCCTCCCCCTGCTGTATAACCACTCCCCCTGCTGTATAACCCCTCCCCCTGCTGTATAACCACTCCCCCTGCTGTATAACCCCTCCCCCTGCTGTATAACCACTCCCCCTGCTGTATAACCCTTCCCCCTGCTGTATAACCCTTCCCCCTGCTGTATAACCCCTCCCCCTGCTGTATAACCCCTCCCCCTGCTGTATAACCACTCCCCCTGCTGTATAACCCCTCCCCCTGCTGTATAACCACTCCCCCTGCTGTATAACCCCTCCCCCTGCTGTATAACCACTCCCCCTGCTGTATAAACCCCTCCCCCTGCTGTATAAACCCCTCCCCCTGCTGTATAAACCCCTCCCCTTGAAATGTAGATAAATTGCATTATTTTGTCCTGTTAAATCAGACTGTTTTCGGACGACCTGCAGCACAGAGAGTTCTCATTAAAAGAATCACTTCTGTTTGATCCCGAAGTCTCCTGGTCTTCATCTTCTGAGTTTCCTACACTTTAGAAGAGAAAAGTTCACAACAAACCTTTCTTCATTTTCATTTAATTTTCTTTTTTAAATTTAAATTTTCATTTAAATTTCAGAGAATAAAAAGACAAAGCAAAAAAGGTCAAAGTCTACTGAACTTTCATTGCCGTACACATACTTTCCAGAATTGTATATGTTTGCTTTGTATCTTTCTAGTGAGTTTTTCTCACTAAAGTCTTTATCTTGCTCACTGGGGTTGTGAGGCAGTAATCTTAACGCAGAATGAAAGCTGCTTACATAGGCTACATTTATTGTGAAAGTTGCTTATACAAATCCATTTTTAATAGAAAATGTTCTTCTTTGGGTTTATACATTCAACATTAAGTATAGCCAATTTAAGTTTGGAAATAATATGTTGTATTTATAATGTCACACTTATTCTTTATCTAACAGATTTAAAAAAACATTTTTTTTTCATATCTACAAATATATAGATGGGTTTAGGAAGGGGGTCCCTCATAAAAGGTTCATCATGTTCGGGGGTCCTTGGCATCATAAAGTTTGAGAAGCCCTGGTTTAACCACCATCTCACACCTTTAATATTACGTTGATGTGATTCCGTATTATTGTCCATATCACTGTAAATAAACACAACCAAGCTCTTGTGTTGCTTCATTGACAAATACACTTTCATTCCTGGGTATTTGGCATACGTTTGAGTACATTTGACAATCTTTTATCATATCTTCAGATTTCATGACCACATATTAATAATAATAATATTATTATTATTATTAAAACAGCATTTTTCTAATTATTTTGAGTGCAGATTTCATGACCACATAATATTAAATATTTAAATAATAATGAAATGTATCATTTATATTATTATTAATATTATATATGGATATTTGGCATGCGTTTGGACAGTTGTAACGTGTGCTCAGAGTACATTTTACAATTTGCTCATTCTTTTAATATGTGTGCAGATTTCATGACCACATATTAATAATAATAATAATAATTAATATTATTATTTTAATATGTATTATTATTATTAAAACAGTATTTTTTTCTAATTATTTTGTGTTCAGATTTCATGACCACATAACAATATTAAATATTGAAATAATAATAATAATATTATTAATATTAAATATGGGTATTTGGCATTATTTATCATTTATCAATTATCATTATTTTGTGTGCATATTTCATCACCACGTAATATTAAATATTTAAATAATAATGATTCATATTATTATTATTATTATTAAACCAGCATTTTGTTCCCAATTCCTTTTTATTATCAATGCAGATTTCATGACCAGATAATAATAATAATTCTTCTAATTTGTATGTATTCATTTTTCACATTTTTCAAATTATTTTGTGTAGATTTCATGACCACATAATAATGTTTAAATAATATAATTAAACAGCATTTTGCTCATTTATTTATTTAATATTTGTTCAGATAATACAAATAATATTATTAATATTATATTTGGATATTTGGCATACATTTTGACAGTTGTAACGTGCTCAGAGTAAATTTTACAATTTGCTCATTCTTTTATTATGTGTGCAGATTTCATGACCACATATTAATAATAATAATATTAATAATTATTATTAATATTTTAATATGTATTAATAATGAAAAAGTAATTAAACAGCATTTTTCTCATTATTTTGTGTGCAGATTTCATGACCACATATTAATAATAATAAAAAGTATTATTATTATTATTATTATTAATATTTTAATATATATTATTAATAATAATAATAAATGATAATTAAACAGCATTTTTCTCATTATTTTGTGTGCAGATTTCATCACCACATAATAATATTAAATATATAAATAATGATTCATATTATTATTATTATTATTATTAAAACAGCATTTTGTTCCTAATTCCTTTTTATTATCTGTGCAGATTTCATGACCACATAATAATAATAATAATAATAATAATAATTCTACTAATTTGTTTGTATTAAAAAAATCAAATTTTTCAAATTATTGTGTGCAGATTTTTATGACCACATAATGTTTAAATAATAATAATTAATATTGTTATTATTATTATTAAAACAGCATTTTGCTAATTTATTTATTTAATATTTGTTCAGATTTCCTGACCATATAATAATAATTATTATTCTAGTACTACTACTATTACTAATTATTATTATTATTATTATTATTATTATTATTATTATTATTATTATTATTATTATTATTATTATTATTAATAATAATAATAATAATGAAAACAGCATTTTGATTTCTTGACCACATAATAATATTCAATATTTAAATAATAATGATTCATATTCATATTATTATTAAAACAGCATTTTTCTAATTCTTTTATTTATTATTTCTTCAGATTTCATGACCACATAATAATAATCATAATAATAATAATTATTATTATTAGTAGTATTTTTTTTAATGTCTGCAGATTTCATGACCACATAATAATAATAAGCATTGAAATAATTATTATTTATATTGTTTTATTAATAATAAATATAATAATAATGTATTATTGTTGTTATTGGTCAAACTCGAGGGATACAGTCAGCAGTTTGATGAATAACAACAGTAATAAGTTAAATAAACAAATAATTATATTATGATTGTTATTATTATTATTATTATTATAGTAGTGGAATAAAAATAATATATTGATAGTTTTTAGATCAATTTTATGGATGCTAATCAAGGGTTTTCTGTATGTTTGTGGTGTATGTTTTCTGAAATGACCATTTTTGTGTTAATTCTGTCCTCCAAATGTAAAATTCCAGTAGTATATTGTGGAATATTTCAGTTTCTCGAAGAAGAATTGATCTGTAATGGATATGGAGACAGTTTTAGTCACTATGAATGGTCTGAGTTTGCCCGGGTCTCCAGAGACAGAGAAGCTCAAGGGACCTGAAACCACAGCGGGTCATTGAGTGAAGTAACGAAGCAAAACATTAGAAACAGTCTTCAGGAAGCTCTCATTCATCTAACATAACACAACACAAACAAACATCGAAACATTCTTAAATCAACACACATTTACTGGAGAAGAGAAATCACTGAAGAAGGAAAAAAAGCTAAAAAAAACCTGAAAGTTCCCCTTAATTCAGTCATTTTCATCATAATCATAGAGGAAATCCCCATTATACAAGTGCAGGCTAGTCAAAGAAAATACTAATATTCAATATAATCTCCATTTTAGTCAAAGGTGAGCTGTGTAATATCTGTGGCACTGAACAGAACTGCTAAAAATAACTCTAATGTTGCTGTGCTTTGACTCCGGGTTTCACTTTTATAAGGAAAAGATTGACTTACAGTGACTCTGCATATTTACAGTGACTCCAGATATGAGAAAACTATACTCATAACCACTCACTTCACCTTTAAAAGACCACACATATGTTGAGCTACAGATACAGAAACATAAACATGGACATAAAACCACACACAAACATGATGAGGTGCCCGAAGGCATGTAAATGTGCATGTGATTTGAGCAATCATGTCCCTGAGAAGAAGGAACAAAGCAGGCAGAACTTCCTCTCTTATAATGGAAACACACACACACACACACACACACACGTCAATCAAGTGAATTTGATTGTGGTTATTAAAGAGAAACAGAAGGGTTTATATCAGTCGCTGCACTGGCAGGTGGCGATGACAGGCCGCGTTTAGAGATATACAGTATTAGTGTTCAAATAATCTAACAGTTAAACCAAAACTTCCTGTTTCCTAAATGCGCCATCACCAGACATCGCTGATCCGGCTCTAAGCATTGCATAGGTTCCCGTTGACATTGCTACCATGGTAAGAAACTCGATTTATACAATTAATACATGTTGTTATTCATTGTGTGTACTCTAACTTACATTTTTAAGTGCAGACAACTTGGATATTCAAGTCATGTCAATTTAAAAATGACCCTGGAGCTCAAAACCAGTCCTGATCTCACAGGCATATCTGTGGCTATGCATTGTGTGGGTCAAAATTATACATTTTATGCCAAAAATCATTAGGATATTAAGATCATGTTCTATCAAAATATATTTTGTTTGATAAATATATATCATAAATGTATTATTAGTAGTAATATGCATGGCTATGGACTTCATCTGGACAACTTTAAAGGAGATTTTCTCAATATTTAGAGTTTTTTGCACCCTCAGATTCCAGATTTACAAATATTGTCCTATCAAACCACACATCAGCTGAAGATGATCTATAATTCTCAGTTTCAAAAAATGTACCCTTATGACTGGTGTTGTGGTCCAGGGTCACATATTACATTAAACCGAATCTTGTATGACTTGATGTTTGGGTGATTTTTGTTTTTAAAGAGACGAGATAAGTTTTAAATTTTTTGCATATGCTGTTGTTTATACACTATTAAAAAAAATTACACTTTACAATAAGGTCCCATTAGTTAATGTCAATTAATGCAACATATTTGTTTATAAATGTTCGCTATTTGTGTTTCATTCTTGTACATATTTTCATTCATCATAATCATTGTTTCAAATCACAAGATCATTGTGATATGTAATGAGAACATTTGGTTTATTCCCCGAAACACAAGCGTATGATCATTCAATAGCGAACAATGCCGTTTCAAATCACTCTTATTGCTGAATTAAAGGCATAATATTTACACATTAATAAGTAATGATGTTAACACTTTACACTCTAAAAAAGCAATTGGGTTGTTTTAACCCAGTGAATGGGTTGTTATAACCCAGCAATTGGGTTGTTTTAACCCAGTGAATGGGTCGTTTTAACCCAGCGGTTGGGTTAAATGTTTGCTTAAAACAACCCAATCGCTGGGTTTAAACAACCCAAACTCTGGGTTAAAAAAACAAACCACTGGGATGAAACAACCCAACCTCTGGGTCAAAACAACCAAACCGCTGGGTCAAAACAACCAAACCGCTGGGTCAAAACAACCAAACCGCTGGGTCAAAACAACACAACCTCTGGGTCAAAACAACCAAACCGCTGGGTCAAAACAACACAACCTCTGGGTCAAAACAACCAAACCTCAGGGTCAAAACAACCAAACCGCTGGGTCAAAACAACACAACCTCTGGGTCAAAACAACCAAACCTCTGGGTCAAAACAACCAAACCTCAGGGTCAAAGCAACCGAACCGCTTGGTCAAAACAACCGAACCTCTGGGTCAAAACAACCCAACCTCTTGGTCAAAACAGCCCAACCGCAGGGTCAAAACAACCCAACCCCTTGGTCAAAACAACCCAACCACTTGGTCAAAACAACCCAACCACTTGGTCAAAACAACCCAACCGCTGGGTCAAAATAACCCAACCACTTGGTCAAAACAACCCATTCGCTGGGTCAAAACAATCCAACCACTTGGTCAAAACAACCCAACCTCTTGGTCAAAACAACCCAACCCCTTGGTCAAAACAACCCAACCGCTGGGTCAAAACAACCCAACCCCTTGGTCAAAACAACCCAACCGCTGGGTCAAAACAACCCAACCCCTTGGTCAAAACAACCCAACCGCTGGGTCAAAACAACCCAACCACTTGGTCAAAACAACCCATCTGCTGGGTCAAAACAATCCAACCACTTGGTCAAAACAACCCAACCGCTTGGTCAAACAACCCAACCGCTGGGTCAAAACAACCCAACCACTTGGTCAAAACAACCCAACCACTTGGTCAAAACAACCCAACCGCTGGGTCAAAACAACCCAACCACTTGGTCAAAACAACCCAACCGCTGGGTCAAAACAACCCAACCGCTGGGTCAAAACAACCCAACCGCTGGGTCAAAACAACCCAACCACTTGGTCAAAACAACACAACCGCTGGGTCAAAACAACCCAACCGCTGGGTCAAAACAACCCAACCACTTGGTCAAAACAACCCAACCACTTGGTCAAAACAACCCAACTGCTGGGTCAAAAAAAAACAACCACTTGGTCAAAACAACCCAACCGCTGGGTCAAAACAACCCAACCGCTGGGTCAAAACAACCCAACCACTTGGTAAAAACAACCCAACCGCTGGGTCAAAACAACCCAACCACTTGGTCAAAACAACCCAACCGCTGGGTCAAAACAACCCAACCGCTGGGTCAAAACAACCCAACCACTTGGTCAAAACAACACAACCGCTGGGTCAAAACAACCCAACCGCTGGGTCAAAACAACCCAACCGCTTGGTCAAAACAACCCAACCGCTTGGTCAAAACAACCCAACCACTTGGTCAAAACAACCCAACTGCTGGGTCAAAAAAAAAAACAATCACTGTGTCAAAACAACCCCAACCCCAAACCCAACTTTTTTTTACAGTGTAAAACATCATATGTTTGGCTAACCCGAATATAAAGTTTATTGGTAACACTTTACAGTACGGTTCCATTAGTTAACAAATATGAGCCAGCAATGTGCAAGACATTCGTTAAATTGTTTATTAAAGGCACAATATGTAATTTTTCGCCGCTAGAGGTCTCTTATTCAAAACAAAATAAGCATAAACTCACTTCATTATGAAACTCTTCAGTCATTTTGCTTCTCCAGTAAATGTGTCCTGATTTAAAGGCACAGTGTGTAATGTTCTGTCTCTTCCTCAACTCAAGGGCGTGTCTTGACTCTTGAGTGGGCGGAGCTTTTATTCTGCCGTTAACGCTTCATATTGTACATATTGTGCCTTTAATCGCAGTGACTACAGATGCCACATTAGAAAATACACTTACATTACCTGACTTATGTCACTTAATACATAATAATTGTAACTGTATCAAAAGGTGTGATGAAGTTATGAAACAACCATGAGGTTTTGAACAGAGTTTACTGCCATTACAGTAAAACGAGTTACAGTAATGTGGCAGTCTTTACCATGGTAATCTGTTTACACTATCACATGGCATACTGGAATGCCATTTTACTGTAACATCAATCTGATATTACCGTCATTGACTGTTTCCTTTCCCTAGGAACCATTCTATTATATCCTGATCTATGTTCACAAACTGCAAATCTCTCTTTCCCTCATGATTAACATGATTAGCATGTTGCTAACAAGATGCTAGCATGTGTAGCATGTTGGACGTCCTGTTTGCTAGCATCAGTCAAAAGAACCAAAACTCTTAATGATGTTCTGATGCAGAGATTTAGGTTTTGCTAAATGGTTGCTAGGGTACTCTGTTTGGTTGCTAGGGAGTGGCTTGGCCGCCGATGATGATACTATAAAGGCTGCTTGTCAGTATGAATTATATAGTCAAGTCACATTTATTTATACAGCCCTTTTCACAACACAGATTGCTTCAAAGCAGCTTTACAGTGATAATAGGAAATTAATTTTGTTTTAGATGAAAAGCTAAAGTAAGTTTTTAATTGATTCATTTCTGATTAGTTATTTAATTTGGCGGCATGTAAACAACACCATCCTCAACTAAAACAGAAAATCCCCAATGCGTTCCGGACCCCATCCGCATGGCAACAGCAATATATAAACCAACCGCAATCCCTCTATGACATTCAGATTTGAAGATATCCCTGTTTGGGTTGCTAGGGTGCTCAACAATGGTTGTTAGGGCGTGGCTAGGAAGTGTTGAAGGTGATTTGTGGTTTGCTCCCCCAAGTCAAACGAGCCAAATGGAACTTGTTGATAGATTCACGATGATCCTGATTGGTTGCCTAAGTGAATGCCCTTGTCTCTATGACACTGTGATCCAGAGTTATGCTCAATACGAAATCCCTATGCAAGTTCCAATGGTAGGAAAAACACAAGCGTTTCATGGGCCGTCCTTCACCATAGTATGTCTATGGGGCAACTTTGGGCACCTCTTGCGCCCCAGGGGTAAAACTTACACCCCATTGTGAGCATGCCAGCCTCTTTAAATGTGGTAACCCTCATGTTTCTACAAAATCCTCGCTCAGAGTTATGACTTCTTCCTCAGTATTTGTCTTGTTTTTAAATATTTAAACATTCTTAAATCAAGATTCATTCACTTGAGAAGCAAAACGACTGAAGATATTAAGTGAGTTTATGCTCAAAATGACAAATACAACAACAACAACAACAACAACAACAACAACAACAACAACAATATATCAGAACCTTCCTGATAGAAGGCCACTATGTATCTAATAATAAACCTTTTTTCTTTCATTTTACACTGTAGTTCATGTTAACTAATGTAGGACCTTACTGTAAAGTGTTTTTGTCATTGTGCAATGTGGTTTAACATCTCTTTGTTTCATACTCCCCCAGGTAATAAAAGTAGAAGTCTGGCTTATTATGACATTGAATATCACACTAACCCTGTGCCAAATTGGCGTGAGGAACCTCAAGACTCAACCCTGCGATATACACGTGAACAAAACTGAGATGACGATTGTGGTCAACTGTCGTGGACGTGAACTCAAAGATGTTCCAGCGCTCGAAAGCAACACCACCAGCCTTGACCTATCGGAGAACAAGATCAAGAACTTAACATCAGGGGTTTTCCGACACCTGGCAAATCTGACCTTTTTAAATCTGAACTGGTTGAATAAGAAAGATCGTAAGGTTGTTGTTGGCAACGATGAATTTTTGAATTTGACCAAGTTACGCACGCTGGAGCTCGACGGGATTGGTCTAAAGTACGTACCAAAAAAACTTCCAAAAAACTTGCGTGAACTAAGGCTTGTAGAGAACCTGATCACCAGGTTAAACTCGACATCCTTTGTGCATGTGCCAAATCTGTCAATTCTTCATCTTTCGAAAAACTGCTACTACTGGAATCCTTGCTCAAGGGACTATCACATAGAAGACGGAAGTTTCGCAGTCCTGGCGAGATTGAAATATCTTACTTTGTCGTACAACAACCTAACCCGAGTGCCCAGAGGATTACCGGGGTCTTTAAAAGCTCTTGAACTCGCTTCAAACAGAATTGCGTACGTCGGAGAGCATGATTTCCAAGGACTCGACAATCTGACAAGTCTAAAAATCCAAGGAAACTGTCCACGGTGTCATAACGCTCCATATCCATGTGTTCCTTGTAAAAACGGTTCCATTAAAATCCATCCACAAGCTTTTTCCGGCCTTAGAAAGCTACGGATTCTGCACCTCGCAGGGAATTCGATCACATTCATAGAGCCCAGCTGGCTCGCCAACATTTGGATGCTTAAGGAGCTCTACCTGTCGTATAATTACTTGTTCTACGCCATCACAGGGAATGCTTTCTTGTGTAACCTGCCATTTCTAACCAAACTCGATCTTTCATTTAACTATGCCCTTAAGACTTACCCGGACACGGTTAACTTATCGTCCAGCTTTGCAAACTTGACCTCTCTAAGGACACTGAACCTTCGAGGTTTGGTGTTTCGAGGAATCGAAGATGCGACCCTCAGCCCTCTGTATGGCTTACGAAATCTCTCTGTGCTGGATGTAGGAATAAACTTCATTGTGCATGCGAAACTGGAAGTATTTGTAAAATTACGCCATGTGAAACTACTCTATCTATCGGAAAACAGGTTTTACCCGGTGACCGTAAATAGGGACTTGAGAGAAGACACAGGCGTTGGTTTCAAATCCTCATTCAAGACGCCCTTGATGTTAGAACCTAACTCTAAAGATCATTCTTACGATGTTCCAAGACATCTCGTGAAGCCAGAGTGCTACGCCACCGGTCGAGTGTTGGATCTCAGTCGAAATAACCTGTTCCTAATTGCTCCGGAACAGTTTGCGACATACGGGAACATATCTTGCCTCAATCTCTCTATGAATGGCTTCTCCACGGCTCCAAATGGATCAGAATTCACAACGCTTCCAGATCTCAAATACCTAGATTTATCCTTCAACAAAATTGATCTGGCGTACGACCACGCCTTCCAAGAGTTACAGAGTCTTGAGGTGCTGGACCTTAGTTACAACAACCATTATTTCATTGTGCCAGGCGTGACGCACAATTTGAATTTCCTCCAATATTTGCCCTCTTTGAAGGTCTTGAACATGAGCTCCAATAACATCTACACGTTAACCACCAAAACCATCTCAAGTGCGTCTCTTAAAGAGCTGCAATTCCAGCACAATAGTCTTGGCAAGATGTGGAGGGAAAGAGACAGAACCTACTATAGGCTTTTCGCAAACTTGGCCAATCTGACCTATCTCGACATATCCTCCAACAGTATCGAGAGAATCCCTATCAGAGTTTATACGCTTCTTCCTAGAAGCATTCAGAGGTTCCAATTAAGCCACAATATTCTGGATAACTTTAACTGGACAATGCTGAGACATTTCCCAAATCTCCGAGAGCTCATTTTAAGTTACAACAAGATCTTTCAAATATCAAGTGATTTGTCTGGAGATGCTCCCTCTTTACAGCTCCTCGATCTCCGGTACAACCAAATATCCCAGCTGTCCGGTGGATTTCTAAAGGGAGCGGTAAACCTCAAGATGCTTGATCTCAGCCACAACAAACTCATAACTGTCAACCAGTCCACGTTTCCATCTGAACCCGAGAGTTACCTGAAGACGCTGTGGCTCAACGGCAACCCGTTCCACTGCACGTGCAACCTACTAGAATTCATTCTATGGATTTCTGAGACCAAAGTGAAAATCCCTGATTTGGTGACTGCGGTGAAATGTGCCATGCCAGAAGAGAGAAAAGGAGATCCTGTAATACAATTTGACATTAAAGAATGCATAAATGACCAACTGGCCTTTCTGGCGTACTTCCTCTCCCTTGTGTGCATTATATGCACCACTTTCATATCTGTCGCTATGCACCTTTTCTACTGGGACGTCTCCTACTTATTCTACTATTTGAAAGCCAGATTCACTGGGTATCAGCACCTGAGCTCCGACAGCTGCATCTACGACGCCTTCGTCACCTACGACACCAAGGACATGCAGGTGTGCTTTATTTCTATAGCGCTTTATTCAATACAGATTGTTTCAAAGTAGCAAACCCAATTTTATTTCTGAATAATTCTAGTTGGATGTTCATATAACGTTTACTACTAACTAGGGATGCACTGAATCCAGGGGCCGGTTGCATAAACCGTTAAGACTAGTCTTACAAGTTAGACATACATTTTTTTCTTTAAGACTGTTCATAACTTTTTAAAATCAGTTACATAAAAACATAGACTGGACTAATTTGATACGAAAAGTAAGACTGAATGCCACTTGCCTAACTGCTAGTGGGTCATACTAGATCTTAAGACACTGTCTTAACATAATGTCTTAGTTTATGCAACTGGCACCAGGATTCTGGTTCGGATGCGGCCGAATATTGGGCTTTTTGACGGTGTTCGGTTTCTGTCGAACCTTAGAATTTTTTTCCGCCGAACCGAACCTTAGGCTTGCACTACGTGCGCTCCGCTGGTCGACGTAATGAAGCCGCCGTTGATTACGGGAAGGTGTTTACTAGGTGGACCGTTCGAATGCAGGCTGTGAGAAAATGAAAATGGAACTTGTGAACAGAAAACGTGTTGTTTGGCAGTACTTTCAGTCAAAAGAAGGCGATTCAAGTCAAGCTACATGTTCAATATGCAATGCCGATTTGTCTCGTGGTGGCAAGGACCCTAAACAATAGCAGCTGTTAAAACATTTGCGTATTAAACATCCAAAAGAATACGAGGAATCTACGGACAGCAGCCAATGCAGCAACTTCAGGTACGGCAGAGGAAGGACAGTCATCCTGGCATAATGTTGCCTATTCTTAAAGGGTTAGTTCACCCAAAAATGAAAATTCTGTCATTAATGACTGACCCTCATGTCGTTCGACACCCGTCAGACCTCCGTTCATCTTCGGAACAGAAATGAAGATATTTTAGTTGAAATCTGATGGCTCTGAAAGGCCTCCATTGGCACAATGGCACTTTACACTCTCAAGACCCTTAAAAGACACTAAAGACGTCGTTACAAAGTCCATCTCACTACAGCGGCTCTACAATAACTTTATGAATCGGCGAGAATAGTTTTTGTGCACAAAAAAACCTTAAATAACGACTTATATAGTGATGACGATTTCAAAACAAGGCATCATGAAGCTTCGAAGCGTTTTGAATCAGTGAGTCGATTCAGCGGTTCAGAGCGTTATGAATCAGTGAGTCGAATCAGCAGTTTGAATCGTGTGTCAAACCGCCAAACTGCTGAAATTTGGCAATTCAAACCGCTGATTCGACGCACTGATTCATAACGCTTCGAAGCTTCATGAGGCCGTGTTTTGAAATCGTCATCTCTATATAAGTCGTTATTTAGGGTTTTTTTGTGCACAAAAACTATTCTCGTCTTCATAAAGTTATTGTAGAGCCGCTGTAGTGAGATGGACTTTGTAACTTTAGTCTTTAGTGTCTTTTAAGGGTCTTGAGAGTGTAAAGTTGAGCCAATGGAGGCCTTTCAGAGCATCAGATTTACACTAAAATATCTTCATTTGTGTCTGAAGATGAACGGAGGTCTGACGGGTGTCCAACGACATGAGGCTCAGTCATTAATGACAGAATTTTCATTTTTGGGTGAACTAACCCTTTAATGAAAATAAAATTAAAGCTGCAGTCCGTAACTTTTTGTGCTCTAGCGGTTAATAAACAGAACTGCATGCGTCTTGCGGAAGAACATTGCAGCCGGTGCTACTTCTCTCTTACCCCTTTTCCACCAAGGCAGTGCTAGAGCTAGATCGGAGCCAGAGCCTAGTTTCAAATCGGTTCTTTGTGTTTCCACACCCAAAGCCCCAGCTCCGAGCCAGGAAAAGTGGTTCTTAAGTAGCACCAAAACATTGCTGGGCTAGAACAGGGCTAGAAGTAAGAACCGATTACGTCAGGCGCTGGGGGCGGAGTCAACAAGACCAACACACACTGGAGATCCGCCATTGTCGAAATAGCAGCTAATGGAGCTAACAGCTCGTTTGTAATCTCCGTCTATACAAATTACGGCGAACTGCATGTTTTCGTTGTGTTTTGATGCCGATGTAGGATCGTAAAGCCATGTGAATCAATAGTAACGCAACGTTTGCTTTGTTGATGGAAGGCTTGTTCGCAGCGGTGCTGTGCAGACCGATCGCCGTATGATAACGAGTCCAGCGAGAGCATATGACTCCTTATGCTTTTGATTCACTCATGTGTTTTTTTAATGTATCATACGCTGATCGTCTGCGCAGCGCCGATGCGTCTCGAACAAGCCTGGTGTGTGTGTGTGTGTTTCCCGCTGCCCAGGGTTGCCAGGTTTTCACAACAAAACCCGCCCAATTGCTACCCAAAACAAGCTCACTCGCGTTTCAGGGGGGCTTCCCCAGTAAAAATCACATTTGGGGGTAAAATATGTGTTTTTTTGGCATGGTTGCCTACTAAAATTTGCATTCCCGGGGCTAAATATCACATAATTGGGGTCGCTTACTACCAGTCTGGCCTGAAATAGTCCCAATATAAACACATTATAACTAGGGCTGTCAAAAGATTAATCGCGATTAATCGCATCCAAAATAAAAGTCTGTGTTTACATAATATATGTGTGTGTACTCTGTTAATTATTATTTATATATAAATACACACACATTCATGTATATATTTAAGAAATATTTGCATGTATATACTGTATATACATTTATATAATCTATAATATATATAAATATAAATGTTTTATATATAAAAATAATATTTTTTTCTTAAATATATACATGCTTGTGTGTGTATTTATATATAAATAATAATTAACAGAGTACACACACATATATTATGTCAACACAAACTTTTATTTTGGATGCGATTAATCGCGATAAATCTTTTGACAGCCCTAGAAAAAATACAGCATATTTTCTTTAACCATGCAGCAAACAAACAAACTAAAAAAGCTTAAAAAAAACATCTTACTAATAGTATTAATCGGTCAAAGTTCTTACTACACTGCTGTGGACGTTGTTTTCTTCATTAATGTGTTTACTGTGATGATGGACTGAGGAGGGGAGTAGGATTCGGTTTTCGGATTCGGCAGAATCTTAACCAGTGGATTCGGTATTCGGCCGAACCCCAAAAATCTAGATTCGTTGCATCCCTACTACTAGCTACTTGTTTCAAAGCATCCAGCATTCAAAAAGTATGTCCCCATATCGTTTTAAACCGAACGCTCTCTTGATGTTTTTGCTAACTTTCGAGACAAAACCATTTTTAAAACATTCCCAAAACTGGACCATAATTATTGTCAAAACGTTCTTAGAACATATTTTGTTTAAAATGTTAGTTTTGGGTTTACAGAATGTTCTGGGAACGTTAGTTTTGGGTTTTCAGAATGTCCTGGGAACGTTAGTTTTGGGTTTTCAGAATGTCCTGGGAACGTTAGTTTGGGGTTTTCAGAATGTCCTGGGAACGTTAGTTTTGGGTTTTCAGAATGTTCTGGGAACGTTAGTTTTGGGTTTTCAGAATGTCCTGGGAACGTTAGTTTTGGGTTTTCAGAATGTTCTGGGAACGTTAGTTTTGGGTTTTCAGAATGTTCTGGGAACGTTAGTTTTGGGTTTTCAGAATGTCCTGGGAACGTTAGTTTTGGGTTTTCAGAATGTTCTGGGAACGTTAGTTTTTGGTTTTCAGAATATTCTGGGAACGTTAGATTTGGGTTTTCAGAATATTCAGGGAATGTTAGTTTTGGGTTTTCAGAATGTTCTGGGAACGTTAGTTTTGGGTTTTCAGAATGTTCTGGGAACGTTAGTTTTGGGTTATCAGAATGTTCTAGGAATGTTAGTTTTGGGTTTTCAGAATATTCAGAATATTCTGGGAACGTTAGATTTGGTTTTTCAGAATGTTCTGGGAACGTTAGTTTTTGGTTTTCAGAATGTTCTGGGAACGTTAGATTTGGGTTTTCAAAATATTCAGGGAACGCTAGTTTTGGGTTTTCAGAATGTTCTGGGAACGTTAGTTTTGGGTTTTCAGAACGTCCTGGGAACGTTAGATTTGGGTTTTCAAAATATTCAGGGAACGCTAGTTTTGGGTTTTCAGAATGTTCTGGGAACGTTAGATTTGGGTTTTCAAAATATTCAGGGAACGCTAGTTTTGGGTTTTCAGAATGTTCTGGGAACGTTAGTTTTGGGTTTTCAGAACGTCCTGGGAACGTTAGTTTTGGGTTTTCAGAATGTCCTGGGAACGTTAGATTTGGTTTTTCAGAATGTTCTGGGAACGTTAGTTTTTGGTTTTCAGAATGTTCTGGGAACGTTAGATTTGGGTTTTCAAAATATTCAGGGAACGTTAGTTTTGGGTTTTCAGAATGTCCTGGGAACGTTAGTTTTGGGTTTTCAGAATGTCCTGGGAACGTTAGTTTGGGGTTTTCAGAATGTCCTGGGAACGTTAGTTTTGGGTTTTCAGAATGTCCTGGGAACGTTAGTTTTGGGTTTTCAGAATGTTCTGGGAACGTTAGTTTTGGGTTTTCAGAATGTCCTGGGAACGTTAGTTTTGGGTTTTCAGAATGTTCTGGGAACGTTAGTTTTGGGTTTTCAGAATGTTCTGGGAACGTTAGTTTTGGGTTTTCAGAATGTCCTGGGAACGTTAGTTTTGGGTTTTCTGAATGTTCTGGGAACGTTAGTTTTTGGTTTTCAGAATATTCTGGGAACGTTAGATTTGGGTTTTCAGAATATTCAGGGAATGTTAGTTTTGGGTTTTCAGAATGTCCTGGGAACGTTAGTTTTGGGTTTTCAGAATGTCCTGGGAACGTTAGTTTTGGGTTTTCAGAATGTTCTGGGAACGTTAGTTTTGGGTTTTCAGAATGTTCTGGGAATGTTAGTTTTGGGTTTTCAGAATGTTCTGGGAACGTGTGTTTTTGGTTTTCAGAATATTCTGGGAACGTTAGATTTGGTTTTTCAGAATGTTCTGGGAACGTTAGTTTTTGGTTTTCAGAATGTTCTGGGAATGTTAGATTTGGGTTTTCAAAATATTCAGGGAACGCTAGTTTTAGGTTTTCAGAATGTTCTGGGAACGTTAGTTTTGGGTTTTCAGAACGTCCTGGGAACGTTAGTTTTGGGTTTTCAGAATGTCCTGGGAACGTTAGATTTGGGTTTTCAGAATATTCAGGGAATGCTAGTTTTGGGTTTTCAGAATGTCCTGGGAACGTTAGTTTTGGGTTTTCAGAATGTTCTGGGAATGTTAGTTTTGGGTTTTCAGAATGTCCTGGGAACGTTAGTTTTGGGTTTTCAGAATGTTCTGGGAACGTTAGTTTTGGGTTTTCAGAATGTTCTGGGAATGTTAGTTTTGGGTTTTCAGAATGTTCTGGGAAAGTTAGTTTTTGGTTTTCGGAATATTCGGGGAACGTTAGATTTGGTTTTTCAGAATGTTCTGGGAACGTTAGTTTTTGGTTTTAAGAATGTTCTGGGAACGTTAGATTTGGGTTTTCAAAATATTCAGGGAACGCTAGTTTTGGGTTTTCAGAATGTTCTGGGAACGTTAGTTTTGGGTTTTCAGAACGTCCTGGGAACGTTAGTTTTGGGTTTTCAGAACGTCCTGGGAACATTAGTTTTGGTTTTCAGAATGTCCTGGGAATGTTAGTTTTGGTTTTCAGAATGTCCTGGGAACGTTAGTTTGGGGTTTTCAGAACGTCCTGGGAACATTAGTTTTGGTTTTCAGAATGTCCTGGGAATGTTAGTTTCCGGTTTTCAGAATGTCCTGGGAACGTTAGTTTGGGGTTTTCAGAACGTCCTGGGAACATTAGTTTTGGTTTTCAGAATGTCCTGGGAATGTTAGTTTCCGGTTTTCAGAATATTCAGGGAATGTTAGTTTGTGGTTTTCAGAATGTCCTGGGAATGTTAGTTTCCGGTTTTCAGAATGTCCTGGGAACGTTAGTTTGGGGTTTTCAGAATGTCCTGGGAACGTTAGTTTTAGTTTAGTTTTATATATACATGCTTGTGTGTGTATTTATATATAAATAATAATTAACAGAGTACACACACATATATTATGTCAACACAAACTTTTATTTTGGATGCGATTAATCGCGATAAATCTTTTGACAGCCCTAGAAAAAAATACAGCATATTTTCTTTAACCATGCAGCAAACAAACAAACTAAAAAAGCGTTAAAAAAAACATCTTACTAATAGTATTAATCGGTCAAAGTTCTTACTACACTGCTGTGGACGTTGTTTTCTTCATTAATGTGTTTACTGTGATGATGGACTGAGGAGGGGAGTAGGATTCGGTTTTCGGATTCGGCAGAATCTTAACCAGTGGATTCGGTATTCGGCCGAACCCCAAAAATCTAGATTCGTTGCATCCCTACTACTAGCTACTTGTTTCAAAGCATCCAGCATTCAAAAAGTATGTCCCCATATCGTTTTAAACCGAACGCTCTCTTGATGTTTTTGCTAACTTTCGAGACAAAACCATTTTTAAAACATTCCCAAAACTGGACCATAATTATTGTCAAAACGTTCTTAGAACATATTTTGTTTAAAATGTTAGTTTTGGGTTTACAGAATGTTCTGGGAACGTTAGTTTTGGGTTTTCAGAATGTCCTGGGAACGTTAGTTTGGGGTTTTCAGAATGTCCTGGGAACGTTAGTTTTGGGTTTTCAGAATGTTCTGGGAACGTTAGTTTTGGGTTTTCAGAATGTTCTGGGAATGTTAGTTTTGGGTTTTCAGAATGTTCTGGGAACGTGTGTTTTTGGTTTTCAGAATATTCTGGGAACGTTAGATTTGGTTTTTCAGAATGTTCTGGGAACGTTAGTTTTTGGTTTTCAGAATGTTCTGGGAACGTTAGATTTGGGTTTTCAAAATATTCAGGGAACGCTAGTTTTGGGTTTTCAGAATGTTCTAGGAATGTTAGTTTTGGGTTTTCAGAATATTCAGAATATTCTGGGAACGTTAGATTTGGTTTTTCAGAATGTTCTGGGAACGTTAGTTTTTGGTTTTCAGAATGTTCTGGGAACGTTAGATTTGGGTTTTCAAAATATTCAGGGAACGCTAGTTTTGGGTTTTCAGAATGTTCTGGGAACGTTAGTTTTGGGTTTTCAGAACGTCCTGGGAACGTTAGTTTTGGGTTTTCAGAATGTCCTGGGAACGTTAGATTTGGGTTTTCAAAATATTCAGGGAATGCTAGTTTTGGGTTTTCAGAATGTCCTGGGAACGTTAGATTTGGTTTTTCAGAATGTTCTGGGAACGTTAGTTTTTGGTTTTCAGAATGTTCTGGGAACGTTAGATTTGGGTTTTCAAAATATTCAGGGAACGTTAGTTTTGGGTTTTCAGAATGTCCTGGGAACGTTAGTTTTGGGTTTTCAGAATGTCCTGGGAACGTTAGTTTGGGGTTTTCAGAATGTCCTGGGAAAGTTAGTTTTGGGTTTTCAGAATGTCCTGGGAACGTTAGTTTTGGGTTTTCAGAATGTTCTGGGAACGTTAGTTTTGGGTTTTCAGAATGTCCTGGGAACGTTAGTTTTGGGTTTTCAGAATGTTCTGGGAACGTTAGTTTTGGGTTTTCAGAATGTTCTGGGAACGTTAGTTTTGGGTTTTCAGAATGTCCTGGGAACGTTAGTTTTGGGTTTTCAGAATGTTCTGGGAACGTTAGTTTTTGGTTTTCAGAATATTCTGGGAACGTTAGATTTGGGTTTTCAGAATATTCAGGGAATGTTAGTTTTGGGTTTTCAGAATGTCCTGGGAACGTTAGTTTTGGGTTTTCAGAATGTTCTGGGAACGTTAGTTTTGGGTTTTCAGAATGTTCTGGGAATGTTAGTTTTGGGTTTTCAGAATGTTCTGGGAACGTGTGTTTTTGGTTTTCAGAATATTCTGGGAACGTTAGATTTGGTTTTTCAGAATGTTCTGGGAACGTTAGTTTTTGGTTTTCAGAATGTTCTGGGAACGTTAGTTTTGGGTTTTCAGAATGTCCTGGGAACGTTAGTTTTGGGTATTCAGAATGTTCTGGGAACGTTAGTTTTGGGTTTTCAGAATGTTCTGGGAACGTTAGTTTTGGGTTTTCAGAATGTCCTGGGAACGTTAGTTTTGGGTTTTCAGAATGTTCTGGGAACGTTAGTTTTTGGTTTTCAGAATATTCTAGGAATGTTAGTTTTGGGTTTTCAGAATGTTCTGGGAACGTTAGTTTTGGGTTTACAGAATGTTCTGGGAACGTTAGTTTTGGGTTTTCAGAATGTCCTGGGAATGTAAGTTTTGGGTTTACAGAATGTCCTGGGAATGTTAGTTTTGGGTTTTCAGAACGTCCTGGGAACATTAGTTTTGGGTTTTCAGAATGTTCTGGGAACGGTAGTTTTCGGTTTTCAGAATATTCTGGGAACTTCAGAACGTCCTGGGAACGTTAGTTTTGGGTTTTCAGAATGTTCTGGGAACTTCAGAACGTCCTGGGAACGTTAGTTTTGGGTTTTCAGAACGTCCTGGGAACGTTAGTTCTGGGTTTTCAGAATGTTCTGGGAACGTTAGTTTTGGGTTTTCAGAATGTCCTGGGAACATTAGTTTTGGGTTTTCAGAATATTCTGCGAACGTTAGTTTTGGGTTTTCAGAATGTCCTGGGAACGTAAGTTTTGGGTTTTCAGAATGTCCTGGGAATGTTAGCTTTGGGTTTTCAGAATGTCCTGGGAACGTAAGTTTTGGGTTTTCAGAATGTCCTGGGAATGTTAGTTTTGGGTTTTCAGAATGTTCTGGGAACGTTAGTTTTGGGTTTTCAGAATGTCCTGGGAATTTTAGCTTTAGGTTTTCAGAATGTCCTGGGAACGTTCCCAAAACATGCATTTGTAACATTTGTTTTTGAGCAGCCAGTAAACTTACAGGAAATACAACTTTTTTTAGGTTTGCAGAACGTTCCTCTAACGTTTTGTTACTTTTAACCCAATTCAGTCAGTTCAATAATGGTGTGGATGTTGCAGGTGTCCGACTGGGTGCTGAACCACCTGCGGGTGCAGCTGGAGGAGCGAGGCGAGCGCATCCTGCCCATATGCCTGGAGGAACGGGACTGGATCCCCGGCTCTCCCGTCATGGACAGTCTGACCCAGAGCATCCAGCACAGCCGCAAAACCGTCTTCGTGCTGACCGAGGGCTACGTGAACAGCGGCTCCTTCAAGCTGGCCGTGTTCCTGGCTCACCAGAGGCTCCTGGAGGACAATGAGGACGTGATCGTGCTGCTGCTCCTGGAGCCCGTGCTCCAGCACTCGCATTTCCTGCGTCTGCGCAGGCGTCTGTGCGCGCGCAGCATCCTGGAGTGGCCGCGCTCCTCCTCCGCTGAAGCCTGGTTCTGGCAGTCCCTCCGGAACGCCATACGGGTCGACAACCAGGCCATGTACAGCGACCTCTATAGCCAATACTTCACCACCAAGTAGAGAACCCTGATTTGAGCTACAAACGCAAAATTGTTGTACAGCAGTGGCCAAAAGTATGAGCCAATGAGAATATTGAGAGAAGAACAAAACACTAAACATGGTTATCTGACAAAATTATTAGGCAAACTGCAGCTATACAGGTTTTACTACACTCTAAAAAAAAAGGTTCTATATGGCACCAAAAATGGTTCTTGGCTCGTAATTATAGGGGAACCTTTTTTAGTGCTATATAGCACCAATTTTGGTGCTTCAGTGGTTCTTCAGTGGTTCTTCACCGGTTCTTCAGAGGTTCTTCAGTGGTTCTTCAGTGGTTCTTCAGTGGTTCTTCAGAGGTTCTTCAGTGGTTCTTCAGAGGTTCTTAAGTGGTTCTTCACCGGTTCTTCAGAGGTTCTTCAGTGGTTCTTCAGCGGTTCTTCAGTGGTTCTTCAGAGGTTCTTCAGTGGTTCTTCAGAGGTTCTTCAATGGTTCTTCACCGGTTCTTCAGAGGTTCTTCAGTGGTTCTTCAGCGGTTCTTCAGAGGTTCTTCAGTGGTTCTTCAGTGGTTCTTCAGAGGTTCTTCAGTGGTTCTTCAGCGGTTCTTCAGTGGTTCTTCAGTGGTTCTTTAGTGGTTCTTCAGAGGTTCTTCAGTGGTTCTTCAGAGGTTCTTCAGCGGTTCTTCAGTGGTTCTTCAGCGGTTCTTCAGTGGTTCTTCAGAGGTTCTTCAGAGGTTTTTCAGCGGTTCTTCAGCGGTTCTTCAGCGGTTCTTCAGAGGTTTTTCAACGGTTCTTCAGAGGTTCTTCAGTGGTTTTTCAGTGGTTCTTCAGTGGTTCTTCAGAGGTTCTTCAGAGGTTCTTCAGTGGTTTTTCAGTGGTTCTTCAGTGGTTCTTCAGAGGTTCTTCAGAGGTTCTTCAGTGGTTCTTCAGAGGTTCTTCAGTGGTTCTTCAGTGGTTCTTCAGTGGTTCTTCAGAGGTTCTTCAGTGGTTCTTCAGAGGTTCTTCAGTGGTTCTTCAGAGGTTCTTCAGAGGTGCTATATAGCCCCTTAGTCAAAGAACCGCTGAAGAACCACTGAAGAACCTCTGAAGAACCTCTGAAGAACCTCTGAAGAACCGCTGAAGAACCACTGAAGAACCACTGAAGAACCTCTTCACTTGTCCTGGGGGACACTAAATGTTTCAACTAAATATCCAAATAAATCTAATTATTTAACTAAATTAACCATATAAACTAAATTACTGATCTAACTATTGATCCAAAGCCCACACTGTCACTGTATGATAATTGAAATGAACTGATGACAGCACCGTTTTCTCCAGAATGACTATACGGCTGAATAAAATTATGTTGCATTATTTTCCTGTTTAACACTGTAAAGCTGCTTTGAAACAATCTGCATTGTTAAAAGCGCTATATAAATAAAGTTGACTTGACTTGGTCACTAATGTTTTAATTATTGCATTTTGTACTTCTTTATTTTGAATTGAAGGCAGAAACTCACTCTATGATCAGCAAGTCAAGTAGTTAGACAAGATTCAACTTACACTGAAATGTTAACCAACATTAACGACGATGAATAAATTCTGTAACAAATGCATAAAGATAGTTAATACATTGACTAACATCAACTATAATTGGACTTTGAGAAGTGAAAGGCTGTACTAAAGCATGACAACAATACTAATCCTTCACTTGGTCACTGTTTTAATAAGTTTGTTGTAATTTATTTTATCTGTTTTTTTTTGTTTGTTTTTTTTTTAATCTAAGGCAGAAACTCACTTGTAAAATGTAAATTCAAACTATTAAATTGTTTTACAATACCAGTCCAAACTGCATCTTATATTACCTAAACGTATAAAGTAAAAAGGAACTCTTAATGCTTCACCAAGACATTTTGGACAATTTCATGCTCCCATCTTTGTGGAATGTCAGAATGTAAGTCCGTTTTTTGTAATAAACAGGTGTTATTTTAAGTAATGACGGCCAATAATTTGAATCCGGACCTCTGTATTTTTCCGATGTGTAGACTATAAATGTTGTGTTCTGTAACTAAACATTTCATATTTGGCAGCTGTTTTAGGATTGAAAAGTTAAACTACCGATAAACATAATCAGGCAAACTAATAATCCTGTGTTTAATTTCGCCATTTTTAATTTAAAATAGGAAAGAAATACGTAGGCCACTAATAATTAGCAACTGTCAATGCGAGAGGACAAGAAACATTAACAAATCCGTTTTCTTCATTTGATACATAAGATTAATAATGAGTGTGTACATATTGTGAATGAATTTAAAAAAATCTTTGAAAACAAAGTGATTAATAAAAAATATTCTAAATATAAATTGACCTTATGTTTTGTTGACTGCTTTAGGAGGGGAAGAGAGGGCAAGATCAGGAGAATGAGAGAAAAAGAAAGAGTGATGGAGATGAGGAGAGAGGACAGATACCCAGCTAACAAAAAGTTGTTGTCAGAACGTTTTGTTAACATTCCCTTTAAGTTATGAAAACGTTATTTGGGAATGTTTTGTACACGTCGAAAACGTCCAGTTTTTTTAATGTATTAAGAACGTTTTTTGTGGGGTCTCTGCGAACGTTGCAGAAACATTCCATTCTATCATCTTGAAAACATTACGAAAACGTTATTACGGAATGTTCTTTAAATGTTTAAAATGTCCGTTTTTTTAATGTATTAAGAACGTTTTTTCTTGGTTTATGTGAACGTTACAGAAACATTCCATTCAATCATCTTGAAAACGTTATGAAAACGTTATTATGGAATGTTCTTTAAATGTTTCAAATGTGCGTTTTATTCATGTATTAAGAACGTTTTTTCTTGGTTTATGTGAACGTTGCAGAAACATTCCATTCTATCATCTTGAAAACGTTATGAAAACGTTATTACGGAATGTTCTTTAAATGTTTAAAATGTGCGTTTTCTTCATGTATTAAGAACGTTTTTTCTTGGTTTATGTGAACGTTACAGAAACATTCCATTCTATCATCTTGAAAACGTTATGAAAACGTTATTATGGAATGTTCTTTAAATGTTTCAAATGTGCGTTTTATTCATGTATTAAGAACGTTTTTTCTTGGTTTATGTGAACGTTACAGAAACATTCCATTCTATCATCTTGAAAACGTTATGAAAACGTTATTACGGAATGTTCTTTAAATGTTTCAAATGTGCGTTTTCTTCATGTATTAAGAACGTTTTTTCTTGGTTTATGTGAACGTTACAGAAACATTCCATTCTATCATCTTGAAAACGTTACGAAAACGTTATTACGGAATGTTCTTTAAATGTTTCAAATGTGCGTTTTCTTCATGTATTAAGAACGTTTTTTCTTGGTTTATGTGAACGTTACAGAAACATTCCATTCAATCATCTTGAAAACGTTATGAAAACGTTATTATGGAATGTTCTTTAAATGTTTCAAATGTGCGTTTTCTTCATGTATTAAGAACGTTTTTTCTTGGTTTATGTGAACGTTGCAGAAACATTCCATTCTATCATCTTGAAAACATTACGAAAACGTTATTACGGAATTTTCTTTAAATGTTTAAAATGTCCGTTTTTTAATGTATTAAGAACGTTTTCTCTTGGTTTATGTGAATGTTACAGAAACACTCCATTCTATCATCTTGAAAACATTACGAAAACGTTATTACGGAATGTTCTTTAAATGTTTCAAATGTGCGTTTTCTTCATGTATTAAGAACGTTTTTTCTTGGTTTATGTGAACGTTGCAGAAACACTCCATTCTATCATCTTGAAAACATTACGAAAACGTTATTACGGAATGTTCTTTAAATGTTTCAAATGTGCGTTTTCTTCATGTATTAAGAACGTTTTTTCTTGGTTTATGTGAACGTTGCAGAAACATTCCATTCTATCATCTTGAAAACATTACGAAAACGTTATTACGGAATGTTCTTTAAATGTTTAAAATGTCCGTTTTTTTATGTATTAAGAACGTTTTCTCTTGGTTTATGTGAACGTTACAGAAACATTCCATTCAATCATCTTGAAAACATTACGAAAACGTTATTATGGAATGTTCTTTAAATGTTTCAAATGTGCGTTTTCTTCATGTATTAAGAAAGTTTTTTCTTGGTTTATGTGAACGTTGCAGAAACATTCCATTCTATCATCTTGAAAACGTTATGAGAACGTTTTCGCTCAACATTATGAGAACATCAGTCAAGCACAAAAAACATGATAAAGACGTTGCAAGAACGTTGTTATGAGAACGTTTTCGGTCAACATTATGAGAACATCAGTCAAGCACAAATAACATCTAAAAAACGTTCCAACAATGTTGTTCTAAGAATGTTTCCTCTCAACGTTACGAGAATGTTTTTGAACTATGAAAACATTATAAGAATGTTCCTGAAACATTATTTTAGGAATGTTTTTTTCTAACATTTACATAACTTTTACATAACGTTAGTGAAAGTTATGGAAACGTTCCCTGTTAGCTGGGTCTCTAGTGTGTGTTTGCAGCAAAGTATAGGCCAAATAATTAAAGCACCTTTGTTTTCTGACCAGTTATACATTAGTGATCCTACAAATGTACATTTATTGACGTCTTCAAAACGTCATGTTTCACAACATGAAACAAACACACGTTAGCTTCGAGTTCTGCCACGTCAATTTGTGATTTAAACTTTGTGGGGAAGTTTTAATTATCCATGCCAAAGAGTGTGTGTTTGGACTGAAAAAGGTGGTATATGATCTTGGTTAGTAATTTGACAACATTGTAGTAAATATGATGTGAAAAATTTCCACTTTTTGGAAATGCTGAAGCTGCAAAGGGTCGGCCATGTCCATATTAAACCCTACAGATTGAGAATGGGATGGCGTTAAAGTGCATGTAGAGCGTCACAACACTTTTGGCAGTATAGAGTATATACTAAACTTTTCACAAGGGGCATCTTTGTCCTATTTTTAATCAGGAAATGATGATGAAAAGGCAGCAAGTTTAGCAAGGAACTGCTCAGATGTCTCTAAATAATGTGCTAACAGGAACTGAGCACACACACTTCCTGTTACAGTGCAGATCACTGGAATACGCTTTTCTGGTGTATGTGTTTGGTGTACAGCCTACTTAGCACAGAATATTATTTATGTATTTGTTTATTTCAAACCTTATTTAGCATTATTAGCATTATTTAGCGTTTGCCTAGCGGACAAATGGCAGTTTATTTCCACAAAAGAATCAATGTAAACAGCAAAAGTGTGTTCTCCCTCCGTATTTTGTCTTGTTTTCCAGTACAAAGATTGTTTTGTTTTGCAGTGGTGCTTAATCTATCCACAAAATAATAATAAAAACACTATTTTGGTTTATTTGTTTGAGATAGTTTGAGTTATAAGTACTTTAAGACACAATAAAAAGTGTTTCCCATGTGAAAACATGTCCCAATTCACATACTATCGAATTCCCAAACCGTAGTATGTTGAGGTAATCTAAAAACACACGGATGGTTGGCTAATATTGCCCACAATCCACTGCGCGCTGGACGAGGATTCGATTAACTACAAATACGAATAAAAAGTGTTAAAAAACTACAAACATGGCGGATATGCGAGACAGGCGGTTATAGTAGAGTTTGAGTGATTAATAATCAGTATCACCTGACGGAAAGATGTGTATTCAACATTATATTCAATCTGCAACAGCATTGTGAACGTTTGTAACGATACATTAGGCCAAATGCCTCTTTTTGCAAACACATGAGGAGGGAAAGGCTGCAAAACGGTAGGAAATGATATTAAAATGAATGTGGAGGATTTGAACTGTGACACGATGATTGACAGGGGCAGTTTCAACGGTGACAGGAAGCACGTGACCAAGCGACAGTTGATTACGAAGTAGTTTGTCCCTATTAAATATTTTCTTATCAATCGATTTATTTTTCTAGCCAAGGTTTTTAATTACACAGGTGCATTTTTTGGTCTGTTAAACCTCTTTTTATTAGTATTATTTGCAAAGACTTGAAATATTACCACAGAAAAAAATGTACCCCTAGCTGGTTTGTTTGTTTATTTTACTGGCTCTTTGTCCATTGTTTATAATAGACAGACAATGGGGTGTGTGTGTGTGTGTGTGTGTGTGTGTGTGTGTGTGTGTGTGTGTGTGTGTGTGTGTGTGTGTGTGTGTGTGTGTGAGTGTAGTGTGTCTGCTACACACCCAAAAGTATGTAATTTTCCTCACAAAAACACACTTTTAGGGCATCAGCGTTTGAAAGAGGTTCGTGTAGTGTCCACTAGATGTCGCTGTCGCACAACAGAGGGCGCCGTTCACTTCACACGACGCTAACACGACTTCCTAACGTTTTCCCACTACTAAACTCTCAAATAACTGCGTGTTTCCATTGTGTCTTCTGCTAAAATGTTTGTTTTTGTTATCTGGTTGGTTATTTGATGCCGATTATTAACGCCGACTCCGCGCGGAGGAATGATTCCGCTAACGGTCCGGTGACGTCACTCGCGCGATTTGCATATCCCTGCGTATAAAAGCTGTGATTCTGCGCTTTTCCTCACACTGCTGCATCTGCTGTTGGAGAATTAACCACTGCAACTACCGACACACACGCTGGTAAGCACGAGGACCTCCTTTTTTGCGTTTTTAATGCATTAATATCTGTAGGTTTGAATAATGTTTTAATTATCGCGTAGATTTGCTGCATCCTCTCTCACGCACACAACTGGCGAAATGTTTTGAGGTGTAAATGTAGCGTTTAACAGGAAATGTGATTGTTAATCGCTACATTATGGGATTTTTTTTTTTTTTTTTTTTGGCGATGTGAGACAATAGACGCATGCATTTTCTTTGTCGGGGAATCAATGCGCCAGAGTTTTTACATTCTACTCCTTAAAATATGGCATAGCCCAAATGTTCAAATGTTTTTGCAGATTGATATGAAGTGAAATATGAGCAGGAAAGGGCGGTGGTTTCTCAAGACTGTGATGCAACAGCAGCGTTTCCTTTCGCCACAGTCACTGCGTTACTATTGTTCTTTAATGCATTTTAAAAGCGCATTTAGACCCTTTAGTCATGCATTTAGATGCAAACTAACCAAAGATTGGGGAAATGTGTGGAACATTGGGGTGTGTGTCTCAACATTAACAGCAAGCCATTTCCTTTCAGACCTACTGCAAACATGTCTGACAAGCCAAATCTCGAGGAGGTGACCAGCTTTGACAAAACCAAGCTGAAGAAAACAGAAACTCAGGAGAAGAATCCTTTGCCCTCAAAAGAAAGTAAGAACCATCACACTTTCCTTTGAGGAACAAACATGTGATGATGATGATGATGAAGAAGCCATAACACTTTTTTTTGCTCTTGTCTTCCAGCCATTGAACAGGAGAAGCAGGCGTCATCATGAAACCCGCTCGCCACACTTCTATGCACTGTACATTCCACATTGCCTTCTTTTTCACGTCTTTTCGCTGGTTAACTTTTAACGGAAACAAAGTCGCATTGTGATTGGACAACCAAAAAAATAAAATAAAAATGCAGACGACCGTACAGCCCTTTGTTTCTGTGCCCATGTACTCCTCTTTTTGTAAACCGCACACCACTGATATTCTGATGAAGTTTGTCGAGGAGGAGGAGGCGGAGCCGGGGGCGGGGCTTAGGATTTGAGTGACACATAACGGAGACTCGCTCTTGTAACATCTCTGCTCAAATGCTTTAAAGTCATGCAGTGTTTTTTTTGTATGTTGACGTCTTGGAATGCACAATTTTTGTTTTGTAATGCAAATAAAAGTCTGTGATATTCAGATCCTCTTTTGACACATTTGTTCTGTGCTTGTCGCTTTAGAGAACATTGCCTATACTTTCATATTTAAAAAGTCTGTTTTGCAAAAAAATATTTTTTAGAGCTACTTGAGCCAGAGAACTTCAGTATTTTGGGGGGGTTTCTGTGATTCTCCAGAGGGGATATTTGTCTTTAATAACCCATCAAAATATGAGGGAAGAATCTTAACCTGATCTTGGTTATATTTATCTGACAATTATTAGCCAAACTACAGGTTTTATTTTACTATGCAAAAAATGGGAATTTTTTAATATTTGATAATTTCTTTATGACCGCCTGGACAAAAATGTCATGTTTATTATCACAAAGCAATCATAACCACACACTATGACTACTAAATCTTTAATAATCTTTTAATAAAGGGTGAAGATGTCAAATTTTATACTGTACATGGGATCTTCATGTAAAATAATTCCCAAAACTTGAATGCTCTAATCCAATCCTTGGCCTAAACTTGACTTAAGAAAATGTAACACGGCCTACACTTTCATATTTAAAGTGTTTTGCAAAAAAATATTAATTTTTAGAGCCACTTGAGCCAGAAAAGTTGTAAAACTTCAGTATTTTGGGGGCTTTCCGTGATCTCCAGAGGGGATATAGTCTTTAATAACCATTAAACCATCAAAATATGAGGGAAATATGTTCAAAATGAGGGAATATTAACATAATCTTGGTTATGGTATTTATCTGACAATTATTAGCCAAACTACAGCTACTACAGGCTTTATTTTACTATGCAAAAAAGGGAATTTATTCATATTTGGTTTAAAATTTCTTTAAAAATTGTCATTTTTATCACAAAGCAATCATAACCACACACTATGACTACAAAATCTTTAATAATATTTGAATAAAGGGTGAAGATGTCAATTTTTATACTGCACATGTAATCTTCAGGATCTTCATGTAAAATAATTCTCAAAACTTGAATGCTCTAATCCAATCCTTGGCCTAAAACTTGACTTCAGAAAAT
>NC_137103.1:57702683-57710183 GCF_949357685.1 Gobio gobio | reverse complement strand
ATCGGCCATTTTGGGTAATGGCCATTTGGGTATGGACATTTTGGGTATCAGCCATTTGGGTATCGGCCATTTTGGGTATCGGCCATTTTGGGTATTGGCCATTTTGGGTATCAGCCATTTTGGGTATCAGCCATTTGGGTATGGCCATTTTGGGTATCAGCCATTTGGGTATGGACATTTTGGGTATCAGCCATTTGGGTATCGGCCATTTTGGGTATCGGCCATTTTGGGTATTGGCCATTTTGGGTATCAGCCATTTTGGGTATCGGCCATTTTGGTTATCGGCCGTTTTGGGTATCGGCCATTTAGGGTATCGGCCATTTTGGGTATTGGCCATTTTGGGTATCGGCCATTTTGGGTATTGGCCATTTTGGGTATCAGCCATTTGGGTATCGGCCTTTTTGGGTATCGGCCATTTTGGGTATTGGCCATTTTGGGTATCAGCCATTTTGGGTATCGGCCATTTTGGGTATCGGCCATTTTGGGTATCAGCCATTTGGGTATCGGCCATTTTGGGTATCGGCCATTTGGGTATGGCCATTTTGGGTATCAGCCATTTTGGGTATCAGCCATTTGGGTATGGACATTTTGGGTATCAGCCATTTGGGTATCGGCCATTTTGGGTATCGGCCATTTTGGGTATTGGCCATTTTGGGTATCGGCCATTTTGGTTATCGGCCGTTTTGGGTATCGGCCATTTAGGGTATCGGCCATTTTGGGTATTGGCCATTTAGGGTATCGGCCATTTTGGGTATCGACCATTTTGGGTATCGGCCATTTTGGGTATCGACCATTTTGGGTATTGGCCATTTAGGGTATCGGCCATTTTGGGTATCGGCCATTTGGGTATCGGCCATTTTGGGTATTGGCCATTTTGGGTATCAGCCATTTGGGTATCGGCCATTTTGGGTATTGGCCATTTAGGGTATCGGCCATTTTGGGTATCGGCCATTTTGGGTATTGGCCATTTAGGGTATCGGCCATTTTGGGTATCAGCCATTTGGGTATCGGCCATTTTGGGTATCGGCCATTTTGGGTATTGGCCATTTTGGGTATCAGCCATTTGGGTATCGGCCATTTTGGGTATTGGCCATTTTGGGTATCAGCCATTTGGGTATCGGCCATTTTGGGTATCGGCCATTTTGGGTATTGGCCATTTTGGGTATCAGCCATTTTGGGTATCGGCCATTTTGGGTATCAGCCATTTTGGGTATCGGCCATTTGGGTATCAGCCATTTTGGGTATCGGCCATTTGGGTATCGGCCATTTTGGGTATCGACCATTTGGGTATCGGCCATTTTGGGATTTCACCATTTTGGGTATTGGCCATTTTGGGTATCGGCCATTTTGGGATTTCACCATTTTGGGTATTGGCCATTTTGGGTATCGACCATTATGGGATTTCACCATTTTGGGTATCGACCATTATGGGTATCGTCCATTTTGGGTATCGACCATTATGGGATTTCACCATTTTGGGTATTGGCCATTATGGGTATCGTCCATTTTGGGTATCGACCATTTTGGGATTTCACCATTTTGGGTATCGGCCATTTTGGGTATTGGCCATTTTGGGTATCTCCCATTTGGGTATCGGCCATTTTGGGTATGGACCATTTTGGGTATCGGCCATTTTAAGGATCTGCCATTTTGAGGTTCGGCCATTTTGGGTATTGGGTATTTTGGGGATTCCTCTGGCTCTACTAGAGCAGGAAATGTTGATCATCTCCTCATATTCTCCAGTGTTGCGGCTCCTCTCTTCTCAGTCTGTCAGTAACGCTCTGTTTACTTCCTGTCTCTATGAACCCTCCTTCTGAAAAGCACACTTTGCTCTGATTGGCCTTACCATAACCGCCAGTCTCAACACTCAACTAACTAACTCAACCAGGCCCCGCCCCTTTATTCTGCGCATTAATTATTATAATGAGGAATATTGTGACGTGTTGGTTGTGTCAAAAAGTTTCACAAGGCGTTTATGACATGTGTTAGCAATTCAATTTTAAAAAATCATTTTTTGAAAAATAGTTATGAAATATAGTTATGTTATATATAATTAATTTACAAACATATAGATATAAATATATATTACTTCCCTTCCTTTGAACCCAAATAACTGTGATTTCTTGTTGCATTGCAATATGAAGAGAATTACAATGATATGAATGAAGTTCCAAGTGCCTGACCAAAGGGAACCCCGATCTACATAATGGTGACTGATTTTAGGTAATTAACACAGAATTTACAGTAAACTTATGTGACATTGTCCCAAAAGGTTTAGTTGAATTGACAATAACATTTGACTTTGGAAAATAAGTGAATAAGGAGAACGATAACTGCAGACGTTTAGAAAATGAGGGTAAAGTCCTTAAAAAATTGCCCCGCCTCAAAAACCTGTTGCCTATTTTTATTTTTATTGTTTTGTTCTGCAAAATAAAACTCAAACCAGTCAAGTAACGTGAACTTGGGTTTTTTCTGAGTAACGAAGGCATTAGCAAGCAAACTTGATTACTAAATAGTTTTAAGTAAGTTCAAGTTAACTAAAAAGAGTAATGGTACGTTCACACCAGACGCGAATGAAGCGTATAAATCAGGCTCTTCTCGCGTAGATGGACACTTGAACATTTTGAGTTTACTCGCTTTATTCACGCGTGATATTCACTTCACAACAGACGTGAATTTGCGTTATGGGAGGGGCTTCTGCCAGCGGCTCGTCTCGCTGTGAAATGGCTGACATGATTGTTTTAAAATACGGCGAATAAGCTCAATGTGCCGGCTTTAGCTTGTAGTCTCAATAAGGTGAAGTCAGGGGGATTGCGACACTTTTTCCAAGTCATCTCAATGGCAGAAAGTGTCCCAATCGCCCTGAAATGACTCTATGTAGAGCTCAAATTGAGGAAAGAGCGTTTTTTACAACTCTCCAGACTGTCCGAACTCCGCAGTCAATTTCTTCCAAGCAAGATCTTTTTTATTCCTGTTTCCATAAAGTATGAAGATGTGTCGTACAGCTCCGGGTATCCACATGTGGTGTTGTCCTCATTGTTGTCACTACCAGAGCAAGCTCCTGATTGGTTAATGCGGTGCGAATATCCGCCAAAGTTCAGATTTTTCAACTCGCGCCATTCGCATGAATCACGCGACAACCACTAAATTCTCTCAATTCGCGTGAATTGCGTCATTCGCGCCGCCTCGTTCGCGCGAATCGCGCCGCAGAATGTCTATTCGCGTCTTAACATGTAAATCACTCGCGCGAAACGCTTCATTCGCGTCTAGTAAGAACAATTGTTGGATTTTACGATGCACATATAAGCCAGGAAAAAAGCCAATCATTGCAGAGACACTATGTAAAATCTATGATGATGTCAAAAGTTGACTTCATAAATGTAGGTTGATTTCCTAAAATTGCTCGCCATTATGGTGATCAGTGTTCCCTTTGGTTAGGAACTTCATTTCTCCATTGAACTTTGAATGGTTAGAGGCTGGAAGACTGAGATATGACCCTGATGTAAATCACAACAAAAGCATTATTTCATTATTTCATTCTTGCGATTGAATTTGATCATGCTAACAATAGGAGCGTGGCTCTCTCAGCGCCATTTAACACATTGTACCATGTTTAAATCTGTTCCATCCCCCATCAAATGAGTGCCAAATGTGTAAATGAGTCCCTTATAAGGGCGATGCTGTGGCCTTTGTAATGTTTATCTATTGTAAAAGACTCTAGTCCAATGGAATGGGTTTGTTTTCAGGAAAACGTCACACATTTTCCCCAGAATTCCTCACTCCAGAGCAGTAAAGATGACGTAAGTGCATAACTATCTCACTGCCTTTCACCATATTTGGGGCTGGGGAAGGTTTTTTTCTCTTCCAGCGCAGGAATGCTGCTCTCCGTATCACACACAATGATCTCTTGTGTTCTGGAGGATTGAATATTCTCATGTGGAAGGACAGAGGCAGGATTAAGACAGTGCATACGAGGCAGAAGACAGAGAGGAACTTTAGTTATTCTCAGAGATTGAGTTCTGCTTTAGCCGAGTTACTCAAGACTGATGTTGTTGGAGGTTAAGGGTTGTGTGGGCCTTACTCAGCTAACGCTTTCTCAGAGATATGAACAAACCCACCCCAACAAACATTATTAGAGTGCATTACTTTTTTTACTCAGCACCATTTGTTCTAAATTATCCTCTAAAAAGTATTATATATATATAATATTATTTTGATCGCCTTTTTATTTATACACTGTAAAAAACTATTGTGATTTTAACGGTATTTTACTGTAAAAATGCAACGGTGAAAAACAGATAATTGGTTGACAGAAAGTTTCCGTACTATATACGGTGAATAACTGTAATAGATCTAACCTTACATTTAATTTCATTTTACAGTAAAATACTGTTAAATTTACAGTTTTTGGAAGAGAAAAAGAACAAGTCATTGTGTAATTTACAGTGAAAACCCGTAAATTGACATTCCCAGAATTTGACACTTCGCATTTTATGTATTTTCATTGCAATAACTATGTTTCTTCTTTGTTTTTTTTAATCAGTTATGTACATTAGAGTTTTATGTTACATCTGATGTTGTTAAATTAATGTTTATTGCATTTTTTAAATGTCATGTGTGTTACCATGATGGTGTTTAGTGTGTGTGTGAATGACACTGAGCTCTTCTATGTATCAGTATTGTCCTCTTAAAAGCTGCTTGTGATGAGTTTTGATTCATCATGTGATTCTCATCTCCGCTGTGATTGGTGGTTGTCAGTATCAAAGGTACATAACAGATATTAGTATTTCAATAGGTTGGTAATTTAACATTATTTCAGTTAATGACATATGTTTTTTTATGTTTGGAGCATTATGAATCAGCAAGTTGATTCAGCGGTTCGAAGCGTTATGAATCAGTGAGTCGATTCAGCGGTTCGGAGTGTTATGAGTCAGTGAGTCGATTCATCGGTTCGGAGCGTTATGAATCAATGAGTGGATTCAGCGGTTCAGAGCGTTATGAATCAGTGAGTCGATTCAGCGGTTCGGAGCGTTATGAGTCAGTGAGTCGATTCAGCGGTTCGGAGCGTTATGAATCAATGAGTCGATTCAGCGGTTCGGAGCATTAAGAATCAGTGAGTCGATTCAGCGGTTCGGAGCGTTATGAGTCAGTGAGTCGATTCAGCGGTTCGGAGCGTTATGAGTCAGTGAGTCGATTCAGCGGTTCGGAGCGTTATGAATCAATGAGTCGATTCAGTGGTTCGGAGTGTTATGAGTCAGTGAGTCGATTCAGCGGTTCGGAGCGTTATGAATCAATGAGTCGATTCAGCGGTTCGGAGCGTTAAGAATCAGTGAGTCGATTCAGCGGTTCGGAGCGTTATGAGTCAGTGAGTCGATTCAGCGGTTCGGAGCGTTATGAATCAATGAGTCGATTCAGCGGTTCGGAGCGTTAAGAATCAGTGAGTCGATTCAGCGGTTTGGATCGCCAAAATCATATGATTTCAGCAGTTTATTGACTATATAATCACTATATAAGTCGTTATTTAGGTTTTTATTGCGCACAGAAACTATTCTCGTCTTCATAAAGTTATTGTAGAGCCGCTGTAGTGAGATGGACTTTGTAACTTTAGTCTTTAGTGTCTTTTAAGGGTCTTGAGAGTGTAAAGTTGAGCCAATGGAGGCCTTTCAGAGCATCAGATTTACACTAAAATATCTTCATTTGTGTCTGAAGATGAACGGAGGTCTGACGGGTGTCCAACCACATGAGGCTCAGTCATTAATCACACAATTTACAGTTTTGGCTGAACTAACCCTTTAACATGTAAATCACTCGTGCTAAACGCTTCATTCGTCCGGTGTGAACGCACATGAGTCTCACAGCAGAATGCACACAAAAAGCTGAATGTAATCTGTGCACCCGCTGGTTGTTTTCGGTATTACGTCTAAACAGCATCTCATGGGCACTTCCATTACAACTTTACATTACAACTTCAAACTTTGGTTAGACATGTGGCTTTTTCAGGACAGATGATTTACAGTGAATTTATAACTTTATCATACTTTCTTTTTTCATGCTTTCATGTGTAATAGGGCCCTGTGTCTTTGGTCATTTTGCTTATTCTCCAGTAAATGTGTCTTGATTTATGAATGTTTAGATATTTGTGCTGGAAAACGAGACTAAAGCGATGCTCGTGTTTGTGTGTGATTGTTACCTTCAGTCCCAAAGCAACTCTTTTAGACGTGCCTCAGTCATTCTGAGAGGCAGAGCTTGTGTGTGTGTGTGTGTGTGTGTGTGTGTGTGAGTGAGTGACATGCAGTCTGTCACAGGAAACATGCGGAGGGCTGATATAGCGCCTGTGTGTTTTTCTGACACCGAAAGCCATGTCCGTGTGTTTTCGTGGCAGCCACGATGGCGATGTGAGATTTCATTGGATGTCACAGATGATTGCGGTGATCATGTGACCGGTGGATTCGACCCCTGACCCCAGCTGGACAAACCTGCGCTCACAGCTGCTCTGAATCCCATGTCATGTTTCCAGGCTCGAGTCAGCACAGGAAATGTGGCGTTGTGAGATTTTAACAGCCCCGCTGCTTTTAGTCTATGACATCATTTCCTGTGTCTCTGTGCTGAGGAAACAATCAACAGCCTCTTTAGTTCAAATACATGTTCTTCCCCAGACTCGTGTTCCAGCACAAACATAACACATGACATTCTCAGTGTGTGTGTGTGTGTGTGTGTGTGTGTGTGTGTGTGTGTGTGTGTGTGTGTGTGAGTGTGTGTGTGTGTGTGTGTGTGTGTGTGAGTGTGTGAGTGTGTGAGTGTGTGAGTGAGTGTGTGAGTGTGTGTGATGGGTAGGTTTAGGGGCAGAGTGTGTGTGTGTGTGTGTGTGTGTGATGGGTAGGTTTAGGGGCAGAGTGTGTGTGTGTGTGTGTGTGTGTGTGTGTGTGTGTGTGTGTGTGTGTGTGTGTGTGTGTGTGTGTGTGTGTGTGTGTGTGTGAGATGGGTAGGTTTAGGGGCAGAGTGTGTGTGTGTGTGTGTGTGTGTGTGTGTGTGTGTGTGTGTGTGTGTGTGTGTGTGTGTGTGTGTGTGTGTGAGTGTGTGAGTGTGTGAGTGAGTGTGTGAGTGTGTGTGATGGGTAGGTTTAGGGGCAGAGAGTGTGTGTGTGTGTGTGTGTGTGTGATGGGTAGGTTTAGGGGCAGAGTGTGTGTGTGTGTGTGTGTGTGTGTGTGTGTGTGTGTGTGTGTGTGTGTGTGTGTGTGTGTGTGTGTGTGTGTGTGTGTGTGTGTGTGTGTGTGTGTGAGATGGGTAGGTTTAGGGGCAGAGTGTGTGTGTGTGTGTGTGTGTGTGTGTGTGTGTGTGTGTGTGTGTGTGTGTGTGTGTGTGTGTGTGTGTGTGTGTGTGTGTGTGTGTGTGTGTGTGATGGGTAGGTTTAGGGGCAGAGTGTGTGTGTGTGTGTGTGTGTGATGGGTAGGTTTAGGGGCAGAGTGTGTGTGTGTGTGTGTGTGTGTGTGTGTGTGTGTG
>NC_137103.1:57695183-57697683 GCF_949357685.1 Gobio gobio | reverse complement strand
GAGACCTCTGGTGATGTGTAATAATCGCAGAGAATGTCTGTGATCTTAATCCCGTACGAATCGGCCATGTCTGTAATATGTAAAGTAAAAATTCCCCCGTAAATGACCTTCCATATTTCACCGAACACTGAGGTCCAGTGATAACATTAGTCCCGTGCGAATCGGCATCTATTTGGCCGGGATTAGGCGGATCGTATATAATTTGTGCGAGGTTTTTGTGTCCTGTGCGCATTTCTATCTTTATCTTTCACGAAGAATGGCGCTGGCTGCATATAATGCGCACCGTTATGAATTCCCGTGCGGCCGCGCGGATTATAGGCTATACTTTCACTTTAGAATAAGCACAATTTGGGAGTAAATTGCTTACGTACATATTGTTATTATATTGCTTATTTACGTTTTTAATTGCGTCTGTTCTCTAACTGAACGAAATTATTTGTATTACTATAAAACAATCAAAATGATATCGATACGACTGTTTATAATTTCATACAGCTATATAACGAAAAAACATTTTCAAGCAACATCATATCCGGGAGATAAGTCAGTAAATTCGAGTAAAATCACAGCTTATCCCGTGCGAATGCGCCACGCAAAACTCAGATGTGGGGAGTAATTTCTAAATCACACGAGGTCCTCAGATACAACTAATCCCCTGCGAATAGGGCTTTATTAGGGGTTCAAGCATGAAATGCTGAAACCCTATTGTAATTGTAAGGATTCGTAAAACGCATCGTGCAGGCCAAACCGTAAGGCCTAGAGACATGAAACCTGGCCAGATGGTAGGCCTCAGTTTGGGGACAACCTATCAGAGTATGACCCCGAATGGCCCATAGGTGGCGCTACAGCAACCAAAAGTTCAAAATTGCTCATAACTCTTAGACCGATTGTCCCAGGATCAAGTGTCTTATATCGTTGGAATCCGTGGCTAAAGCCGGACAAAATGGCTACCTCCGATTTTGATGTAGGCAGGGAAAGTTTTCTGCTATGTCGAATTTTGTCCAAAACCTACTTTTGCAAACTAGTCCCTGGTTTTTTGCCCGATCGGAACCAAACCAGTCTAGGACAATTCTCTGGACTCTTTAGATCAATAATTTTCAAAAAAAGTTGAACTTTGGCATTTGAGTGGCTGTAACAGGGTCATTTAGAAAAGGGGCGTGGCAAAATACACTCAAAAGCCTATAAATCCCAAAGGAAAACTCAGAACTTCACAAAAATTGATGAGCACATGTGTCAGAACATGGTGAGGAAGCATGCAGAGTTTCATGGAGATCGGACCATAGGTGGCGCTATAACTGGCAAAAAGCCTTCATTCTTATTAGGGGTTCAAGCATGAAATGCTGAAACCCTATTGTAATTGTAAGGATTCGTAAAACGCATCGTGCAGGCCAAACCGTAAGGCCTAGAGACTTGAAACCTGGCCAGATGGTAGGCCTCAACTCGGGGACAACCTATCAGAGTATGACCCCGAATGGCCCATAGGTGGTGCTACAGCAACCAAAAGTTCAAAATTGCTCATAACTCTTAGACCGATTGTCCCAGGACCAGGATCCCAGGACCCTTCAGGCGCCAATTTCGAGTAAATTGCATTTTTTTTAAAAACATATTTTTGCTGACTTCTCCTAGGTTTTTGGCCCGATTGGAACCAAACCACTGCAAGACTATTCTCTGGAGTCTGACAATCAATAATCATCCAAAAAAATTCAAAATTTCAATTAACGGTCGATAAGGGGAACCAAAATCTTTGATGGCACCAGGGCCATTTTTACTAAAATGGTTATAAATTGTGAACGGAAAGAGATTTTTTTGCTAAACTTGGGATACATCTTCGTGAGCTCATTCTGAGATCACTTGAAAAAAATCGCAACGATTGGCCACTAGGTGGCACTTTAAAACGGTTATAACTTGTGAAAGGAAAGGGATTTTTTCGCAAAACTTGGGACACATGTTCATGAGCTCATTCTGAGGTCACGTGAAAAAAAATCATGACAATTGGACACTTGGTGGCGCTATAAAATGGTTATAACTTGTGAACGGAAAGAGATATTTTCGCTAAACTTGGGACACATGTTCATAAGCTCAATCTGAGTTGACATGAAAAGAATCGTGACAATTGGCCACTTGGTGGCGCTATAACAGTGAAAGAAATCATGAAAATAGCTATAAGCGCACCCAACCGTTAGTCTACTGAAAAATGGCATGCAGTGTCTTTGTCCAGGTGTTCAGATCGCCTGTCAATCAAACTCCCTCCACATATATACAGTATGGGCACACTTTGAGTACTACTAATAAAAGTGGTGGAGATCAGGCAAGACTATAAGAAGACTCAGGCAAAAGGTGCTATAACTGTAAAAACGCTTTAAAACCATATATTTCCTATGGTAAACTGCCTGTATAGGCTGTAAATTGACTTTTTCATCTATGATGGCAGTTGTTAAATGCTTGCTAAATAAAACTTAATGTCTTTTGATGCTTGTGTGCTTAAAGGCCTTATCTGCTT
>NC_137103.1:57625183-57682683 GCF_949357685.1 Gobio gobio | reverse complement strand
ACCGTTTGGTTTATGAGATTCCTATTCATAAATCAAAACAAACAACTAAAATGGTTGTTTTAATGTTTAAATGTATAGTTTAAGTTTAATATTTATGTTTTATTAAGCTCTATTTACTCATTTAAAATTCATAATATGAATAATATGTAAAGAATTATTCAATTTGATGGAATTTTATTAAATTAATTTAAATGTATCAGTATCACTGATATACTATTATCGTTTTTATAAATATTTTTAGTCAGTTTCTATTTTTATATTGTTTATTGCCATTTTTAGTTAAAGTTTTAGTCATTTTGTTTTTTTGTCATTTTTATTATTTTTAAAAATATATCTATAGTTTTTAGTTATTGAATACATCAAGTTAAACAATGAAAATGAGAATTACATTTTTTTTTTTAAAGTTTATTTTAATTTCAAGTACAAAAATGTTTTGATATGGTTTTAGTTTTAGATAATCCTTACATATTATTCATATTATTCATATTATGAATTTTGAATGTGTAAAGAAAACGTTTATGGACCGTTTAGTTTATGAGATTGCTATTCATAAATCAAAACAAAATCAAAAATGGTTGTTTGAATGTTTAAATGTATAGTTAAAGTTTAATATGTATGTTTTATTAAGCTCTATTTACTCATTTAAAATTCATAATATGAATAATATGTAAAGGATAATAATAATTTTATTATTAATTTCAATGTGTAAATCTTATTTTTTGTTATTTTAGTGTCACTGATATACTTTTATCGTTTTTATTAATATTTTTAGTTAGTTTCTATTTTTTATATTGTTCATTGTCATTTTTAGTTAAAGTTTTTGTCATTTTGCTGTGTTTTTGTCATTTTTATTATTATTATATTTAAATAAATCTAGAGTTTTTAGTTATTTAATCAAGTTAAACAATGAAAACTAGAATTTTCTATTTTTTTTAATAAGTTTATTTTAATTTCAAGTACAAAAATATTTTTATATGGTTTTAGTTTTAGATAATTTAACTATAATAACCATGACTAAATCACGCTTGACGCTTGCTCACTACAATGATATTTAGCATGAAGGAAAATAAAGACTATGGCATTATTTTATTGATGATTAAGCAGTTTTTACTCCCCAAATTCATCCAGTAATTCATCCGAACGCTGTATTAGTTATGATTTTACCTTCTGCTAATTCTCATTAAACAATCATTTATGCATTTAGCAGATGCAAATATCCACAATATTCATAATCCTTTTTCTTTTTGGATCAGATTTTCTCTATAATTCCTCCTTTTGTGGCAGTTTTAGATGTTCTGTGGTGTATAATGAGCTCCTGAGACTCAATGGCAGTGTTTGCTCTGGGGCGGCTGCATATTTCTGTCTAATGACGGGCTCTGGGCGAATCCAAGCGTGTTTCGTCCTGATGGGGAATAATCTCCTGTCAGACAAACTCTAGCCTTGAGGAGCCGGGAAACATCCCAAGCTCACAGAGCCTCAGGAACTCAGACTGGAGGACGTTTGAGGACAGGGACAAACCAAATATATCCTGGACGTGATTGGAAAGGGGAAACGGCCGAACTAAATCTGACGATCGCTCATTTCTTCAGATATCAACCTCACATTTGGAACAAAACTTGTTTAAGTGTATGGCTTTGGTTTCATAAAAAAAAAAAGTATATATATTAGGGCTGTCAAACGATTAATCGCGATTAATCGCATCCAAAATAAAAGTTTGTGTTTGCATAATATATGTGTGTGTTAATTATTATTTATATATAAATACACACACATTCATGTATATATTTAATAAATATTTGCATGTATATACTGTATATACATTTATATAATCTATAATATATATAAATATAAATGTTTTATATATAAAAATAATATTTTTTTCTTAAATATATACATGCTTGTGTGTGTATTTATGTATAAATAATAATTAACAGAGTACACACACATATATTATGTAAACACACTTTTATTTTGGATGCGATTAATCGCGATTAATCTTTTGACAGCCCTAATATTTATATATATTATAGATTATATAAATGTATATACAATATATACATGCAAATATTTCTTAAATATATACATGAATGTGTGTGTATTTATATATAAATAATAATTAACAGAGTACACACACATATATTATGTAAACACAGACTTTTATTTTGGATGCGGTTAATCGCGATTAATCTTTTGACAGCCCTAATATTTATATATATTATAGATTATATAAATGTATATACATGCAAATATTTCTTAAATATATACATGAATGTGTGTGTATTTATATATAAATAATAATTAACAGAGTACACACACATATATTATGTAAACACACTTTTATTTTGGATGCGATTAATCGCGATTAATCTTTTGACAGCCCTAATATTTATATATATTATAGAGTATATAAATGTATATACATGCAAATATTTCTTAAATATATACATGAATGTGTGTGTATTTATATATAAATAATAATTAACAGAGTACACACACATATATTATGTAAACACACTTTTATTTTGGATGCGATTAATCGCGATTAATCTTTTGACAGCCCTAATATTTATATATATTATAGATTATATAAATGTATACACATGCAAATATTTCTTAAATATATACATGAATGTGAGTGTATTTATATGTAAATAATAATTAATAGAGTACACACACATATATTATGTAAACACAAACTTTTATTTTCGATGCGATTAATCGCGATTAATCTTTTGACAGCCCAAATTTTTGTCTGTGATCCAAAGCATTCAAGATCTACAACAGTTTAAGTTTTCATTTTTAAAGTCTTGCCGTTAATGGCGGGGAACGAGTTAAACACATCGCTTATCCCTCAAAGAAGTCACATAACGCACAACACCCTAACTACACACAACACGACTACAAGACAAATCAATCAGAAACCACAGCCAATCAGAACAGCGTGTAGGCGGAGCTCTAGCAGCACCAGAGATTAATCCTGACGGTACTCGCAAGGAAACGGATCATACATAATCAAAATCACAAATATGACACCATTTAAACATTACTAACACATAGAGTCACTAAAACAATCAGAGAAAACACTCGTTTGCTCACAGTTTGAACGTTCTTGTGTCCATTTGTTTAAAGGGATAGTTCACCCCAAAACTCAATGTTTATGTGTATCTGCTGACCCCAGGGCATCAGAGATGTAGGTGTGTTTGTTTCTTCAGTCGAACACAAATGAAATTGTTTAATGGTGTGTTCACACCGGACGCGATTCGCGCGAGTGATTTACATGTTAAGTCAATGCAGAGACGCGAAATGGCATTCTGCGGCGCGATTCGCGCGATTGAGGCGGCGCGAAGGACGCGAATTGAGCGTTTTGAACGCGCGAATCGCGGGAATCTCACGAATTGCTCAAGTTGAAAAATCTGAACTTTGGCGGATATTTCGCGCCGCGTTAACCAATCAGGAGCTTGCTCTAGTAGTGACAACAATGAGTGTATATATATATATATATAAAATCTGTATATTAATATCTGGTTCAGACAATATGATTATCACTGTGATAACAATAAATGAAATGAAACACAACCCAATCTCTTTTTGTTAAATGCAAGTTTATGTATGATCAATAACACAAAAGTATAAGTAAAAGGTATAATAAGCTACACATGAAATGAAGCAAACAATTCAGTCAAACATTCAAAGTCAGTGCTAGTAGGCTAACGTTACAACTGCAACGTACAGTTATAGCCTAAAAATATAAAGTAATGAAACTTCTCTTTGCCTTCAGTCTAAACGATTTGCCAGGGAACAAATTATAGATCCATGAGACCAAAGATCGGCCGTTACAAGACGAATTATATCTGGAGCCGCCACAGAGACATCAGAGCCAGCGGCAGAAGAACTGGCTGAGGAAAGGCTGATCTCACTGGGTTAATGAGCGCCGCTGATCCACTGGAGCTCACAACTCCCAAAACACCACATCACATGTTCAAATAGGCACTCTTTATATAAATAAACCACTGATTTGAGCTTTAAACTACTACATTATCGACTGAAAAAGTCTTAAAACTACGTTTTGTCACACATTAACAGTAGAACAAAAAAAGACGTGTAAACACAGCCCATGTCAGCCATTTCTCAGCGAGACGAGCCGCTGGCAGAAGCTCCGCCCATGAGGAGAATCACGTCTGTTGAGAAGTGAATTTCACGCGCGATTGAAGCGAGTAAACTCAAAATGTTCAAGCGTCCACCTTCGCGCGATAAGCACGAATTATTCGTGCGAATCGCGTCCTGTGTGAACGCCACATAAGGCTTTATATAATGTAAACGAATGAGTTATAAAAACACCCCCCCCCCCTCACAGTCGTCATGAAGGGAAACATTAGCCGTACAGACCAAAAGCACAGTTTGTCCCAGACTGTAAACATGTGTTCTTCTGCTGTAAAGTTGGCCATTTAAACATGAGCTCAATGAGATTCTGCTCCTCTAGTGGCCAGACCATCAACTGCAGTTTAAGGCACTTCAGAGCCGCTCGGGTGTAACACTTTACACAGTGTCCTAACTACACGCAACTCCGATAAAAGGCGTCTTTCTGAATATCATTTAGTGCTCAGCTTTATAACGCAGTCGCACTAAAAAAACCAATGGATAATTCAATGGCCGATGGAGGTGGACGTCTGCTCCTGGCGGCCATCTTGTCACACTCAGCTCGCTCACTCATTGTGTTTTAATGGTGCGTGTACTTTTTAAATAACCATAACTTGCTCAATTTTCTACCGATTTTCAAACTGTTTGGTTTGTTATAAACGTCAGAGATGTAGTTATGACACTGCATACTTATGAATAATTATTCATAATTTGTTCAAGCATCCAGAATTATAGCCACATTAATAACGTTTGTAAGAAACCAAACCCGCTTGTAAATTTGTAAATCCGTCCAGATTTCAGCGAGATAAGAGTATTTGTGTTCAGATCACTCGCCTTACATCAGGTTCAAGATGGCTGCCAGAAAGCTCGCCTGTGACAAGTTAGCCGCCAGAAAGCTGGCCTGTGACAAGATGGCCGCCAGAAAGCTCGCCTGTGACAAGTTAGCCGCCAGAAAGCTGGCCTGTGACAAGATGGCCGCCAGAAAGCTGGCCTGTGACAAGATGGCCGCCAGAAAGCTTGCCTGTGACAAGATGGCCGCCAGAAAGCTGGCCTGTGACAAGATGGCCGCCAGAAAGCTGGCCTGTGACAAGATGGCCGCCAGAAAGCTGGCCTGTGACAAGATGGCTGCCAGAAAGCTGGCCTGTGACAAGATGGCCGCCAGAAAGCTGGCCTGTGACAAGATGGCCACCAGAAAGCTGGCCTGTGACAAGATGGCCACCAGAAAGCTTGCCTGTGACAAGATGGCTGCCGGTGATGACGTTAAAGAGTCCGCCGTAAGACTTCTAGCCTTTATTATGGATATCTATGCGGTCCAGATCCACTTTTGCGGCATGACTGAAGCGTCATGTGTATGTTGATGAGCGTTCCTCAAGTTTACCGCAAAAGTTGAAAATATTGAAAAAATTGCAATATTCATCAGGTATGAAACAAATACAATTTTAAATGATTAGATTTTATTTTTATATTTTCATATTAATTTTAGTCATTTTGTTACGTTTTTATTTAATTATTTTAAATTATTTTATTTTATACTGCAGTCATTTTTATTTCCGTTTATTTTATTTCAAGTGACAAAGATATTTTATGGTTTAATTTTGGTTTTAGTTCACTATTGTGTCATTACTCAGCTCAATCCAGGTCAATAATAATGTCAGTGTTGCAAGTATGACATGAAATATGAATAAGAAATATGATCATTGATGTCGAAGAGATCATCTGTTCTCTATGTGAATATATAGTAAAGTGTCATTTATTCCTGAATTTATCATCATTCCTCCAGTCTTTAGTGTCACATGACCCTTCACTAATCATTCTCATATGAGGATCTGATGATCAACACACATTTATGATTATTATCAGTTCATATTTCTGTGGAAACTGAAGCATTTGATTTCTCAGGATTCTTTGATGAATAGAAAGTTCAGCATTTATTAGAGAGAGAATCTTTGGTAACATTATAAATGTCACTTTTGATCAGTTTAATCTGATCCTGAATAAAAGTATTATTATTATTATTTTTAAATCTGATGACCTTAATGTTTGAACAGTAGCGTATGGACGGTGTTTTACATTCAGCATAAGAACATATGCATGATCACTGAAAAATCAGCATGTTAGGGTTTGATGACAGGCATTTGAAGGAACCTCTAGCGCCCCCTTGAGGACTGAGGACACACGTATGTTCAGCAGCACACGCCTGTCGTCTGTGTTTCTTACATTGTGAGATTCATTAGGTCTGAAGAGATGTTACACTCTAAAAAATGCTGGGTTAAAAACAACCCAAGTTGGGTTAAAAATGGACTAACCCAGCGATTGGGTTGTTTTAACCCAGCGAATGGGTTGTTTTAACCCAGCGAATGGGTTGTTTTAACCCAGCGATTGGGTTGTTTTAACCCAGCAAATGGGTTGTTTTAACCCAGCGATTGGGTTGTTTTAACCCAGCGATTGGGTTGTTTTAACCCAGCAAATGGGTCGTTTTAACCCAGCGATTGGGTTGTTTTAACCCAGCGATTGGGTTGTTTTAACCCAGCGATTGGGTTGTTTTAACCCAGTGATTGGGTTGTTTAACCCAGTGAATGGGTCGTTTTAACCCAGCGATTGGGTTGTTTTAACCCAGCTATTTGTTTTAACCCAGCAATTGGGTTGTTTTAACCCAGCGATTGGGTTGTTTTAACCCAGTGAATGGGTTGTTTCGACCCAGCGATTGGGTTGTTTTAACCCAGCGATTGGGTTGTTTAACCCAGTGAATGGGTTGTTTTAACCCAGCGATTGGGTTGTTTTAACTCAGCGATTGGGTTGTTTTAACCCAGCTATTTGTTTTAACCCAGCAATTGGGTTGTTTTAACCCAGCGATTGGGTTGTTTTAACCCAGTGAATGGGTTGTTTCGACCCAGCGATTGGGTTGTTGTAACCAAGCGATTGGGTTGTTTTAACCCAGCGATTGGGTTGTTTTAACCCAGCAAATGGGTTGTTTTAACCCAGCGATTGGGTTGTTTTAACCCAGTGAATGGGTTGTTTTAACCCAGTGAATGGTCGTTTTAACCCAGCGATTGGGTTGTTTTAACCCAGTGAATGGGTCGTTTTAACCCAGCGGTTGGGTTACATGTTTGCTTCAAAACAACCCAATCGCTGGGTTAGTCCATTTTCAACCCAACTTGGGTTGTTTTTAACACAGCATTTTTTAGAGTGTAGCGTTCACATGGAGATGCTGGAGCCATTAAGCGGATGTAATGATGGATATTCTCTTTTCTTGCACATCTTGGCAGGCCTGAGACTTAATGATAATGTGAAGCACTTCAAAGAGAGTTCCAGCTGCTCACAACAAGCCTGAACACAGACCCTCGACTACAGAGACGAGACTCATTCAGCCTCAACACACCAGCAGATCATCAATGAGCAAATCTCCTGCTGTCCTTCTGTCTCTGATGCACAGTTTCAACTCTTTTATCAAGTCTTTTAGTAGAATTGTACAACTGTTCTCCTTCAGCTCGAGCTTCAGTGTCTTTAAATCTAAGAATAAGTTATTTTTGAGGTTTACTTGATTATCCAGACATCATTTAATATAAAAATCATACATTAGTGAGAGAATGGGCCACTCTCAGGAGCTCAGAGAACTCAAGCCTGTGCAATAAGGCCAAATATTAGACTAAATATTCCACACTCAACTGATAGTGGGATTATAACAAAGTGGAAGCGATTGGGAACAACAGCAATTCACAGAGCGGGGTCAGCGCATGCTGAGGGTCACAGAGCGGGGTCAGCGCATGCTGAGGGTCACAGAGCGGGGTCAGTGCATGCTGAGGGTCACAGAGCGGGGTCAGCACATGCTGAGGGTCACAGAGCGGGGTCAGCACATGCTGAGGGTCACAGAGCGGGGTCAGCACATGCTGAGGGTCACAGAGCGGGGTCAGCGCATGCTGAGGGTCACAGAGCGGGGTCAGCGCATGCTGAGGGTCACAGAGCGGGGTCAGTGCATGCTGAGGGTCACAGAGCGGGGTCAGCGAATGCTGAGGGTCACAGAGCGGGGTCAGCGCATGCTGAGGGTCACAGAGCGGGGTCAGCGCATAATGAGGGTCACAAAGCGGGGTCAGCGCATGCTGAGGGTCACAGAGCGGGGTCAGCACATGCTGAGGGTCACAGAGCGGGGTCAGCACATGCTGAGGGTCACAGAGCGGGGTCAGCACATGCTGAGGGTCACAGAGCGGGGTCAGCGCATGCTGAGGGTCACAGAGCGGGGTCAGCGCATGCTGAGGGTCACAGAGCGGGGTCAGTGCATGCTGAGGGTCACAGAGCGGGGTCAGCGCATGCTGAGGGTCACAGAGCGGGGTCAGCGCATAATGAGGGTCACAAAGCGGGGTCAGTGCATGCTGAGGGTCACAGAGCGGGGTCAGCGCATGCTGAGGGTCACAGAGCGGGGTCAGTGCATGCTGAGGGTCACAGAGCGGGGTCAGCGAATGCTGAGGGTCACAGAGCGGGGTCAGCGCATGCTGAGGGTCACAGAGCGGGGTCAGCGCATAATGAGGGTCACAAAGCGGGGTCAGCGCATGCTGAGGGTCACAGAGCGGGGTCAGCACATGCTGAGGGTCACAGAGCGGGGTCAGCACATGCTGAGGGTCACAGAGCGGGGTCAGCACATGCTGAGGGTCACAGAGCGGGGTCAGCGCATGCTGAGGGTCACAGAGCGGGGTCAGCGCATGCTGAGGGTCACAGAGCGGGGTCAGTGCATGCTGAGGGTCACAGAGCGGGGTCAGCACATGCTGAGGGTCACAGAGCGGGGTCAGCACATGCTGAGGGTCACAGAGCGGGGTCAGCGCATGCTGAGGGTCACAGAGCGGGGTCAGCGCATGCTGAGGGTCACAGAGCGGGGTCAGTGCATGCTGAGGGTCACAGAGCGGGGTCAGTGCATGCTGAGGGTCACAGAGCGGGGTCAGCGCATGCTGAGGGTCACAGAGCGGGGTCAGTGCATGCTGAGGGTCACAGAGCGGGGTCAGCGAATGCTGAGGGTCACAGAGCGGGGTCAGCGCATGCTGAGGGTCACAGAGCGGGGTCAGCGCATAATGAGGGTCACAAAGCGGGGTCAGCGCATGCTGAGGGTCACAGAGCGGGGTCAGCACATGCTGAGGGTCACAGAGCGGGGTCAGTGCATGCTGAGGGTCACAGAGCGGGGTCAGTGCATGCTGAGGGTCACAGAGCGGGGTCAGCACATGCTGAGGGTCACAGAGCGGGGTCAGCACATGCTGAGGGTCACAGAGCGGGGTCAGTGCATGCTGAGGGTCACAGAGCGGGGTCAGTGCATGCTGAGGGTCACAGAGCGGGGTCAGCGCATGCTGAGGGTCACAGAGCGGGGTCAGCACATGCTGAGGGTCACAGAGCGGGGTCAGCACATGCTGAGGGTCACAGAGCGGGGTCAGAACATGCTGAGGGTCACAGAGCGGGGTCAGCGCATGCTGAGGGTCACAGAGCGGGGTCAGCATATGCTGAGGGTCACAGAGCGGGGTCAGATTATGCTGAGGGTCACAGAGCGGGGTCAGCACATGTCGAGGGTCATAGAGCGGGGTCAGCACATGCTGAGGGTCACAGAGCGGGGTCAGCACATGTCGAGGGTCATAGAGCGGGGTCAGCACATGCTGAGGGTCACAGAGCCGGGTCAGCGCATGCTGAGGGTCACAGAGCGGGGTCAGCGCATGCTGAGGGTTACAGAGCGGGGTCAGAGCATGCTGAGGGTCACAGAGCGGGGTCAGCGCATGCTGAGGGTCACAGAGAGGGGTCAGCGCATGCTGAGGGTCACAGAGCGGGGTCAGCGCATGCTGAGGGTTACAGAGCGGGGTCAGCGAATGCTGAGGGTCACAGAGCGGGGTCAGCGCATGCTGAGGGTCACAGAGCGGGGTCAGCGCATGCTGAGGGTCACAGAGCGGGGTCAGCACATGCTGAGGGTCACAGAGCGGGGTCAGCGCATGCTGAGGGTCACAGAGCGGGGTCAGCACATGCTGATGGTCACAGAGCGGGGTCAGCACATGCTGAGGGTCACAGAGCGGGGTCAGCGCATGCTGAGGGTCACAGAGCGGGGTCAGCGCATGCTGAGGGTCACAGAGCGGGGTCAGCGCATGCTGAGGGTAACAGAGCGGGGTCAGCGCATGCTGAGGGTCACAGAGCGGGGTCAGCACATGCTGAGGGTCACAGAGCCGGGTCAGCGCATGCTGAGGGTCACAGAGCGGGGTCAGCACATGCTGAGGGTCACAGAGTGGGGTCAGCGCATGCTGAGGGTCACAGAGTGGGGTCAGCGCATGCTGAGGGTCACAGAGCGGGGTCAGCGCATGCTGAGGGTAACAGAGCGGGGTCAGCGCATGCTGAGGGTAACAGAGCGGGGTCAGCGCATGCTGAGGGTCACAGAGCGGGGTCAGCTCATGCTGAGGGTCACAGAGTGGGGTCAGCTCATGCTGAGGGTCACAGAGCGGGGTCAGCGCATGCTGAGGGTCACAGAGCGGGGTCAGCGCATGCTGAGGGTCACAGAGCGGGGTCAGCTCATGCTGAGGGTCACAGAGTGGGGTCAGCTCATGCTGAGGGTCACAGAGCGGGGTCAGCTCATGCTGAGGGTCACAGAGCGGGGTCAGCGGATGCTGAGGGTCACAGAGCGGGGTCAGCGCATGCTGAGGGTCACAGAGCAGGGTCAGCTCATGCTGAGGGTCACAGAGCAGGGTCAGCGCATGCTGAGGGTCACAGAGCGGGGTCAGCGCATGCTGAGGGTCACAGAGCGGGGTCAGCTCATGCTGAGGGTCACAGAGCGGGGTCAGCACATGTCGAGGGTCATAGAGCGGGGTCAGCACATGCTGAGGGTCACAGAGCGGGGTCAGCACATGCTGAGGGTCACAGAGCGGGGTCAGCACATGCTGAGGGTCACAGAGCGGGGTCAGCGCATGCTGAGGGTCACAGAGCGGGGTCAGCTCATGCTGAGGGCCACAGAGCGGGGTCAGCGCATGCTGAGGGTCACAGAGCGGGGTCAGCGCATGCTGAGGGTCACAGAGCAGGGTCAGCTCATGCTGAGGGCCACAGAGCGGGGTCAGCGCATGCTGAGGGTCACAGAGCGGGGTCAGCGCATGCTGAGGGTCACAGAGCGGGGTCAGCTCATGCTGAGGGTCACAGAGTGGGGTCAGCGCATGCTGAGGGTCACAGAAGTGGCCAACTTTCTGCAGAGTCAAGAGCTCCAGACCTCCAAACTTCTGTGGCCTTCAGATGAGCTCAAGAACAGTGTGTAGAGCTTCATGGAATGGGTTTCCATGGCCGAGCCGCTCATCCAAGCCTTACAGCACCAAGTGCAATGCAAAGCGTGGGATGCAGTGGGGTAAAGCGCGCCACCACTGGACTCTAGAGCAGTGGAGACGTGTTCTCTGAGTGGCCAATCACGCTTCTCTGTCTGACAATCCCATGGACGAGTCTGGGTTTGGTGGTTGCCAGGAGAACTGCATTGTGCCGAGTGTAAAGTTTAGTGGAGGGGGGATTATGGGGCGGGGTTGTTTTTCAGAGGTTAGTTCCAGTGAAAGGAACTCTTAATGCTTCACCAAGACATTTTGGACAATTTCATGCTCCCAACTTTGTGGGAACAGTTTGGGGACGGCCCCTTCCTGTCCCAGCAGTTGAATTCCTTTAAATTGCAATGAAGTAAACTCATCTTCCTGCATATTGTGACCAGTTCAAATTCACATTCATGAATAAAAAGAGTCTGTTCTGTCTTTCTGGATTTCCCTCAGAGCAGGTTTTCTCCTGGAGCGGGATGTTGTTGTTCGACGGGACACCATCAATCTAGACGTCACGGATTGGGTTTCAGAGAGAAAAAGACGTCTGAAACACTCCCACAAAAACCCCACTAACCCTAACCCACAAAAGACTTCCAGCCCTTCCGTCACTCAACTCAATGACATCTGGAATTTCAACAAGACGAGAGGTGAGAGAGAGAGAGAGAGAGAGAGAGAGAGAGAGAGAGAGAGAGAGAGAGAGAGAGAGAGAGAGAGAGAGACTGCAGACTTTATCTTGGACTCTTGCTGTAAGGAAACAGAAGAGAAAAGATCAGCACAGAAATAGAGAGGCTTGCTTCTAAACATGGGACATTTGCCATGGATCAGCGTTCTGTCATTCCTGCTGTATTTCTCTGTGGGAACTGCAGATTACAGGTAAGAGATCGTCTCCTGGTTAAAGTTATGGAGAGAAATCTACTGCTATAGTTTGAGTTTCCGCTCGTTCATCTGGAGGCTCTTCTGAAGTGTGTGAGGTTTATAATGAGATCTCCTTTCATTAGATCTTCATGAGATTAAAGAGGCGACAGGAATGAATGTGCATGGACGTCTGTGACCAATGCAGCGTTATTGATGAAGGGTCAATATTTGATTTTCATTCATTGGAAAACATATTAAAAACATTTCTTTTGACAATCAATGCATTTCAGTAAACCTGAATACATATTCCACCTTTAGTATATATAGTTTTTAACCCTCACGGGTCAAAATGACCCGAAGCCCTAAAATTATGTCTTTTTTGGTCCAGAAAGCTTGAATAATATTTGTTTTACCTTTAAATTGTAATATTTACCTTTAAATGACTAGATTTTATCAATAAATAATATAATTTAAGCACATTCTTTCAAGTTAAATTAAAAATAAATCAGAATATCACACATAATGTGTCTCTGCAGACCTCTTGTGGAAAAAATAATAATATAAGATGATATTTCATAACTCTTTTAGTTCTATATGTAGCGGATGAGCCGTTCCGCTGGGTCCTAAAGTCAGTTTCTCTATAGTTTATGATTATAAAATCATGTTTTGGTTAAGTTTATGGATTGAGGACTTTTTTTTAGGTTTTCTCTGTGTACTGAAGCGTTCTTCGCTCTATTAATTCCTAAATGGGTCAAATTGACCCGTGAGGGACTGATTTGTTACTTTTTTAAAATTCAACCACATAAACTCCTCAGATCCAGTCAAATTTTTGTGTGTGTATTCGTGGTTCAAGTGCAACAAAAGCCCAAAGTTCTTGGACTACTTGATGAACACTTTTTAATTTTTTTCAAAAATTCATTACGGGTCTAAATGACCCAAGTGATGGAAAATATGAGGAAAATATATATATATTTTGAATATGTTAAATATGAGGAAAAAGAACAAAACACTACATTTTGTAGAGTAAACTTTGCTGTAACAAACCCCCCACAAAAAAGAGGCGTTTTTTGATGTTTTGGTTATAAATTGATTGTTGAAAGTGTGTAACTCAGGCCCTGTGAGCTCTAGCACCCTGCAGACAGTTTGGGCCGTAAACACTAGATTACAGAAAATACTGGAAAAAAGAATTTAGTCTGTATCATGTATGCAATATTTATTCAAATGAATGTGAATGGAGGAATATTATCTTTTTTATGATAAAAAATCATAAAAATGCCCCCCCCCCCATGCCCATATACAGTGGTATACATGCAATATCCCCGTGTCATTTTACAGAAAACACTGATGAAAGTGATAAATATTACAGTATATGTTGTGTGTGATATAATAAACATATACTCTTAAAAAAAAGGTTCTATATGGCACCAAAAATGGTTCTTGGCTCGTAATCATAGGGGAACCTTTTTAAGTGCTATATAGCACCGATTTTGGTGCTTCTGTGGTTCTTCAGTGGTTCTTCAGAGATGCTATATAGAAAATATAAATAACAGACAAACAAAATAGGCGCTTTTTAGATTTCTTTGGTTATAAATTCATTTTTGAAAGTGTGTAACTGTGAGCTCTAGCACCCTGCAGACAGTTTGGGCTTTAAACTCTATAGATTACAGAAAATACTGGGAAAAATTATTCTGTGACACTGGGATATTGCATTTATACCACTGTATATGGGTATGGGGGGGGGGGTGGGGGTGGAAATTACATTCAAAATGTAATATCCCCCCCTTCAGATCCATCTGAATAAATCTTGCATACATGATCCAGACTAAATTCTTTTTCCCAGTATTTTCTGTAATCTAGTGGAAACAGCCCAAACTGTCTGCAGGGTGCTAGATACACACTTTCAACAATCAAAAAGAGTCTCTTTTTTGGGGGGTTATTACAGCTCAGATAACATATACTCACATGTTTATCACTTTTAGCAGTGTTTTATGGAACTTCAAAGGGTTTCCTGTAAAATGACAGCAGTATTGTGTGTTTAGAGACACTGTGTGTGTGTGTGTGTGTGTGTGTGTGTGTGTGTGTGTGTGTGTGTGTGTGTGTGTGTGTGTGTGTGTGTGTGTGTGTGTGTGTGTGTGTGTGTGTGTGTGTGTGTGTGTGTGTGTGTGTGTGTGTGTGTGTGTGTGTGTGTGTGTGTGTGTGTGTGTGTGCGCGGGAAGCTGTTACATTTGACATCGGCCAAATCCAGGCGGAAATCCCCTAAAATGGCCCCAGACCATAAGAGGTTAATATTTGGTTGGTTCTCGCTTGTTTTTGCATGTGTTCATAATTTATTTGTATGACAGCCTGGACGAAAATTGCCATGTTTTATTGCGTTATTATCACAAATAAAACAATTGACTCCGTTCATGACTAGAAACATATAATAATATTTGAAATGAGTAAAGGGTGAAGATGACGATTTGACCAGCCCGGACGTCCCTTGGCTGTTAATGATCAGATCCCTGTAAATGAAACTCAAGCATGAGATGTAGATTTCTGAGGCTGTGCTGATCCGCACGATGAGCTGCTAATTCTGTCTGCAACGAAGGGTCGGCACCTGTTCACACGACCGGCTCCGGTTTATTTCCGGCCCTCACAGATTCACTCCGGCCCTCGGGAGCCACGGCAAATTTAGAGACTAACATGAGAAGCACAAACATCTGGACCATCGTATCAGTCGTGTACGTTAGGTTGTTATGCTGTAGAATTAATGCTGCTAAGCTACTATACATGTACTGTAAAACTTAAAATGTTGCTACCATGCTAACATGGAAAAGTTCTAGTAACCATTGTTGACTGTTGTTATTACAGGCTTTATTTGACTTTCTGTTGCTATTCCGATGCAGGTGGCATTAGGGGGAGGGGCCTGCTTATTCTAGAGGGCATCTGATTGGATAAAAACGTGTATAGTGCAGGATGAGTCATCAGGATTATTTACAGTGTGTTTTCTGGTCCAGGAACAGATTTTTTATTTTTATTTGACTTGTATATTTGCTTAAAGTTAGTATTATTATTGGTTATTCTTGTTATGTACTTCTACATTTAGGTACTTAGTAATACAATTAACTACATGTACTTACTATAGGGTTAGGGTTTGTCACATGTAATTATTTTTTAATTTATAATTATTATTGATGTAACGTGTTTTTTTAATTTTTTTGTACATTTGCATACAAAACGTGTTAAAGATAAACTAAAAAGCCACAAAAATCCAATTGTGAATTCCTTCATATTGCTTTATACAATACAGATTCACATGAATAAAACAGGACAATAACAACAGTGTTGATTATGAAACAATTTCATATGTAAAGCAGTTCTGCTGAAGATAATAGTGCCGTTATTCAGCTCAATGTTGATTCAGTTCTGTTCAATATCACTGTCAGTGTTGTGACATTAATCTTGTGTTTAATTTAGTTCATGTTTTGTTCTTATCTGATGCAGTTAAGTCCATAATATTGCTGAATATTAATTCTCTTTTAGACTCTTTTAATTGTAGATTATCTTAATCTGATAAGGTGTTTTTAATTTTCCAAAGATGCAATGTTTTTTATGTGCAGGCTAGATTGAGAGAAGTTTAACTTTAGTTTATATAATGGAGTTAATGATATCATTGTTAAAAATTGTGTGCAAAACTTCTCAACATAATAGATAAGACTGATTCATGTATCAATAACTGTTGATCTTGCTCATTACACTAAGCACTAATGCCATTTTATTTATTTACAAATCCAGTCTGTTCACTGTGAAATCCAACAGTGATTCTAACTAACACTTTTTAGTTAACTTTACTTAATATCTTAAACTTATTGTAAAAATCTAGCAATCTGTAACATACTATTCCTTGTTTACTCAGAAAAACCAAGTTAAGATTAATTGATTGGTTTTAGTACCATTTTGTAAAGTTATAAAAGTCACCATTATGGAGATCCGTGTTCACTTTGGTTGGGCGCTTGGAACATTCATATTATTATAACTCTGTTCCTATTGATGCAGCGATGCAACAAGAAATCACATTTATTTCAAAGGAAGATAAGTATTAAATATGTTGCTTTTTAAAAAAATTATACGTTGGATTTACTAAATTGTTTTATGTCAACAGGTTCCACGTAATTGGGTTATGTTGAAATTAATTAACATTTAATAAACAAGTTTTTACATAAGGTTAATTCAATGCCATATAGTTAAATCGGGTTAACATTCTTAATTTTGTCAAAAACTTTTCAATTTAATTATTCTAAAATGAATATAAAAAACCAAAACAAGTAATCCAGTTTAATTGAAATACTATTTTTACAACATTTACAAAACCTTTTACAAGATCTTATTGGCTGGCCAGAAGATAGTTTGGTAACATCCATGGCATGCCCAAAGTAGTTTTTTTTATTATTAAAACAACTTTAAGTGTTATTAGCAGGTCTTCACCCCAAGCACACGCTCTACACTTCACCACAATAACCTCCAAAACACTAACATAACAAAACATTAAGCTTTAAAAAGTCTCTCTATTTTCTCATCTTGTTAGAAATGCATAAAATTGCACTTTATTTAAACATTTACTCTCCGAATTCAGCCCCTTTGCAAAGCATGATGGGAAGTGAAAGTCCTGTTTGATTGGGTTACTTGATTGAAACATGTTATTTCAAAATGAAAACATCAAGTTTTGTCAAAGAGTAACGGTTTTAAGTCAGTTTAACATTAATCAATTGAACCAGAAACCTGATATAATTGTGTTAAATCAAGATGAATTGCTTAAATAAAGTGAACAGCATCATAAAATCTTTTTTGAGTGATCATCAACTATAGTTAAGGACTTAGTCAGAAATTAAGATCACCTTCTAATATTTCCCCTTATGTCAATGATCGTTTACAATTTTATTGCTACACTGTAAAAAAAAAATGTGTAGCTTTAAAATTTTAAGTACAATCAACTTGGATGTTTAAGTCATTTTAACTTAAATAACATCAAACTGACTTTATTTGTTGAATTTCGTCTAACTTTGATGAGTTAAATCAATGTAAAAACATATGTTTCCATAACTTATTGATCATATTATTGTACAGTGTAGTCAGGCATTTTAAAAAGCAAGAGAATTGTGAAAAGTAGTCAAAAATGTAAGATCCTAACCCTTCCTGTGAACCTGTTGGAGAGCAACACACACCTCTGGTCCATCTGCTGATGTGTGATGGCCATGAATAGCTCAGGGTTTAATTATAGCGTGAATGTGCTGAAGGAGATTTGAGCTGTTCCTGTGCGAGGCATCTGTTAAACGCTTAAAGAGCCGTAAACGCGGAGGAGATGCGAGAGGTTCCTGCATCCTGTCTGTTCAAATCCCACTGGATCATGTCTGTGTTTTACAGCTGCAATTCCCCCGAGGGTCAGACCTCACAGGTCAGGCTTACCTTCAGTCTTCACCTCAGACAACCCGGATCTTCTGACAGCCTAATGCACTGCAAACATGATGTTTCTGTCTCTCTTAACCCTAGAGTCTGTGCTGTTCATGTGTTATTCAACAATCACAGAACTCCTAAGGTTCTTATGTAGCACGACGAACCCTTTGAGATTCTGCACAGAACTATTTCTTCTTAGAAAGACATTTAGAAATCCTTACGTCTTTGTGAAAACCTGACCTGTTTTTGCTGTTTTCCTAAAAGAGAAAGACGGCAGATCCCGGTGAGGAGTTTGGCCGGCGTGTGCCGATACGGAAGCAGACTCGAGTGTTGCTACGGGTGGAAGAAAAACACTAAAGGACACTGTGAAGGTGAATGAGCAGAAATCAACAGAATGAGCAGAAATGTAACCCTCATGTTGTGTTTCAGTCAGGTTAAGTTGATTTGTTCTGTTTACTTCCAAAAATGTACAGTATTTTACAGTAAAATTACATATAAAAATGTAAGGTTAGATCTATTACAGTTTTTCTCTGTATATTAACCAAGCAGCAAGTTTTTTACCGTCACATTTTACAGTATTATACAGTAAAATTACATGTAAGGTTGTAAAATTACATGAAAAAAATTTAGTTTAGATCTATTACAGTTTTTCTCCGTATATAATCCAAGTAGCAAGGAGTTAACTGTCGTATTTTACAGTATTTTACAGTAAAATTACATACAAAAATGTAAAGTTAGATCTATTACAGTTTTTCTCTGTATATTAAACAAGTAGCAAGTTTTTTACGTCACATTTTTACAGTGTTATACAGTAAAATTACACATAATGTAAGTTTAGATCTATTAGTTTTTCTCTGTATATTAACCAAGTAGCAAGGTTTTTACTGTCGCATTTTTACAGTAAAATTACACAAAATGTATGTTTAGATCTATTAGATTTTCTCAGTATATTAACCAAGTAGCAAGGTTTTTACTGTCGCATTTTTACAGTATTTTACTGTAACATTTTATGTAAGGTTGTAAAATTACATGAAAAAATGTAAGGTTAGATCTATTAGTTTTTCTCTGTATATTAACCAAGTAGCAAGGTTTTAACTGTCGCATTTTACAGTATCTTACAGTAAAATTACACATAATGTAAGTTTAGATTTATTAGTTTTTCTCTGTATATTAACCAAGTAGCAAGGTTTTAACTGTCACATTTTACAGTATTTTACAATACAATTACACATAAAAATGTAAGGTTAGATCTATTACAGTTTTTCCTCCATATATAATCCAAGTAGCAGGGTTTTTACTGCCACATTTTTACAGTATTTTACAGTAACATTACATGTAAAAATGTAAAATTAGATATATTACAGTTTTTTCTGTATATTAAACAAGTAGCAAAGTTCTAACTGTCGCTTTACAGTAAAATTACACATACAAATGTAAAATGAGATCTATCACATTTTTTTCTGTATATTAACCAAGTACCAAGGTTTTTACTGTTGCATTTTAACAGTATTATACAGAAAAATTACACAAAATGTAAAGTTACATCTATTAGTTTTTAACTGTATATTAACCAAGTAGCAAGGTTTTTACTGTCACATTTTACAGTATTTTACAGTAAAATTACATGTAAGATTGTAAAATTACAAAATGTAAGGTTAGATATATTACAGTTTGTCTCTGTATAATAACCAAGTAGCAAGGTTATACTGTCACAGTCTTTTACAGTTACAATAATATTACCAGTGTGGTGTTCTGGGTCAAAAGCAGAAAGGATTTTCACATTTTTACAGTATTTTACAGTAAAATTACATTACATTGTAAAATTACAAAATGTACGTTTAGATCTATTCGTTTTTAATAGTATATTAACCAAGTAGCAAGGTTTTTACTATCGCATTTTTACAGTATCTTACAGTAAAATTACATAATATTGTAAAATTACAAAATGTAAGTTCAGATCTATTCGTTTTTAACTGTATATTAACCAAGTAGCAAGGTTTTTACTGTCACATTTTACAGTATTTTACAGTAAAATTACATGTAAGATTGTAAAATTACATTAAAAAAATTCAGTTTAGATCTATTACAGTTTTTCTCCGTATATTAACCAAGTAGCAAGGTTTTTACTATCGCATTTTTACAGTATTTTACAGTAAAATTACATAATATTGTAAAATTACAAAATGTAAGTTCAGATCTATTCGTTTTTAACTGTATATTAACCAAGTAGCAAGGTTTTAACTGTCACATTTTACAGTATTTTACAGTAAAATTACATGTAAGATTGTAAAATTACATTAAAAAAATATGTTTAGATCTATTACAGTTTTTCTCTGTATATTAACCAAGTAGCAAGGTTTTTACTATCGCATTTTTACAGTATTTTACAGTAAAATTACATAATATTGTAAAATTACAAAATGTAAGTTCAGATCTATTAGTTTTTAACTGTATATTAACCAATTAGCAAGGTTTTTACTGTCACATTTTATAGTCTTTTACAGTAAAATTACATGTAAGGTTGTAAAATTACAAGATGTAAGTTTAGATCTATTCGTTTTTTATTTGTGTATTAACCAAGTAGCAAGGTTTTTACTATCGCATTTTTACAGTATTTTACAGTAAAATTACATGTAAGATCGTAAAATTACAAAATGTAAGGTTAGATCTATTACAGTTTTTCTCTGTATAATAACCAAGTAGCAAGGCTTTAACTGTCACATTTTACAGTATTTTACAGTAAAATTACATGTAAGATTGTAAAATTACAAGATGTAAGTTTAGATCTATTTGTTTTTTTAATTGTATATTAACCAAGTAGCAAGGTTTTTACTATCGCATTTTTACAGTATTTTACAGTAAAATTACATAATATTGTAAAATTACAAAATGTAAGTTCAGATCTATTCGTTTTTAACTGTATATTAACCAAGTAGCAAGGTTTTAACTGTCACATTTTACAGTATTTTACAGTAAAATTACATGTAAGATTGTAAAATTACATTAAAAAAATATGTTTAGATCTATTACAGTTTTTCTCTGTATATTAACCAAGTAGCAAGGTTTTTACTATCGCATTTTTACAGTATTTTACAGTAAAATTACATAATATTGTAAAATCACAAAATGTAAGTTCAGATCTATTCGTTTTTAACTGTATATTAACCAAGTAGCAAGGTTTTAACTGTCACATTTTACAGTATTTTACAGTAAAATTACATGTAAGATTGTAAAATTACATTAAAAAAATATGTTTAGATCTATTTCAGTTTTTCTCTGTATATTAACCAAGTAGCAAGGTTTTTACGATCGCATTTTTACAGTATTTTACAGTAAAATTACATAATATTGTAAAATTACAAAATGTAAGTTCAGATCTATTAGTTTTTAACTGTATATTAACCAATTAGCAAGGTTTTTACTGTCACATTTTATAGTCTTTTACAGTAAAATTACATGTAAGGTTGTAAAATTACAAGATGTAAGTTTAGATCTATTCGTTTTTTAATTGTATATTAACCAAGTAGCAAGGTTTTTACTATCGCATTTTTACAGTATTTTACAGTAAAATTACATAATATTGTAAAATTACAAAATGTAAGTTCAGATCTATTAGTTTTTATCTGTATATTAACCAAGTAGCAAGGTTTTTACTGTCACATTTTACAGTATTTTACAGTAAAATTACATGTAAGATTGTAAAATTACAAGATGTAAGTTTAGATCTATTCGTTTTTTTATTGTATATTAACCAAGTAGCAAGGTTTTTACTATCGCATTTTTACAGTATTTTACAGTAAAATTACATAATATTGTAAAATTACAAAATGTAAGTTCAGATCTATTCGTTTTTAACTGTATATTAACCAAGTAGCAAGGTTTTAACTGTCACATTTTACAGTATTTTACAGTAAAATTACATGTAAGATTGTAAAATTACATTAAAAAAATATGTTTAGATCTATTACAGTTTTTCTCTGTATATTAACCAAGTAGCAAGGTTTTTACTATCGCATTTTTACAGTATTTTACAGTAAAATTACATAATATTGTAAAATTACAAAATGTAAGTTCAGATCTATTCGTTTTTAACTGTATATTAACCAAGTAGCAAGGTTTTAACTGTCACATTTTACAGTATTTTACAGTAAAATTACATGTAAGATTGTAAAATTACATTAAAAAAATATGTTTAGATCTATTACAGTTTTTCTCTGTATATTAACCAAGTAGCAAGGTTTTTACTATCGCATTTTTACAGTATTTTACAGTAAAATTACATAATATTGTAAAATTACAAAATGTAAGTTCAGATCTATTAGTTTTTAACTGTATATTAACCAATTAGCAAGGTTTTTACTGTCACATTTTATAGTCTTTTACAGTAAAATTACATGTAAGGTTGTAAAATTACAAGATGTAAGTTTAGATCTATTCGTTTTTTAATTGTATATTAACCAAGTAGCAAGGTTTTTACTATCGCATTTTTACAGTATTTTACAGTAAAATTACATAATATTGTAAAATTACAAAATGTAAGTTCAGATCTATTAGTTTTTATCTGTATATTAACCAAGTAGCAAGGTTTTTACTGTCACATTTTACAGTATTTTACAGTAAAATTACATGTAAGATTGTAAAATTACAAGATGTAAGTTTAGATCTATTCGTTTTTTTAATTGTATATTAACCAAGTAGCAAGGTTTTTACTATCGCATTTTTACAGTATTTTACAGTAAAATTACATGTAAGATTGTAAAATTACAAAATGTAAGGTTAGATCTATTACAGTTTTTCTCTGTATAATAACCAAGTAGCAAGACTTTAACTGTCACATTTTACAGTATTTTACAGTAAAATTACATGTAAGATTGTAAAATTACAAGATGTAAGTTTAGATCTATTCGTTTTTTTAATTGTATATTAACCAAGTAGCAAGGTTTTTACTATCGCATTTTTACAGTATTTTACAGTAAAATTACATAATATTGTAAAATTACAAAATGTAAGGTTAGATATATTACACTTTTTCTCTGTATAATAACCAAGTAGCAAGGTTATACTGTCACAGTCTTTTACAGTTAAAAGTACAATAATATTACCAGTGTGGTGTTCTGGGTCAAAAGCAGAAAGGATTTTCAACACAGCACAATGGTTAATTTAGTCACAAGAATGCAAGTGTCTATGCTGTGATGTAGAACTCTCAGACCAAAACATGGAAACAGTGGGAAAATACTCCTGTGATATGCTCAGTCGTTCAGTGGTTTGGTGCTCTAAACCACACAGAGCTTTGAGGGGAAATCTGGCTTGGGTTTCCAGACGTGTGTGTTTTCGTGAGCGGATTTGACCCTTGCTGTTTCCTTTACTAATATATCTCTGTTGAATGTTTTACCAGCTCAGTGTGACCTGGGATGCAAACACGGCGAGTGTGTCGGCCCAAACAAATGCAAGTGCTTCTCCGGATACACTGGAAAGACGTGCAGTCAAGGTTTGACCACACTCTCTCAGAGCAAAGCTTTAATGTGGCTCTCTATAGAACTACAGGGCTCAGTTCTAAACAACACTTCAGGCCAAAACGGTCCAAAAACAAATCTCTACAATTATTGCATCATACTTTCATGTTTTACAAGTTATTATCAATTTTTTCTAGTGATTAAGTATATTTACAAACTGTTTAATTCATAAAATGTAATTAATGAACTAAATCCATAAAATTATACAAAAATTACAATAATTAATCAAAATAATTATGACCTAGTATGTCATAATTTAGATTTTTGTCATAATTATGACTAATTAAAGACATAATTTATTTACTTTTTTATGTCATCATTTAGACTCAGTATGTCATAATTTTACGGTTTTAAGAATTTGACTTTTTAAGTCCAAATGTTTTCTTTTTATTTCATTATTTCAACTTCAGATCTCATAATTTCGACTTCATTAAGTCGGGATTTAGATTTTATGTCATTATTTGACTTAGTATGTCATCATTTTGATTTTGTCATTATTTTGACTTAGTATGACATAATTATAATTTTTACGTCATTATTTTGACTGTCATAATTTAGATTTTATGTCATAATTTGACTAAGTATGTAATAATTTCGACTTTTTAATCCATAATTTTGACTTTTATGTAAGTATTTCAACTTAGTATATCATAATTATAATCATTAATTTTTTATGTCATTATTTTGACTGACATAATTTAGATTTTATGTAATTATTTGACTTTGTATGTCATAATTATGATTTTTTTTGTCATTATTTTGACTGTCATAATTTTGATTTTGTCATTATTTGACTAAGTATGTCATAATGTCTCTCTCTCCCCCCCCCCCCCCCCCTCTCTCTCTCTCTCTCTCTCTCTCTCTCTCTCTCTCTCCCTCCCCCCCCCCCCCCCCCCCTTCTCTCTCTCTCTCTCTCTCTCCGGGCTTCAGATCTGAACGAGTGCGGTCTGAAGCCTCGACCCTGTGAGCATCGATGCATGAACACGTTTGGCAGCTTCATGTGTTACTGCTTGAATGGATACATGTTAATGCCTGATGGGTCCTGTGCAAGTGAGTGGCCGTAAACATTTAGATCAATAGTTCACCCCAAACACACACTATATAGCCAAAGGTATCGGTAACTCCAGCTCTAGGCCTGCAGACGCTTCTACACACATTAGTGAGAGAATGGGCCGCTCTCAGGAGCTCAGAGAACTCAAGCCTGTGCATTAAGGCCAAATATTAGACTAAATATTCCACACTCAACTGATAGTGGGATTATAACAAAGTGGAAGCGATTGGGAACAACAGCAATTCACAGAGCGGGGTCAGCGCATGCTGAGGGTCACAGAGCGGGGTCAGCACATGCTGAGGGTCACAGAGCGGGGTCAGCGCATGCTGAGGGTCACAGAGCGGGGTCAGCACATGCTGAGGGTCACAGAGCGGGGTCAGCGCATGCTGAGGGTCACAGAGCGGGGTCAGCGCATGCTGAGGGTCACAGAGCGGGGTCAGCGCATGCTGAGGGTCACAGAGCGGGGTCAGCACATGCTGAGGGTCACAGAGCGGGGTCAGCACATGCTGAGGGTCACAGAGCGGGGTCAGCGCATGCTGAGGGTCACAGAGCAGGGTCAGCTCATGCTGAGGGTCACAGAGCGGGGTCAGCGCATGCTGAGGGTCACAGAGCGGGGTCAGCACATGCTGAGGGTCACAGAGCGGGGTCAGCGCATGCTGAGGGTCACAGAGCGGGGTCAGCGCATGCTGAGGGTCACAGAGCGGGGTCAGCGCATGCTGAGGGTCACAGAGCGGGGTCAGCACATGCTGAGGGTCACAGAGCGGGGTCAGCACATGCTGAGGGTCACAGAGCGGGGTCAGCGCATGCTGAGGGTCACAGAGCAGGGTCAGCTCATGCTGAGGGTCACAGAGCAGGGTCAGCTCATGCTGAGGGTCACAGAGCGGGGTCAGCACATGCTGAGGGTCACAGAGCGGGGTCAGCGCATGCTGAGGGTCACAGAGCAGGGTCAGCTCATGCTGAGGGTCACAGAGCGGGGTCAGCGCATGCTGAGGGTCACAGAGTGGGGTCAGCACATGCTGAGGGTCACAGAGCGGGGTCAGCGCATGCTGAGGGTCACAGAGCGGGGTCAGCGCATGCTGAGGGTCACAGAGCGGCGTCAGTGCATGCTGAGGGCCACAGAGCGGGGTCAGCGCATGCTGAGGGTCACAGAGCGGGGTCAGCGCATGCTGAGGGTCACAGAGCGGGGCCAGCGCATGCTGAGGGTCACAGAGTGGGGTCAGCACATGCTGAGGGTCACAGAGCGGGGTCAGCACATGCTGAGGGCCACAGAGCGGGGGTCAGCGCATGCTGCGGGTCACAGAGCGGCGTCAGTGCATGCTGAGGGTCACAGAGTGGGGTCAGCGCATGCTGAGGGTCACAGAGCGGGGTCAGCACATGCTGAGGGCCACAGAGCGGGGGTCAGCGCATGCTGAGGGTCACAGAGCGGCGTCAGTGCATGCTGAGGGCCACAGAGTGGGGTCAGCGCATGCTGAGGGTCACAGAGCGGCGTCAGTGCATGCTGAGGGCCACAGAGTGGGGTCAGCGCATGCTGAGGGTCACAGAGCGGGGTCAGCGCATGCTGAGGGTCACAGAGCGGGGTCAGCGCATGCTGAGGGTCACAGAGTGGGGTCAGCGCATGCTGAGGGTCACAGAGCGGGGTCAGCACATGCTGAGGGTCACAGAGCGGGGTCAGCGCATGCTGAGGGTCTCAGAGCGGGGTCAGCGCATGCTGAGGGTCACAGAGGGGGGTCAGCTTATGCTGAGGGCCACAGAGCGGGGTCAGCGCATGCTGCGGGTCACAGATTGGGGTCAGCGCATGCTGAGGGTCACAGAGCGGGGTCAGCACATGCTGAGGGTCACAGAGCAGGGTCAGCGCATGCTGAGGGTCACAGAAGTCGTCAACTTTCTGCAGAGTCAAGAGCTCCAGACCTCCAAACTTTAAAGCTCATTTGCATGTAGAGCGTCACAACACTTTTGGCAGTGTAGTGTGTATGTATTGACATTATTTACTCATGTTTGTGTAAACAAGACAAAGCAAGCACATGAACTGTCCCGTTGCAGACTCGAGGACGTGTTCTCTGGCCCACTGTCAGTACGGCTGTGAGGAGGTCCAGGGCGAGGTCCGCTGTCTCTGCCCATCTCCAGGCCTCCAGCTGGGGTCAGATGGAAAGACCTGTGTGGGTGAGCACCGGCTAATGGACATTCATTGGGCATAAAGTGTGAGTTCACACTGCAAAAAATGCTTTTCTTACTAAGTATTTTTGTCTTGTTTCTGGTCCAAACAACTAAAAATTCTCAAAACAAGAAGCATTTGTCTTGTTTTGGGGGGAAATAACTCAAAATTAAGTGAGTTTATGCTTAAAATTAGCAAAATAATCTGTCAATGGGGTAAGCAAAATAATCTTAATTCAAACAGAAAACAAGATTAATATTAAGATTATTTTAAGCAAAAACTTTATTTTGAGTTGTTTTTCCCCCAAAACAAATCACCCCTAAACCACCCTAAACCACCCTAAACAACCCCTAAACACCCCTAAACCACCCTAAACCACCCCTAAACACCCCTAAACCACCCTAAACCACCTATAAACCACCCATAAACAACCCCTAAACCACCCTAAACCACCCATAAACACCCCTAAACCACCCTAAACCACCCCTAAACCACCCCTAAACAACCCCTAAACACCCCTAAACCACCCTAAACCACCCCTAAACCACCCCTAAACAGCCCCTAAACACCCCTAAACCACCCTAAACCACCCATAAACAACCGCTAATACCCCAAACCACCCCTAAACAACCGCTAATACCCCAAACCACCCTAAACCACTCCTAAACCACCCTAAACAACCCCTAAACCACTACTAGACAAGCAAAAGTTTTTGTCTTGTTTTGGGGGAAAATAACTCAAAATTAAGGAAGTTTTTGCTTAATATAAAGCAGAAAGTTAATTCAAACAAAAAACAAGATTATTTTGCTTACCCAATTGGCAGATTATTTTGCTTATTTTAAGCTAGAACTCACTTAATTTTGAGTTATTTTCCCCCAAAATGAGACAAAAACTTTTGCTTGTCTAGTAAATGCTTCTTAATGTAAGATTTTTAGATATTTGGACTGATAACAAGACGAAAATACTAAGTAAGAAAAGCATTTTTTGCAGTGCAGATGTTACATCGTTTCCCTCGTTGTCTTCTTTAGACGTTGATGAATGTGCGACCGGGAAAAATCAGTGTCCGTTCAACCGGCAGTGCACCAACACATTCGGGAGCTACTACTGCAAGTGCCAGGACGGCTACGACCTCAAACACGTCAACGGGAAATACGACTGCGTTGGTGAGTAAAACTATAAAACTAAACATTCTCAAATCAAGAGAAGCAACAGGACTGAAAATATTGAGTCTTCTTTTCTGAGAAAAGTATCAAAATTAAGTGAGTTTGTGCTTAAAACAAGAACAACTATCTGACAATAACTTTAAATAGCAATGTGCTTAAACATGCTAGCAAAATGCTAATTAATGCTAACAACATGTTAAAACATGTAAGAAACATGATCGTTCATGTTAATAAAATGCTAAGTAATGCTAGCAAAATGCTAATTAATGCTAACAAAATGCTAAAACATGTTAGAAACATGATCATTCATGTTAGCAAAATGATAAATAATGCTAACAAAATGCTAATTAATGCTAACAAAATACTAAAACATGTTAGAAACATGATCATTCATGTTAGCAAAATGATAAATAATGCTAACATAATGTTAAAACACTTTAGAAATGTGTTAAAACATGCTAGCAAAATGCTAATTAATGCTAACAAAATGGTAAAACATGTTAGAAACATGATCATTCATGTTAATAAAATATTCATAATATTCATATATAATATATTCATAATGTTAATAAAATATTCATATATAAATCATTCTAACAATGTGATAAAACATGCAATTAACATGGTAATACATGTTAACAATGTGCTAAAACATGTTAGCAAGATGTGAACTAGTGCTAGCAACATGCTAATTCATACTAACAAATATCATGTTAGCAAAATGCTAATAAATGTTAACAAGGTGAAATAAAATGCTAGTTAAATGCTAATTCATGCTACAATATGCTAATTCATGCTAATAAAATGTTAAAATGTGCTGACAAAATGTTAAATAATTCTAGAAGAGTTATATATTATGCTAGCAATGTGCTAAAACATGTTAGCAAAATGTTAACTAGTGCTAGCAAAAAGACAATTAATGTTAACACCATGCTTAAACATGTTAGCAATGTGCTAAAACATGTTAATAAAATGCTAATTCGTGCTAGAAAAGTGTGCAAAATCATTCTAGCAATGTTATAAAACATGCAATCAACATGGTAATTCATGTTAGCAATGTGCTAAAACATGTTAGCAAAATGCTAATTCATGTTAACAAAATGCTAATTCATGCTAGAAAAGAGTGTTAAATCATCAATGTGATAAAACATGCAATCAACATGGTAATTCATGTTAGCAATGTGCTAAAACATGTTAGCAAAATGCTAATTCATGTTAACAAAATGCTAATTCATGCTAGAAAAGAGTGTTAAATCATCAATGTGATAAAACATGCAATCAACATGGTAATTCATGTTAATAACTTTAAATAATGTTATTTTTCTGACTCCATTGACAAACCCAACACACTGATATAGTCCAGCTTCTTCTTCTGAGCCCAATGTAAACATGTCTCCTACAGCTACAGCTTTAGCTCTACCGCCTCCAGACTCGGCTCAGAGCTTCATCCGACTTACGGTTTTCCTAAAAGTGAGGATTAAAAATCATACAATTCCCATAGACTTTCATTGAGGGGGTCAAAACTTCAACACAGTAACTCTAATAGCGTTTAAGCTTCAGCCACTACACATCTATCACTAGCAAAGCCTAGCCAAATGGCTTTAGCTAATTCATGCTAACAATATGTTAAAACATGTTAGAAACATGATCATTCATGTTTGCAAAAATGCTAAATAATGCTAGAAAAGTGCTAAATAATGCTAGTAATGTGGTAAAACATGTTACCAGCATGCTAGTAAATGCTAACAAGGGGAAAATTAATGCTAACCATGTGAAATAATATGCTAGCAAAATGCTAATTCATGTTACAATATGCTATTCAATGCTAATACAATTTTAAAACGTGCAGACAAAATGTTAAAACATTCTAGAAAAGTGTTATTTCATGTTAGCAAAATGTTAAATAGTGCCAGCAACATTGTAATTACACACTACACATCTATCACTAGCAAAGCGTAGCCAAATAGCTTTAGCTAATTCATGCCAACAACATGCTAAAACATGTTAGAAAACATGATCAGTTATGTTAGCAAAAATGGTAAATAATGCTAGCAAAATGCTAATTAATGCTAACAACATGATAAAATACGTTAGAAACATGATCATTTATGTTAGCAAAAATGCTAAATAATGCTAGCAAAATGCTATTTAATGTTAACATAATGTTAAAACACTTTAGAAATGTGTTAAAACATGCTAGCAAAAAGTTAGATCATGCTAGCAAAATGCTAATTCATGCTAACAAAAATGTTAAAACATGTTAGAAATGTGTTAAAATATGCTATCAAAAAGTTAGATCATGCTAGTAAAATGCTAATTCATGATAACAAATGCTAAAACATGTTAGAAACATGATCATTCATGTTAGCAAAATGTTAAATAATGCTAGCAAAATGCTATTTAATGTTAACATTATGTTAAAACACGTTAGAAATGTGTTAAAACATGTTAGCAAGATGTTAACTAGTGCTAGCAAAATGCTAATTAATGGTAACATCATGCTTAAACATGTTTGCAATGTACTCATACCTGTTAACAAATGCTATTTCATGCTAGAAAAGAGTTTTAAATCATTCTAGAAATGTTATAAAACATGCAATCAACATGGTAATTCATGTTGGCAATGTGTTAAAATATGTTAGCAAAACATGCTATTTCATGCTAACAACATGTTAATTCATGCTAACAAATACCATGTTAGCAAAATGCTAATTATTGGTAGAAAATGTGTTAAATCATGCTAGTAATGTGGTAAAACATGTTACCAGCATGCTAATGAATGCTAGGAAGTTGAAAATTCATGCTACAACATGTTAATACAAATTCTAACAAAGTTCTAAATCATGCGAAAAATACTGAAATAATATGCCACAAAATGGTAATTTATGCTACAATATGCTAATTAATGCTAATAAAATGTTAAAACATGCTGACAAAATGTTAAATCCTTCTAGAAAAGTGCTAATTCATGTTAGCAATGTGCTAAAACTTGTTAACAACATATGAATTAATGTTCAACCCAATGCTAACAAATATGCTATCAACATGCTAATTAATGCTAACAACATGCTAACAAATGTGCTAGCAAAATGTTAAATCATGGTAGAAACATGTTGATTCATGTTAACAAAATGCTAACAAATATAATGCTAGCAAATAAATGTGCTACAATGGGTTAGAACAATGCTAATTAATGCTAACATAACGCTAAAACATGTTAGCAATGTGTTAAAACCTGCTAATTCAGGTGATAAATCATGCTAGCAATGTGATAAAACATGCAATCAACATGCTAATTAATGTTAACATGCAAACAAATATCATGCTAGCAAAATGTTAAATCATGCTAGAAACAAAAATGCTAGCAACGTGATAAATCGTGTTAAATTATGATAGCAACATGCTAATTCGTGCTAGCAGTGTGTTAAAACGTGTTGATTAATGCTCTTTTTCGCGTTCTCTTTCCACTTCACTCACTTTAAAGCTTATGAAACTTTCATTTGTCTTCGTCAAGCCAACATCAGCGAACTGTAGCTGTTCTTGTTAGTTGTGAGGATTGTTTTCAGTTATCAGTTCTTCTTTAATGAACAATGTGAAGGAATCAAACACTCCCACACTGTAAAACGTAATAAGTTGACTTTACTTAGAAAAAATGAAGATTGCCTTAAAATTTTCAAGTAAAGCAGCGTATTGTTTTTTTGTCTGCAAAACTTAACAACATTTGTGCAGAAAACTTGTTAATGAAGTATACTTAACTCAAAATTATTAGTTATGTTAACTTGTTATTAATGCTCACATTACTAGGAAAATATTAGGAAACCGATTGCCTTAAAATTCTCAAGTAAGCTGAACTTAAAAAAATAAGTGAAGACAAAAAGCAACAACTGAACTCCATTCAACACTTATTTATTACTTATCAATAGTCTACAGGTACTAAAAACAATTAATTAAGCATTACTTAATTACTGCATTAAGCTGTTCTTACTTAAACCGTTTAAGTTTTGTCAACTTAATTCTATCTGGGATCTGAGGAAGTGTCCTCCCAGAGTGCATTGTGGCATGAATAAATTAATTGCTTCGTTTTACTATTTTTAGCTTTATTTTACTATTTGTCTTTTGTCAGTATAACCCGAATAATGACAGCAAGTAAAATAGTAAAGGTTGTATTAATAATAAAAATAAAAAAATATAAAAATCCTTGTTACCATTGTTGTGTTTTGCATGCTGAATGTTGAAGTGTGTGTGTGACACACTCAAGCATGGTCAAATGATATTGTGACAAATAAAGAGGAATTATATCAACTCAATTAAAAGGTTATGCCATAAATATCAGCAAAAATAATGTTAAAAAATCATTATTTGACATTAAATATAGTTATGTTGTATATCATTAATGGACAAATATTTTATATATATATATATATATATATATATATATATATATATATATATATATATATATATATATATATATATATATATATATATATATATATATATATATATATATATATATATATATATATATATATATATTACTTCCCTTCTTTTGAAATCATACAACTATGATTTCTTGTTGCATTGCTGCATTAATAGGAAGTTAATTACTATAATATTAATGAAGTTCCAAGTGTCCAACCAAAGGGAACACTGATCTCCATCATGGTGACCGGAAGTGGAGGAAATGAGGGATAAGTCTATACAAAATTACACCACCTCAAAAAAACTTTGCCCGTCCGCCCGCTTGTTTTTTTGCTTCGGCCAAATGGTGCTCAAACCAGTCAAGTGATGTTTACTTGAGTCTAAGTAACGAAGGCATAGCATGCAAATAGTTCAGATTACTTATTTGTTTTAAGTAAGTTCAACAAATTATTGGACATTAAGTAAAGTTTACTAAAAAAGTCTTAGTTAGAACAACTGTTGGATTTTACAGTGGATACATTTCATGTGCATGACAGAAAGTGATTTAACAGAGTATTGTGAAGCTTCTAAATGCAATAATGCGATGTTCATCCGGTGTATCTGCAGATGTAAACGAGTGTGTGTTGGACACACACCGCTGCAGTCATCACGCCGAGTGCATCAACACACACGGCTCGCACAGGTGTAAGTGCAAGCAGGGCTTCCGCGGCAGTGGCTTCGAGTGCTCAGGTAAGACATGACCCTGACCCTGAGGTCACGAGGTCATGACACACGTCTCAGTCACATGACCTGAATCCGTTGTGTTTGTGTAGTTAAGCCGTTCTATCCCAGATCCAGGGAAGGGGAGAGAGGGAATGCGGATGCGCTTCTCAACGGTGAGAGCATGAGGAGTTCCTCTAGCGCCTGATCTCAGATCAGATCATCAGCTTTACTGAGAGACGATGGACTCTTCACACTGAGAGCTCATTAACATCAGCAGAGCTTTACGACATCCGTCGACTAAACTAAATAATCAAGATAAAGCGACTTCAGCTTCGCAGTGATGCTGTCCTTCTGCTATAAACTCTTAAACCCTTCCCTAAATATTACATTATTAATATATATATACAGCTGTTTATTATTTGATTTTTATTTGAATACATTTATTAAAGGTTTTATTCTGTTTTTTATAAAATTGTATTTTATTCAATTAAATTAGTTTTATTTGTATTAATTGTTTTTATTTTAGAATTTATATATAGCTCATTTATTGAATTTATTTTATATACTTTTTAAATTAAATTAGATTTATTATATAATATTTATTTATTTTATTAATTATTTTTATCTTATTACATTTATATTAAAATAAAAAGTGTTTAGTTTTATTAATTATATATTTATATATATATATTTATTTATGTATGTATGTATATATATATATATATATATATATATATATATATATATATATATATATATATATATATATATATATATATATATATATATATATATATATATATATATATATATAATAAAACTAAAAACAGCCGTTTATTAAATGAATAATTAATACATTTTAATTCATACACATTAATACATTTAATTAAATTGTATTTTATTAAATTAAAATTAATTATTAATTATTTTATTTTATTATTTTAACTAAATATAAAACTCATTTATTTAATGTATTTTATAAAAATATTACATTTATTATTAAAATTTAAATAGTATTTTATTGCATTACATTTAATTATGTATTATATAAATATATACAGCTGTTTTATTATTAAATATAATAAATTATAAATTATATTTTTTATTTTTTTATTTATTTGATTAAAGGTTTTATTCTGTTTTTATTAAATTGGATTTTATTAAATTAAATTAGTTTTATTTTTATTAATTGTTTTTATTTTAGAATTTATTTATATATATATATATATATATATATATATATATATATATATATATATATATATATATATATATATATATATATATATATATATATATATATATATATATATATAGCTCATTTATTGAATTTATTTTAGAATTTTTTTAATTAAATTAAATGTTATTATATTATATTTATTTATTTCTATTAATTATTTTATTTTAGTACATTTATAATTAAATTAAATAGTATTTTATTAAATAGTATTTAGTTTTATTATATATATAATTAAAAAAACTAAAAACAGCCATTTTATCAAATTCATAATTAATACATTTAATTAAATTGTATTTTATTAAATACATTTTTTATTAATTATTTTTTACTAAATATACAGCTCATTTATTTAATTTATTTTATAAAAATATTACATTTATTATTAAAATTAAAATTAAATTGTATTTTATTGCATTACATTTAATTATGTATTATATATATATCTATATAAATTATGACATTTATAATTTTGCAATTAAATTGTATTTTATTAAATTAAATGTTTTTAATTGTATTAATTTTATTTTATACATTTTTACTATTTTACTATATTTTATATATATAGACTGCACTTAATTTATTAATATTTCTATATATTTTGATTTAAATATGGAATATCGTCCAGATGTCCAGCTCTGATGTTGCTGAATGAACTGGTGTAGAGTGTTCCTGTAACTCTATAATGGAGTTTGTGAACGGCTTCAGACGCTTGTCAATCCCTCCGCATGCAAATCCTGCATATCCCATCATAAAGAGCTGTGTGAATACTGCAATAACACTGCGCTTGCATGAGTCCGGCTCCATGTGTGCAGTTTGACCCTTAATGGCTTCTCATGCGTGTCCTCATGCGTGTCCTCATGCGTGTCCTCATGCGTGTCCTTATGCGTGTCCTCATGCGTGTGCTCATGCGTGTCCTCATGCGTGTCCTTATGCGTGTCCTCATGCGTGTACTCATGCGTGTCCTTATGCGTGTCCTCATCATGTCCTCATGCGTGTCCTCATGCGTGTGCTCATGCGTGTGCTCATGCGTGTCCTCATGCGTGTCCTCACGCCAGTCCTCATCATGATGAAAAGATGAAAACAGATGCAGATGAAAACTAGCCTTTTGGCTAACTCTGGCATATTTTGACTTGTCATGTTAATATGCATTGTCCTTGTAATAATAAACTAAACTAACTAAATCATGTCCTCATGCGTGTCCTCATGCATAACCTCATGCGTGTCCTCATGCGTGTGCTCATGCGTGTCCTCATGCGTGTCCTCATGCGTGTGCTCATGCGTGTCCTCATGCGTGTTCTCATGCGTGTGCTCATGCGTGTGCTCATGCGTGTCCTCATGCGTGTGCTCATGTGAGTCCTCATGCGTGTCCTCATGCATAACCTCATGCGTGTCCTCATGCATAACCTCATGCGTGTCCTCATTCGCGTGCTCATGCGTGACCTCATGCGTGTGCTCATGCGTGTGCTCATGCGTGTCCTCATGCGTGTGCTCATGCGTGTCCTCATGCGTGTCCTCACGCCAGTCCTCATCATGTCCTCATGCGTGTCCTCATGCGTGTCCTCATACATGTCCTCATGCGTGTCCTCACGCGTGTCCTCATGCATAACCTCATGCATGTCCTCATGCGTGTCCTCATGCGTGTGCCATGCGTGTCCTCACGCGTGTCCTCATGCATGTCCTCATGCTTGTCCTCATACATTTCCTCATGCGTGTCCTCATACATGTCCTCATGCGTGTCCTCACGCATGTCCTCACGCATGTCCTCACGCGTGTCCTCATGTGTGTCCTCATGCGTGTCCTCATACATTTTCTCACGCGTGTCCTCATGCATGTCCTCATGCGTGTCCTCATGCGTGTCTTCATGCGTGTCCTCATACATGTCCTCATGCGTGTCCTCATGCCTGTCCTCATGCGTGTCCTCATACATGTCCTTATGCGTGTCCTCATACATGTCCTCATGCGTGTCCTCATGCGTGTCCTCATGCATGTCCTCATACATGTTCTCACGCGTGTCCTCATGCATGTCCTCATGCATGTCCTCATGCGTGTCCTCATGCGTGTCCTCATACATGTTCTCATGCGTGTCCTCATGCATGTCCTCGTGCGTGTCCTCATGCATGTCCTCATACATGTTCTCACGCGTGTCCTCATGCGTGTCCTCATGCGTGTGCTCATGCGTGTCCTCATACATGTCCTCATGCATGTCCTCATACATGTCCTCATGCGTGTCCTCATGCGTGTCCTGACGTGTCCTCATGCGTGTCCTCATGCGTGTCCTCATGCGTGTCCTCATACATGTCCTAGTGCGTGTCCTCATACATGTCATCATGCGTGTCCTCATGCGTGTCCTCATGTGTGTCCTCATACATTTTTTCACGCGTGTCCTCATGCATGTCCTCATGCGTGTCCTCATGCATGTCCTCATGCGTGTCCTCATGCATGTCTTCATGCGTGTCCTCATACATGTCCTCATGCGTGTCCTCATGCCTGTCCTCATGCGTGTCCTCATACATGTCCTTATGCGTGTCCTCATACATGTCCTCATTCGTGTCCTCATACATGTTCTCAAGCGTGTCCTCATGCATGTCCTCATGCGTGTCCTCATGCGTGTCCTCATACATGTTCTCACGCGTGTCCTCATGCATGTCCTTGTGCATGTCCTCATGCGTGTCCTCATGCATGTCCTCATACATGTTCTCACGCGTGTCCTCATGCGTGTCCTCATGCATGTGCTCATGCGTGTCCTCATACATATCCTCATGCGTGTCCTCATGCGTGTCCTGGCGTGTCCTCATGCGTGTCCTCATGCGTGTCCTCATACATGTCCTCATGCGTGTCCTCATGCGTGTCCTCATACATGTCCTCATGCGTGTCCTCATGCGTGTCCTGGCGTGTCCTCATGCGTGTCCTCATACGTGTCCTCATGCGTGTCCTCATACACGTCCTCATGCGTGTCCTCATACATGTCCTCATGCGTGTCCTCATGCGTGTCCTGGCGTGTCCTCATACATGTCCTCATGCGTGTCCTCATGCGTGTCCTCATGCTTGTCCTCATACATGTCCTCATGCGTGTCCTTATACATGTCCTCATGCGTGTCCTCATGCGTGTCCTCATACATGTCCTCATGCGTGTCCTCATACGTGTCCTCATGCATGTCCTCATACATGTCCTCATGCGTGTCCTCATACGTGTCCTCATGCGTGTCCTCATACATGTCTTCATGCGTGTCCTCATGCATGTCCTGGCGTGTCCTCATGCGTGTCCTGGCGTGTCCTCATGCGTGTCCTCATACGTGTCCTCATGCGTGTCCTCATACATGTCCTCATGCGTGTCCTCATGCATGTCCTCATGCGTGTCCTCATGCATGTCCTCATACGTGTCCTCATGCGTGTCCTCATACGTGTCCTCATACATGTCCTCATGCGTGTCCTCATGCGTGTCCTCGTGCATGTCCTCATGCGTGTCCTGGCGTGTCCTCATGCGTGTCCTCATACGTGTCCTCATGCATGTCCTCATACGTGTCCTCATGCGTGTCCTCATACGTGTCCTCATGCGTGTCCTCATGCGTGTCCTCATGTGTGTCCTCATGCGTGTCCTGGCGTGTCCTCATGCGTGTCCTCATACATGTCCTCATGCGTGTCCTCATACATGTCCTCATGCGTGTCCTCATGCGTGTTCTCATACGTGTCCTCATGCGTGTCCTGGCGTGTCCTCATGCGTATCCTCATGCGTGTCCTGGCGTGTCCTGGCATGTCCTCATGCGTGTCCTCATACGTGTCCTCATGCGTGTCCTCATACGTGTCCTCATGCGTGTCCTCATGCGTGTCCTCATACGTGTCCTCATACGTGTCCTCATACGCGTCCTCATGCGTGTCCTCATGCGTGTCCTCATGCTTGTCCTCATGCGTGTCCTCATGCGTGTCCTCATGCGTGTCCTCATGCGTGTCCTGGCGTGTCCTCATGCGTGTCCTCATACATGTCCTCATGTGTGTCCTCATACATGTCCTCATGCGTGTCCTCATGCGTGTTCTCATACGTGTCCTCATGCGTGTCCTCATGCGTGTCCTGGCGTGTCCTCATGCGTGTCCTGGCGTGTCCTGGCATGTCCTGGCGTTTCCTCATGCGTGTCCTCATACGTGTCCTCATGCGTGTCCTCATACGTGTCCTCATGCGTGTCCTCATGCGTGTACTCATACGTGTCCTCATGCGTGTCCTCATGCGTGTCCTCATACGTGTCCTCATACGTGTCCTCATGCGTTTCCTCATGCGTGTCCTCATACGTGTCCTCATGCGTGTCCTCATGCGTGTACTCATACGTGTCCTCATGCGTGTCCTCATGCGTGTCCTCATATGTGTCCTCATACGTGTCCTCATACGTGTCCTCATGCGTGTCCTCATGCGTGTCCTCATACGTGTCCTCATGCGTGTCCTCATGCGTGTCCTCATACGTGTCCTCATGCGTGTCCTCATACGTGTCCTCATACGTGTCCTCATGCGTGTCCTCATACGTGTCCTCATACGTGTCCTCATGCGTTTCCTGGCGTGTCCTCATGCGTGTCCTCATGCGTGTCCTCATACGTGTCCTCATACGTGTCCTCATACGTGTCCTCATGCGTTTCCTGGCGTGTCCTCATGCGTGTCCTCATGCGTGTCCTCATACGTGTCCTCATACGTGTCCTCATGCGTGTCCTCATGCGTTTCCTGCCGTGTCCTCATGCGTGTCCTCATGCGTGTCCTCATGCGTTTCCTGGCGTGTCCTCATGCGTTTCCTGCCGTGTCCTCATGCGTGTCCTCATACGTGTCCTCATACGTGTCCTCATGCGTGTCCTCATGCGTTTCCTGCCGTGTCCTCATGCGTGTCCTCATACGTGTCCTCATGCGTGTCCCATGTGACCCGCAGTGATTCCCGACGCCCCGTCCAAGACTCGAGTTTTGGGCCGGTTCGACAACACCATCCCAGAGCCCGCGGGCACCAGCGCGCCCAGACCGCCCCTTCAGCCCTTCGACTACGACGGAGAGATCTACATCGGCCCCGCGGAGGAGACACCGGCCCCGGAGGAAGAGGAGGAGGAAGAGGAAGAGGAGGAGGAGGAGGAGGAGGAGGAGGAGGAGGAGGAGGAGGAAGATGACACGGGAAACCAGCTGGAGGGGGAGGAGCTGAACCCCAGAGGAGATGCTTTCTGTGAGTGACCCTCGCACTAAAACACTCACACTCATACTGATCTCTACTGAGTGCACACACACACACACACACACACACACACACACACACACACACACACACACACACACACACACACACACACACACATGTTGGGTTTTCATGTTTTATGGGGACTCTCCATAGGCGTAATGGTTTTTATACCGTACATACTGTATATTCTATCCCCCTACACTGACCCTGCCCCTAAACCTACCCATCACACACACACACACACACACACTGCCCCTAAACCTACCCATCACACACACACACACACACACACACACACACACACACACTGCCCCTAAACCTACCCATCACACACACACACACACACACACACACACACACACACACACACACACACACACACACACACACTGCCCCTGCCCCTAAACCTACCCATCACAGGAGACATTCTGCATTTTTACATTTTTAATAAAACATTGTTTAGTATGTTTTTAAAGCTATTTGATTTACGGGGAAAAACGAAATGTCCTCATAAACCACTTTTATGTTGTAATACCCATGTCATTATACAAATGTATGTCCTCATAAATCACATAAACAAGCACACACACACACACACACACACACACACTCAGATCAAATCCTAACAGATAATTGTATATACCTTTTTGAAAATGCCAATTTTGGGGTTTTGTGCGTGTCTCCTTTAAATGCAAATGAGCTGCCCAGTGGGTGGAGCCTTCACAGCTGAATGAAAACTGAGGCCCTGTCCCAAATGGCCCCCTAAACCCTCACTAATTCATGCTACCAACATGCTAATTCAAGGTAGCAATGTGCTAAATCATGTTATCAACACGCTAATTCATGCTAGGAACATGGTAATTCGTGCTAGAGAAACACAGATTCATGCTAACGGCATTATAATTTGTGTTAGCAATGTGTTAAAACCTGTCAAATCATGCTAGCAAAATGCAAATTTAATGCTAAAATGATGCTTAATCATGTTAGCAATGTGCTAAAACAATGCTAGCAATGTGCTAAATCATGTTATCAAAATGCTAATCCGTCTTAGGAACATGCTAATTCATGCTAGAGAAATGCAGGTTTATGCTAACGCCGTGATAATTTGTGTTAGCAAAGTGTTAAAACCTGTCAATTCATGCAAGCAAAATGCAAATTTAATAATAACATGATGCTTAATCATGCTAGCAATGTGTGCTAAATCATGTTATCAAAATGGTAATTCATGCTAGGAACATGCTAATTCATGCTAGAGAAATGCAGGTTCATGCTAATGGCATGATAATTTGTGTTAGCAATGTGTTAAAACCTGTCAATTCATGCTAGAAAAATGCAAATGTAATGCTAACATGATGCTAAATCATGCTAGCAATGTGCTAAATCATGTTATCAACATGCTAATTCGTGCTAGGAACATGCTAATTCATGCTAGAGAAATGCAGGTTCATGCTAATGGAATGATAATTTGTGTTAGCAATGTGTTAAAACCTTTCAATTCATGCTAGCAAAATGCAAATTTAATGCTAACATGATGCTTAATCATGCTAGCAATGTGTGCTAAATCGTGTTATCAAAATGGTAATTTGTGCTAGGAACATGCTAATTCATGCTAAAGAAATGCAGAATCATGCTAATGGCATGATAATTTGTGTTAGCAAAGTGTTAAAACCTGTCAAATCAAGCAAGCAAAATGCTAATTTATGTTAACATAAAGCCAAATCATGTTAGCAATGTGGTAAAACATGCTAACAATGTGTTAGAATACTAGTCCATGTTAGCAAAATGTTAAAACATGCTAGCAACATGATCGTTCACGTTAACAACAAGCCAATTCATGCTATCAACATGCTAATTAATGTTAAAACATGCTGGCAACATGCTAATTCATGCTAGCAATGTGTTAAAACATGTTAATTCATGCTAACAATGTCTTTCTCTTTCCACTTTACTAAATGTAAAGCTTATAAAACGTTCAAACCTTCACAGGCTTTTTCAAGATAACATCAAAGTGTGTCCTAACAAACTTTACTCATCTAGTTTATTCCTGTGATTAATGTTCAACATTACTTCAGTCTCCAGTATCACATGACCCTTCAGAAATCATTCAGCTTCCTTTAATGAACAAAATGGCGTTTGGCTGTTCATGTCGTGCTCAGAGACAGGAGGGCGGTTCTCAGGGCATGCTGGGACTGAACCATGAGCGGGCTGGGTATGGAAGTCTAAAGCATGTACAGACAGGGAGAATGAGGCAGAACTTCCCATTCCACAAGCACATTCCCAGAGCATTAATGTGCTCAGGATACAGACTCGATGTCTTCAACTGTATCAAAGCTGGTCTCTTCTTGATTTAGATCATTTCCCACCATCAGACGTTAATATGATGAGTGGATGAGAACATACTCTGAAAAGGGGAATTATCATTAAATATCACACTTTCATTTCATTCTAATTTAATTGCACGTACCTAAATTCAAATACAATCTGCATCCTCTTTGCCACATCAATTCATAAATGTGCATATTTTGTATAACTGACATACTATAATAGTTTTTGATTTTGAATGGGATTATATACAAAAACTCAAATAAAAAATATAATAGTATATTAATTATACAAAATATATATTTTTAATATTAGTACAGTAATATTATTATTCAATTATATTATTGTTTTAATCATTTTGTTGTGTTTTGTCATTTTTATTAATTTATTCAGTTTTAGTTTTAGTTTTAGTTATTTTAGTACTTCAGGTTAAACTAAACAAAAATTGCCTTGGCAAACAATAATGAAAACAATTTTCTTATATGGTTTTAGTTTTATTTAATGATAAAAACTGTTTTGTCAAAGTGATCAATCACTGTCACACATGATCAATAACTAGCATTTTTTAACTGTACTAAAGGCATTTTTTACTGTACTAAAGCATTTTTTACTGTACTAAAACGTTTTTTTTTACTGTACTAAAGCATTTTTTACTGTACCAAAGTGTTTTTTTTACTGTACTAAATCATTTTTTACTAAACCAAAACGGGCTTTTTTACTGTACTAAAGCATTTTTTACTGTACTAAAGCATTTTTTTCTGTACCACAGCGTTTATTTACTGTACTAAAGCATTTTTTACTGTACTAAAGCATTTTTACTGTACTAAAGCATTTTTTTACTGTACCACAGCGTTTATTTACTGTACTAAAGCATTTTTTACTGTACTAAAGCATTTTTTTACTGTACCACAGCGTTTATTTACTGTACTAAAGCATTTTTTACTGTACTAAAGCATTTTTACTGTACTAAAGCATTTTTTTACTGTACCACAGCGTTTATTTACTGTACTAAAGCATTTTTTACTGTACTAAAGCATTTTTTTACTGTACCACAGCGTTTATTTATTGTACTAAAGCATTTTTTTACTAAACCAAAACGTTTTTTTTTTACTGTACTAAAGCACTTTTTACTAAACCAAAACGGTTTTTTTTTTACTGTACTAAAGCATTTTTTACTAAACCAAAACATTTTTTTTATGTACTAAAGCATTTTTTACTGTACTAATGAATCTTTTACTGAACCAAAGCATTTTTTTACTGTACTAATGAATCTTTTACTGAACCAAAGCGTTTTTTTACTCTACTAAAGCATTTTTTACTGTACCACAGCGTTTTTTTTTACTGTACTAAAGCATTTTTTTTACTGTACTAAAGCATACTAAAGCATTTAAAATGCTTTAATAAATCACATTAAAACACGGATAAATCAACCAATCGACTTGAACTGCAGTACCCATTTCAGCCACTAGCTGTCAAAATTACATACTGCACCTTTAACCGTCTTATTTTGTTAGAGAGAAGCCAAATTCATTTCTTTCTCTCTTTTTTTGAATACTTTTTTATTTACTTTATTACTTTATTATTTTACAATAATTCTCACAATAAAGATCAATTACCCAATATACTGGATCAATAACAATCTACACTGAGAAACATATTTTCACTCATATTTTCAAAGAAACAGCAAGTAACACATTGAAATAAAATTGAAATTTTGATGTAGAAAAACTGAAATAGTATTTTCTTGTAAAACATACTCCAGTAATCTTCATTTGTAAAAAACACAGCAAAAATAATATTCATTAAAAAGCACAATAATATTAATAATACATACATAACATTGATAATAATGCAAAATAAAAATTATAAATAAATACATAACATATGCATGTATGCATACAAATAATAATAATAGCTAAAATTATTATTATTATTATGATGGGGAGAGTGTTCACTGTAAATACATTTGTAATTTTTACTGTATACATGCTGTATTTACAGTAAAAATGTTTATTAATTTACAGTAAAAACATGTTAATTGACACATATGTGAAAAACTGCAAATTACATCACTTTACAGTAAAATTACATATAATATATAAATATATGAAATTCATATACTATAAAAATTGTATTATGAATTTGTATTTATTGTATTTTTGCAAGTAAAAGCTATGAATTTCCATATAATTTACAGTAAAAAAAACCAGTAAAATGACATTCCCAGAATTCCCTGCGTTTTCCTGATCAGCAATGTGCATTAGTGTGTTTGTGTTAAATTTTATGTAATTTAGTTCATGTTTATTGCGTTGTTTTAGTGTCGTGTGTGCAGCCCAGGTGGTGTTTTGGCCCTGTGGATCATCTATGTACACGAGTATTGATCATATTTATTCACAGGCCGCTCACGGTGAACCCTGATTCATCATATATCTTTCTATTGTGGTGGTAATCAGTAGATTTTAAGGTAAAAAGGCAGATTTTGGTACTTAAAGAAGGTATATTAATATATAGGTTATAAGGTAATAAGTTAAAATATACAGGAGGAATGTTATGATGGCTAGTCGAGTAGAACTTGACTATGAATTTAACATAAACCTGAACATGACTTGACTTGACTCGCCAAAATGGGTTACAAGCAGACTGTATAAAACAATGGACCCGTAGGGAGAGTGTTTTTGAAGCCTAAAGTCGGCCATCTTGGCAGCACGTCACTCCCGGATAACTGAGAATGGGCAAAGAGGCGGGACGTGGGCGGAGCTGAGGTGCCTGATTGCTGAAGCCACGCCCACCTACAAAATATGAGGACATAACATCTAAAACAGGCGTGACAGCAGGAATCCCGTCCGTCTGTGGGGATGTTAGAGATACGGCAGGAGGAGCTTCATTCCCTGAGGGAGGACCGGAAACTCCCAGAGCCTTTGATTCCCTGTGCAGAACAGCTGTGGGACTCTTTCATCCGTCTCTCCTGCTATTAGCCGGACTGTATAAGAGCTGGGAACGCAGACAAGCGTCGGCCGGCACGATCCTTACCCACTGTTGCGGCTCCTCTCTTCCCAGTCTGTCAGTAACGCTCTGTTTACTTCCTGTCTCTATGAAGCCCCTCCTTCTGAAAAGCACACTGTGCTCTGATTGGTCGGCTGGAGCGGTGTGTTGTGATTGGTGTTTGGGAAATGCCCCGCCCCTTACCATAACCATCAGTCTCAACACACTACCCATTTTGGGGTATTTTATACCTACCCATTTTATACCCAATACCCAAATGGCTGATATCCAAAATGGCCGATACCCAAAATAGCAAAATCCCAAAATGGCCGATACCCAAAATGGCCGATACCCAAAATGGCCGATACCCAAAATGGCGATACCCAAAATGGCCAATACCCAAAATGGCGAAATCCCAAAATGGCCAATACCCAAAATAGCAAAATCCCAAAATGGCCGATACCCAAAATGGCCGATACCCAAATGGCCGATACCCAAAATGGCGATACCCAAAATGGCGAAATCCCAAAATGGCCAATACCCAAAATAGCAAAATCCCAAAATGGCCGATACCCAAAATGGCCGATACCCAAATGGCCGATACCCAAAATGGCGATACCCAAAATGGCGAAATCCCAAAATGGCCAATACCCAAAATAGCAAAATCCCAAAATGGCCGATACCCAAAATGGCGATACCCAAAATGGCCAATACCCAAAATGGCCGATACCCAAAATGGCGATACCCAAAATGGCCAATACCCAAAATGGCGAAATCCCAAAATGGCCAATACCCAAAATAGCAAAATCCCAAAATGGCCGATACCCAAAATGGCCGATACCCAAAATGGCCGATACCCAAATGGCCGATACCCAAAATGGCGATACCCAAAATGGCGAAATCCCAAAATGGCCAATACCCAAAATAGCAAAATCCCAAAATGGCCGATACCCAAAATGGCCGATACCCAAAATGGCCGATACCCAAATGGCCGATACCCAAAATGGCGATACCCAAAATGGCGAAATCCCAAAATGGCCAATACCCAAAATAGCAAAATCCCAAAATGGCCGATACCCAAAATGGCGATACCCAAAATGGCGATACCCAAAATGGCGAAATCCCAAAATGGCCAATACCCAAAATAGCAAAATCCCAAAATGGCCGATACCCAAAATGGCCGATACCCAAAATGGCCGATACCCAAATGGCCGATACCCAAAATAGCAAAATCCCAAAATGGCCGATACCCAAAATGGCGATACCCAAAATGGCGAAATCCCAAAATGGCCAATACCCAAAATAGCAAAATCCCAAAATGGCCGATACCCAAAATGGCCGATACCCAAAATGGCCGATACCCAAATGGCCGATACCCAAAATAGCAAAATCCCAAAATGGCTGATACCCAAAATGGCCGATACCCAAAATGGCCGATACCCAAAATGGCCGATACCCAAAATGGCCGATACCCAAAATGGCCGATAACCAAATGGCCGATAACCAAATGGCCGATACCCAAAATGGCCGATACCCAAAATGGCCGATACCCAAATGGCCGATACCCAAAATGGCCGATACCCAAATGGCCGATACCCAAAATGGCGAAATTCCAAAATGGCCGATACCCAAATGGCCGATACCCAAAATGGCAAAATCCCAAAATGGCCGATACCCAAATGGCCGATACCCAAAATGGCAAGATACCCAAATGGCCGATACCCAAATGGCCGATACCCAAATGGCCGATACCCAAAATGGCGAAATTCCAAAATGGCCGATACCCGAAATGGCCGATACCCAAAATGGCCGATACCCAAAATGGCCGATACCCAAATGGCCGATACCCAAAATGGCGAAATTCCAAAATGGCCGATACCCAAATGGCCGATACCCAAAATGGCAAAATCCCAAAATGGCCGATACCCAAATGGCCGATACCCAAAATGGCAAGATACCCAAATGGCCGATACCCAAATGGCCGATACCCAAATGGCCGATACCCAAAATGGCGAAATTCCAAAATGGCCGATACCCGAAATGGCCGATACCCAAAATGGCCGATACCCAAAATGGCCGATACCCAAATGGCCGATACCCAAAATGGCGAAATTCCAAAATGGCCGATACCCAAATGGCCGATACCCAAAATGGCAAAATCCCAAAATGGCCGATACCCAAATGGCCGATACCCAAAATGGCAAAATCCCAAAATGGCCGATACCCAAATGGCCGATACCCAAATGGCCGATACCCAAAATGGCAAAATCCCAAAATGGCCGATACCCAAAATGGCCGATACCCAAAATGGCCGATACCCAAATGGCCGATACCCAAATGGCCGATACACAAATGGCCGATACCCAAAATGGCGAAATTCCAAAATGGCCAATACCCAAAATGGCGAAATCCCAAAATGGCCGATACCCAAATGGCCGATACCCAAAATGGCAAAATCCCAAAATGGCCGATACCCAAAATGACCGATACCCAAAATGGCGAAATCCCAAAATGGCCGATACCCAAATGGCCGATACCCAAATGGCCGATACCCAAATGGCCGATACCCAAATGGCCGATACCCTAAATGGCAAAATCCCAAAATGGCCGATACTCAAAATGGCGAAATCCCAAAATGGCCGATACCCAAAATGGCCGATACCCAAATGGCCGATACCCAAATGGCCGATACCCAAATGGCCGATACCCAAATGGCCGATACCCTAAATGGCAAAATCCCAAAATGGCCGATACTCAAAATGGCGAAATCCCAAAATGGCCGATACCCAAATGGCTGATACCCAAAATGGCTGATACCCAAAATGGCAAAATCCCAAAATGGCCGATACTCAAAATGGCGAAATCCCAAAATGGCCGATACCCAAATGGCTGATACCCAAAATGGCTGATACCCAAAATGGCAAAATCCCAAAATGGCCGATACCCAAAATGGCCGATACCCAAAATGGCCGATACCCAAAATGGCGAAATCCCAAAATGGCTGATACCCAAAATGGCGAAATCCCAAAATGGCCATTTTGGGTTTTTGGGTTTTGGGTATTCCTCTGGCTCTACTAGAGCAGGTAATGTTGATTATTTCCTCATATTCTCCATTGTTGCGGCTCCTCTCTTCTCAGTCTGTCGGTAATGCTCTGTTTACTTCCTGTCTCTATGAAGCCCCTCCTTCTGAAAAGCACACTGTGCTCTGATTGGTCGGCTGGAGCGGTGTGTTGTGATTGGTGTTTGGGAAATGCCCCGCCCCTTACCATAACCGCCAGTCTCAACACACGACTAACTAACTCAACCAGGCCCCGCCCCTTTACTCTGCACATTACTTATTATAATGAGGAATATTGTGTCCATTTCCTTCATCCTAATGTTTATTGTTTGAGCGCCCCTGACTGTCTCTGGATCAGCGCTCTGATCATCATGTGCTCTTTCCGTCTGTAGTTCCGGATGAGTTTGAGCCGCTTTACAGTCCAGGATCCGAGCCGGAGGAGATCCAGTCAGCGCCGCTGAAGGAGAGTAAGCAGACGCTTCAGACTGTGTACAGTGTCCTGTCTTCTCCTCATTCAGATGATGTTAGTAAGTGTGTGTGTGTGTGTGTGAGCAGGGTTCCTGACGGACTGTAACTTTGACCGTGGAGTGTGTGAGTGGGTGCAGGAGCAGGACGATGATCTGGACTGGACCATCAAGTATCATGAAAACGGTACAGCCTCGCCTGAAGAACACCAGTCATACTTACTCCATAAACCTTTGACATATTTAATCCCTATAAAATAATATATTAGTTCTGCAAAATGACTTAATATTAAAGTAATTACATTTATATTCAGTTTAATATTTTAACATTTATTAAAAGTTACATATTTAGGAGACTGAAATAACAGTATAATCGCAATTAATAAAATAATCTTACAAAATATTAATATCTTTATGTGTGTGTGTGTGTGTGTGTGTGTGTGTGTGTGTGTGTGTGTGTGTGTGTGTGTGTGTGTTTGTGTGTGTATATATACAAAGATATTAATATTTAGGTTTATTTATTTTGAATCATATTGTTATTTTAGTCACTTTAATCTTTCATTATATTTTTAATAATATCTTTATAAATATATATGTGTGTGTGTATAATGTCAATAAAATTAAATATTAGTAGTGTAAAATAAATAAATATTAAATCAACTACATTTATATTTATAAAAAAATACGTAAATTATGAATATCTTTTATATATATATATATATATATATATATATATATATATATATATATATATATATATATAGACACACTCAAAGATCATTTTAGTCACTTTAATATTTCATAATTTTGCACTACAAATATTTAAAAAAATAAAATATTGTTAGTAAGTGTGTGTATTGTAAGTGTATTGTTAGTTTGTTTAAAAATAAAATATTTGTAGTGCAAAATAAATAAATATTAAAGTAACTACATTCAACTACATAAATATTAAAGTAACTACATTCATATTTAGGCACTTTCGTATTTAGATTATATAAATAATAATATCTATATTAATACAATAATAAAATATATTAACATAATATTATTTTATATAAATAAAATAATACATATTTAGATATTTATTAAAAATTAAACATTTAAGTAACTAATAATATAAATAAGATTAATATTTTGTCAGATTATTTTATTCATTTTATGTATGTATGCTATTAAGATATTAATTTCATTCATTTTTAATCATATTGTTATTTAGTCATTTTAATATTTTATAATATCTTGCACACACACAAAGATAATAATTGTGTAATATTATTTTGTTACATATGTATAATCGAAATGAATAAAATAATCTTACAAAATATTAATGTATTTGTGTGTGTGTGTGTGTGTGTGTGTGTGTGTGTGTGTGTGTGTGTATATATATATATATATATATATATATATATATATATATATATACAAAGATATTAATATTTAGGTTTATTTGATTTAGTTTTAATCATATTGTTATTTTAGTCATTTTAATCTTTCAATATATATTTAATAATATCTTTATAAATATATATATGTGTGTTTATAATTTCAATAAAATTAAATATTAGTAGTGTAAAATAAATTAATATTAAAGCAACTACATTTATATTTAGTAAAAATTTGTACAAAATATTAATATCTTTGTGTATATATATATATATATATATATATATATATATATATATATATATATATATATATATATATATATATATATATATATAGACACACTCAAAGATATTAATTTTATACATTTTCAATAATTTTAGTCAATTTAATATTTCATGATATTTTTATATATTTTTATATAATTTCAATAAAATAAAATATTGATAGTGCAAAATAAATAAATATTAAAGTAACTACATTTATATTTAGTCACTTTCGTATTTATATAAATAATAATATCTATATTAATCTATATTAATACAATAATATAACATATTAATATAATATTATTTTATATAAATAAAATAATAAATAATTAGATACTTTAAAAAAAAAATTAAGAAACCAATAATATAAATAAGATTAATATTAATATTTTGTTGGATTATGTTATTAATTTTATATATGTATGTATGCTATTACGATATTAATATTTAGGATAATGTAATTCATTTTTAATCATATTGTTATTTAGTAATTTTAATAATTTATAATATCTTGCACACACACAAAGATAATAATTGTGTAATATTACTTTTTTACATATACATATATACCAAGATATTAATATTTACATTTATTTAAATCATATATTTACACACACACACACACACACACACACACTGTATATGTGTGTGTGTGTGTGTGTGTGTGTGTGTGTGTGTGTGTGTGTGTGTGTGTGTGTGTGTGTGTGTGTGTGTGTGTGTGTGTGTGTGTGTGTGTGTGTGTGTGTGTGTATTTGTGAAAATTAAAGGTGCAGTGTGTAAGTTTTATTAGCATCTAGTGGTGAGGTTGTGAATTGCACCCGTCCACCCTTTCAAAGCACATAGAGAAGCTACGGTGGCCCACACAGGACAAAGATGTGGTCTGAGACAGCAGAGAGTAGCTAGCGCTCTGACAGAAGTTTGTCCCTTTAGGGCCACTGTAGAAACATGGCGGCACAAAATGGCGGCTTCACTGGTGTGTGTGTAGATAGAAACGGCTCATTCTAAGGACATAAACACATCACACTCACTGAGAACAGAGTTATGTGTATTCTATTGCATGTCTGTCAATAGATCCTCATAAAGACTACACACTGCACCTTTAACTCAGCATATGTTTGAGGAATGGAGACTCATGCTGGTTCTCTTGGGCTCTTCAGGGCGGGAGTATTACCTGGCGGTGGATGGGCCGCTGGGAGACAGGAGAGAGCAGGCCAGGCTGAAGCTCCTTCTGGACGACTTCATGAGGCAAAGCAGCTTCTGTCTCACATTCGATTACCGCCTCCTGGGGCAGAACATGGGCATCTTACGGGTGAAGCTGGACAACAGAGCGCCCGCCATCTGGGAGACAAGACCAACTCACAACCACAGCTGGCAGTCAGAGAAGATCCCCATCAGCTGGACACACAGCCCTCCAGAGGCGGTGAGAGAGAGAGAGAGGGGGAGAGAGAGAGAGAGAGAGAGAGAGAGAGAGAGAGAGAGAGAGAGAGGAGAGAGAGAGAGAGAGAGAGAGAGAGAGGAGAGAGAGAGAGAGAGAGAGGAGAGAGAGAGGGGGAGAGAGAGAGAGAGAGAGAGAGAGAGAGAGAGAGAGAGAGAGAGAGAGAGAGAGAGAGAGGTGTATATATTTTAAGGTGTATATATTTGTATATATACACCTTAAAAGTTTCTTTTACACCTGTAATTGAAAATCCACCCAAATCTCGCCTTAATTTACATAGCAGAGGCTCAATTACAAGACTATATAATTGCCCAGAAAGAGGACAACCCTGCCTTATACCTCTATTGACTGCTACTGGGGCACTTATTCCTCCACCAACCTTGATTAACACTGATACATCTGAGTATAACAATTTAACATAAGAAATGAATTGATCACCGATTCCAAAGCTCTTTAACACTTTAAAAAGATAGTCATGGTCTACCCGATCAAAAGCTTTTTCTTGGTCTATTGAAAAGACACCCAAATTAGAATCATTTATGCAACCACAATCAATCACATCTCGTAGAAAAAACTAATTGTCCATTATTGATCGGTTCGGTATACAATATGTTTGATCCTTATGAATCAACAAGTTTAAAATATTTTTAAGCCTATTTGCAATAGATTTTGAAAATATTTTATAATCTACACATAACAAGGATACTGGCCTCCAATTCTTTAAAAATCCTAAATCTCCTTTTTTTGGTAGCAGCGAGAGTACAGCCCTCCTACAACTAACAGGAAGTACTTTATTTTCCAAACATTCTATTACCACTTCATACAAATCCTCCCCTAATATTCCCCAGAAATGTTTATAAAACTCAGCTGTTAATCCGTCTATTCCTGGAGAACGCCCCATAGACACCTGCTGCACCGCTTCTGTTAACTCCCCTTATGTAATTATGTCATCCAAAACTTGACTTTTTTCTTGATCCAACTGTGGTAAATCTTTAAGTAAGTCTTTTGCTCTATTAAATGTATTTGCTTCATAATTTGGAAATATTCAAACTCTATATAGAATTGTTTTGCTTCATAAGTTGGAAATATTCAAACTCTATATAGAATTTATTTGCTTCATAAAGTGGAAATATTCACAATCTATATAGAATTTATTTGAATTATTCAAAGTGTTCTATATAATTTATTTATTTATAATTTATTTCTATTTATTTATTATTCTATTTATTATTTCATAATTTGGAAATATTCAAACTCTATATAGAATTTATTTGAATTATTCAAAGTGTTCTATATAATTTATTTATTTATAATTTATTTCTATTTATTTATTATTCTATTTATTATTTCATAATTTGGAAATATTCAAACTCTATATAGAATTTATTTTCTTCATAATTTGGAAATATTCAAACTCTATATAGAATTTTTTTGCTTCATAATTTGGAAATATTCAAACTCTATATAGAATTTTTTTGCTTCATAATTTGGAAATATTCAAACTATATAGATTTTTTTTGCTTCATAAGTTGGAAATATTCACAATCTATATAGAATTTATTTGAATTATTCAAAATGTTCTACATAATTTATTTATTTATAATTTATTTCTATTTATTTATTATTCTATTTATTATTTCATAATTTGGAAATATTCAAACTCTATATAGAATTTATTTGCTTCATAAGTTGGAAATATTCAAACTCTATATAGAATTTTTTTGCTTCATAATTTGGAAATATTCAAACTCTATATAGAATTTATTTGCTTCATAACGTGGAAATATTCACAATCTATATAGAATTTATTTGAATTATTCAAAATGTTCTATATAATTTATTTATTTATAATTTATTTCTATTTATTTATTATTCTATTTATTATTTCATAATTTGGAAATATTCAAACTCTATATAGAATTTATTTTCTTCATAATTTGGAAATATTCAAACTCTATATAGAATTTTTTTGCTTCATAATTTGGAAATATTCAAACTCTATATAGAATTTATTTTCTTCATAATTTGGAAATATTCAAACTCTATATAGAATTTTTTTGCTTCATAATTTGGAAATATTCAAACTCTATATAGATTTTTTTTGCTTCATAATTTGGAAATATTCAAACTCTATATAGAATTTTTTTGCTTCATAATTTGGAAATATTCAAACTCTATTAAATGTATTTGCTTCATAATTTGGAAATATTCAAACTCTATTAAATGTATTTGCTTCATAATTTGGAAATATTCAAACTCTATTAAATGTATTTGCTTCATAAGTTGGAAATATTCAAACTCTATATAGAATTTTTTTGCTTCATAAGTTGGAAAATTCAAACTCTATATAGAATTTTTTTGCTTCATAAGTTGGAAATATTCAAACTCTATTAAATGTATTTGCTTCATAATTTGGAAATATTCAAACTCTATATAGAATTGTTTTGCTTCATAAGTTGGAAATATTCAAACTCTATATAGAATTTATTTGCTTCATAATTTGGAAATATTCAAAATCTATATAGAATTTATTTTAATTATTCAAAATGTTCTATATAATTTATTTATTTATAATTTATTTATATTTATTTATTATTATATTTATTATTTCATAATTTGGAAATATTCAAACTCTATATAGAATTTATTTGCTTCATAACTTGGAAATATTCAAACTCTATATAGAATTTATTTGCTTCATAACTTGGAAATATTCAAACTCTATATAGAATTTATTTGCTTCATAACTTGGAAATATTCAAACTCTATATAGAATTTATTTGCTTCATAACGTGGAAATATTCACAATCTAGAATTTATTGGAAATTTCCCAAATGTTCTATATATTTTAATATTATAATAGAATTATAATGAAATGTATATAATGGAAATAAATTAAAATCTACATCAAATGTATCTGCTTCACAATTTGGAAATATTATACATAACATGCATATGCCTATATATAATACACATACACATATATATAAAAATATATGACATTTCCAATTTCTGAAGGAAATAAATTCTATTTGACAGGATGATGATGATGTCATATGTTGTGTGTGGTCAGGTGGTGTTCGAGGCGGCGCGCGGGACGTCCGTCAGCGGGGAGATCGCTCTGGATCACGTGGTCCTGTTCTCGGGGCCGTGCTCTGACGTCACAGCGCTCGTCTTCTAGGCCACTGCGCATGATCTGCTGCTCTGCTCATGTTATATGATATAACTCACTGTCTGTATGATTATATAAACACTGTAACATTGTAATGGCTGTACATTTTGCTTTACATTAAAATGTTGTAAGGGGTTTACCATTTTTACACTTTTGTTCATAGTATTTTTGTTTAAATAGTCACTAGTTTTACACTACAGTACCAGTGAACCCTTCTGTTTATGTAGCAACACATCACGTGATCCCCTGTGAGCTGGCGCGGTCACGTGACCCACGCCAGCCAATAGCGCCGCGGGAGTGTGGCACCACCGGAGGAAGAGCTCCTCAAACTCGACATGTTTCGCTTTATCGCTGGTGTAACGTTAGTTTCTGTTATCGCTGTTTCCTGTTATTGACGCCTGAGGTGTTCAGCAGCATCTACAGGTGAGAACGAGTCTGATATCCACCAAACTGCTGCTCTACAGCTCCACTTATCCGCAGATGTGTGTGTGTTTCCTCCTGACTGCTTCACCTTCGCTGTGTGTCGGTTAAACTGTCGCTCGCGGGCGTCCAGAATGTCGTTATTAATGTCGTCGGTCGGTCGGTGTGTTAAACGGTTAATTCTCCGTGTCGCAGCATCTCGTTTTGTAAACAAGTTAATATGGTGAATGTTATGGACACGGCTCGTGTTTCATCCCAAAATAAATGCTGTTATAGTACAACATACACCACATTCACCATCTTTCTATATTAACCGTTTAACAAACCAAACAATTGCGTCATCAATTGCTAATTTAAAATATCATCAAAGCACTGTTATTTATTTAATGACAAATAGCAGTATATGTGTATGTGTGTGTGTGTGTGTGTGTGTGTGTGTGTGTGTGTGTGTGTTTGTGTGTGTGTGTGTCTGTGTGTGTGTCAACATTTAAGTGTGTTAAGGAAATGTGGAACAATTATAATATAGCTATTAATAATAATGATAATAATAATAATCATGGTATTATAATTATAATATCTATATATGATAGTATTTGTTGTATTCCGTAAATACTATATTTATATACTGAGGGATGAAACGGTATGGAAATTTCACATCACGATTATAGTGACCCAAATGATCACGATTATCAATATTATCACGGTTTTGCTCAAATGAGACGAACAGCACACACTGAAAACTAATGTTGTTGGTTATATGTAAATGAACATTATACACACCCAAATCAAGTCTACGTGAATGGATATACCATCACAGGTCTTAAAAAAAAAACTCCTTAATCTTGACAGAGATGCAGTTCCTTGTCTGAAAATAATAATAATAATAATAATTATATAGTCAATAGTCAACCACTGTATGACGAACGATCTCCTGCGTACATCTCACACACACACACACACACACACACACACACACCTCTGCTCTAATCTGAACGCCTCTGATTATTAGACATCGCATTCATAACCTCAACAGAAACACGTGTGATTGGCTATTAATGCGCAGAACGATTATAACAGACGGCTTTCGAGAAGACTATAATAAGTCCAACCGCCACAGTGGCGAGTGTGTGAGCGAGTGTGTGAGTGTGTGTGTGAGCGAGTGTGTGAGCGAGTGTGTGAGCGAGTGTGTGAGTGTGTGTGTGAGTGTGTGTGTGAGCGAGTGTGTGAGCGAGTGTGTGAGTGTGTGTGTGAGCGAGTGTGTGTGTGAGCGAGTGTGTGAGCGAGTGTGTGTGTGAGCGAGTGTGTGTGTGAGCGAGTGTGTGAGCGAGTGTGTGTGTGAGCGAGTGTGTGTGTGAGCGAGTGTGTGAGCGAGTGTGTGTGTGAGCGAGTGTGTGTGTGAGCGAGTGTGTGAGCGAGTGTGTGTGTGAGCGAGTGTGTGTGTGAGCGAGTGTGTGAGCGAGTGTGTGTGTGAGCGAGTGTGTGTGTGAGCGAGTGTGTGAGCGAGTGTGTGAGCGAGTGTGTGAGCGAGTGTGTGAGCGTGTGTGTGAGTGAGTGTGTGAGTGAGTGTGTGAGTGAGTGTGTGAGTGAGTGTGTGAGTGAGTGTGTGAGTGAGTGTGTGAGTGAGTGTGTGAGCGAGTGTGTGAGCGAGTGTGTGAGCGAGTGTGTGAGTGTGTGTGTGAGCGAGTGTGTGTGTGAGCGAGTGTGTGAGCGAGTGTGTGAGCGAGTGTGTGTGTGAGTGAGTGTGTGAGCGAGTGTGTGAGCGAGTGTGTGAGCGAGTGTGTGAGCGAGTGTGTGTGTGAGCGAGTGTGTGAGCGAGCGAGTGTGTGAGCGAGTGTGTGAGCGAGCGAGTGTGTGAGCGAGTGTGTGAGCGAGTGTGTGAGCGAGTGTGTGAGCGAGTGTGTGAGCGAGTGTGTGAGCGAGTGTGTGAGCGAGTGTGTGAGCGAGTGTGTGAGCGAGTGTGTGAGCGAGTGTGTGAGCGAGTGTGTGAGCGAGTGTGTGAGCGAGTGTGTGAGCGAGTGTGTGAGCGAGTGTGTGAGCGAGTGTGTGAGCGAGTGTGTGAGCGAGTGTGTGAGCGAGTGTGTGAGCGAGTGTGTGAGCGAGTGTGTGAGCGAGTGTGTGTTTGTGTGTGAGTGAGTGTGAGTGAGTGTGAGTGAGTGTGAGTGAGTGTGAGCGAGTGTGTGAGCGAGTGTGTGAGCGAGTGTGTGAGCGAGTGTGTGAGCGAGTGTGTGAGCGAGTGAGTGTGCGAGTGAGTGAGTGTGTGAGTGAGTGTGTGAGCGAGTGTGTGAGCGAGTGAGTGTGCGAGTGAGTGTGTGAGTGAGTGTGTGAGTGAGTGTGTGAGTGAGTGTGTGAGTGAGTGTGTGAGTGAGTGTGTGAGTGAGTGAGTGTGTGAGTGAGTGAGTGAGTGAGTGTGTGAGTGAGTGTGTGAGTGAGTGTGTGAGTGAGTGTGTGAGTGAGTGTGTGAGTGAGTGTGTGAGTGAGTGTGTGAGTGAGTGTGTGAGTGAGTGTGTGAGTGAGTGTGTGAGTGAGTGTGTGAGTGAGTGTGTGAGTGTGTGAGTGTGTGAGTGTGTGAGTGTGTGAGTGAGTGAGTGTGTGAGTGAGTGTGTGAGTGAGTGTGTGAGTGAGTGTGTGAGTGAGTGTGTGAGTGAGTGTGTGAGTGAGTGTGTGAGTGAGTGTGTGAGTGAGTGTGTGAGTGTGTGAGTGTGTGAGTGTGTGAGTGTGTGAGTGTGTGAGTGAGTGAGTGTGTGAGTGAGTGTGTGAGTGAGTGTGTGAGTGAGTGTGTGAGTGAGTGTGTGAGTGAGTGAGTGTGTGTGTGAGTGAGTGAGTGAGTGAGTGTGTGAGTGTGT
>NC_137103.1:57605183-57617683 GCF_949357685.1 Gobio gobio | reverse complement strand
TGTCTGAATATTTTATTCTGATTGGCTGGAAGGTGTGCATTAAACAATTTTATTGCCCAAGTCAGATGAATCTTTGTTAGGGTTGGGGATCGTTTGGGGTTTTTTTCGATTCCGGTGCCAAACCGATACTTTTAAAACGGTACCGGTGCCTAAACGGTGCCTGAACCTATACTTTAAAAAAAAAGGCCACAAAACGAGGTGGATGACATTAAATGGCTTTTTATTTATTTATTTTTTATTTAAATTGAACCATTTATTAAAAGTTTAATGTATACTTAAATGTATGAATATAAATAAATCAATACAAAACACAATTTACTTATTTACAAATTATTATTGACTTATTTACAAATTCACAGTAAAACCTAAGCCACCTAACTCAACTACACGCCTAATATAACTCTAAATTAGTGATGCACCGATCATGATTTTACATGGCCGATTCCGATACCGATTTCCGATTTTTTTTTTTACACAATAAAGTAATGAACGTATACATGAACAAGATGTTTATTTGGTATTTAACAGGCTAAATTGGCTTTTGGCTAATGAAAACAAGTCCGCAATCTGAAATTAACAAGAAATTTAATTGGAAATTAAAGGCTGAAAGGTGAAATTAAAGGCAACAACTGCATATTCTGCAATCCAAACAAAGATGTTACTTAAATCAGCATTTGTTTTTAAATTCAGTGTAAAGAAAAAGTCTTTACCAGTGAAATTAAATAAAACCAAAGTATATAATTGTTCCAAAATGTTAAATCAAATAATGTTTAGTGCAACGAAAAAAACTAAGATGCTACAGCAGGTGCTTTTTAAATCAAATTAAGTCAATGTAATTTTAAGGTAAAATAAAAGGTAACACTTTAGAATAATGGTCATTAGTTAACATTAGTTAATGTATTAACTAACATAAACTAACCATGAGGAGTGCATTTGTTACTGTATTTGTTCATCTTTGTTAACGTTAGTTAATATAAATCCAGCTGTTCATGGTTTGTTCATGTTAGTTCACAGTGCATTAACTAATGTTAACAAGATTTTAATAATCAGTTATCTCTCATTAGTAAATGTTGAAATTAACATTAACAAAGATTAATAAACACTTTATAAGTGCAGTTCATTATTAGCTAATGTTAACTAATGACCATTATTCTAAAGTGTTACCAAATATAAATGATCATCCTATAGGCTACAGAACTGATAATATTTCATTTCTAAAGTGCAGCATGTTCTTCTTTAGGCTACAAAAAGAAGCATTTCGGCTTTTTCACAAGTTAGTCTGTTTCGTTCTCATCCGATCCAACATGTGAGAATCTGAGCTGAACAAACGCTCACTATCTGCACTTGTGCTGAGCTCGCGCAACTTCAGCTCGCGCAGGAAAGCGGCTGTTGTCTTCATTCCCTTCAGCGGATCTCGTCTCTTCCCTCAGTTCTCCAGGTTCCGTTTGTAACACACAAGTGACATGTTCGCGAATGATTGTGATATAGGCGTATGTGCACGCGGGCGCACTTCCGGATAAATCGGCAGAAAAATACAAAAAAACCGGCCGGTTGCCGATCGCGCGCTAGAAGCAAAAACCGGCCGGTTCCGTTTTTTTGCCGGTCAACCGGTGCATCCCTAGTCTAAATAACACTTACAGTAATAACAGCAGAGTCTGTATTCTTGCTCTGCTACAAACCAGCTTCAGCTTTATTTTTAAATATGATCATATTCTCTGGCTAAATATTTTAGAGCGCATCGCCTTATTGTTTCCATGGCGACGCGTCATGTTTCTCACATGACACAGCAGCCGCAATAGCGCTGACAGCTCAGCTGTATCGGGTTTATTTCGTTTTTTCTTTTTATTCAAAATATTCACAAACTTCTTAACTGTGTCACGAACTATCTGATGTTCAAATGTGTGAGTGAATGTGTGTTAGTTGATCTATAAAGCGCAATGGGCGGCGCCATGTTAGTTAGCACCTCAGAATCGGATCTGTCGGATATACAACACTTGAGTTCATTCTCGTCTCATGAAATAAAGTAAGTGACCAGTGAACTGGAAGAAGAATAGAGTAAACTATATAGTTACTATATAATGTGCATGTATCTGATGTGAATAAAACACGTAACGTTAGTCAAATATAACCGTCTGAAAGGATTGTCATAGCCGCTTTCATAGACATCAGTGTGTGTTTTTTGCTAGTACTTATGAGCATTTAAATGTCTGAAACCTGAAATAAACATGATGTGGTTGAAAACACTGAATAGTTGTCATGAGATGTGGTTGAAAACACTGAATAGTTGTCATGAGATGTGGTTGAAAACACTGAATAGTTGTCATGAGATGTGGTTGAAAACACTGAATAGTTGTCATGAGATGTGGTTGAAAACACTGAATAGTTGTCATGAGATGTGGTTGAAAACACTGAATAGTTGTCATGAGATGTGGTTGAAAACACTGAATAGTTGTCATGAGATGTGGTTGAAAACACTGAATAGTTGTCATGAGATGTGATGTGACCAGCGCTGAGCGTCTGTCTCTGGCTCAGCCAAAGCACGAAAGCACGCTTGAATTTTGGCACCGAAATGAGGAACCGAAATCTGCGTTCTGATTCGGTCCGGTACACACATATAAGGGTTATATAAGGGTTTCGGTACCCAACCCTAATCCTCGTTCTATATCAATGCGCTGTTGTGGTGTTTACATGGAGAACTGTAATCGGTTTAAAAGTCCAAACCGAACGAAAATGCTCCATATAAACACCTAAATTGGAATAAAAATATAGTGTTTTAATGTTGATGAGAGGAAAGTAAAATTTTGGTAAATTTTTTTTATTTTGTAACAAGTTATGAAGATAATGTTGGAATATTGACACAGACATAGCCTGGCCATCTCATCTGACAGCGTTTGTCCCAGCACTTCTACTTCACCTGCGCCTGAGGGGTTTCTCACAGCAACACCAGATCGGTTTAGAGAACGTTTCGTGTAAACTGTCCACAGAATCGTTCAATCGGAATGATTTTAATTGGAATGACATAAAAGTGTGCATGTAAACGGGGCTATTGAAGAACACACACACACACCACTCACATTCAGAGAGCAGAGATCGCGCCGCACATTCATGAGCAGTGTTGGGGAAAGTTACTTTGAAAAGTAATGCATTTCAATATTGCGTTACTCCCTTAAAAAGTAACTAATTGAGTAACTTTTTAAGAAAAGTAATGCATTACGTTACTTTTGCGCTACTTTTTCTCACCTGGGCTGGGCTTGTTTTTGTAAAAAAAGTTATATTTTTGTGCAACGGTAAAGACCTCTTCATACCAAAATGTAAATAATGCGCCCCAGGCTGAGGTAAAGATGCAGATTCCCTCATGAACACTAGAGGGCGCAGCTCTGGATAATGGAGGAATAGATGCAGGAGAAAAAAGTTTTACCGATAAAAACAAAAAATGGTCAACAAAGGTCAGCAGCAAGACATTGGTAAATTAAATATAGAGGTAGATTAAATGCATAAAATAGGTTTTTATTTAACATTTAATTATTGGAGGTTTGCACAGTACTCTGATTTTACATTTGACTGATTTTATTCATTTTGAGGAGTACAGAATCTTTATTGTGCAAGTGAGATAAATAAATGCTCACATTTAGTCTAGAACTACAATAACCATCATGTTCACACACACACACACACACACACACACACACGCGCCTCTGCACTAACTCAACATGAGGACAGGAGAGCTGTCAGTCAAACTAATGTGAAAAAGTAACTCAGATATTTTGTTGTAAATTTGAAAAGTAATGCGTTACTTTACTAGTTACTTGGAAAAAGTAATATTATTACGTAACTCAAGTTACTTGTAATGCGTTACACCCAACACTGATCATGAGCACAGAAACTTGTTTAATAGCTACTGGATCACTACATTATATTTTTTCAGTAATAAACACACATCTTCGTTAAGAGAGACGCTGAACAGACGCAGTCACACAAGTACGAATCTCTCTCTCTCTCTCTCTCTCTCTCTCTCTCTCTCTCTCTCTCTCTCTCTCTCTCTCTCTCTCTCTCTCTCTCTCTCTCTCTCTCTCTCTCTCTCTCTCTCTCTCTCTCTCTCTCTCTCTCTCTCTCTCTCTCTCTCTCTCTCTCTCTCTCTCTCTCTCTCTCTCTCTCTCTCTCTCTCTAAATGTAATCTTACGCACTACTTTATCTCTGTGTCTGATTCAAAGAAGGCAGAAAGCTAGATCTAACGAGCCGTAACTGATGAAAATAACGGTCAATGTTATCCTTCCAGTCAAATATTGCGCTGCAAACTAGGGATGCACCGGTTTTCTTTGTATTTTTCTGCCGGTTTTTCCGGAAGTGCGCCCGCGTGCACATACGCCTATATTGCAATCATTCGCGAACATATCACTTGTCCAAATGGCCGTCTTGATGAGTATTCATGTAAACACAGTCGTTTATGCTCTAAGTGACCGATATCAGTGGGGAAAGAAATAGATTTTACACACTTAAAGCAATATCGTATCGCATTATTTAACAAGGATATCACATTTTTCTTCAATATCGCACAGCCCTACACTCTAAAAAAAAAAAAGGTTCTATATGGCACCAAAAATGGCTCGTATTCATAGGGGAAGCTTTTTTAGTGCTATATAGGACCTTAGTCAAAGAACCGGTGAAGAACCACTGAAGCACCAAAATTGGTGCTATATAGCACTAAAAAAGGTTCCTCTATGATTATGAGTGCCACATTTTTGGTGCCACATAAAACCTTTTTTTTTTTAGAGTGTAGACCGAAACATTAAAATGTCTTCATTGTTCCCGCAGGATCAGTTTACCGGGAGCACAAACATGTCATCCAAATCATCTCTTCTGAAGGTCATCCTGCTGGGTGATGGTGGCGTGGGCAAGAGCTCGCTCATGAACCGCTACGTCACCAACAAGTTCGACGCGCACCTCTTCCACACCATCGGGGTGGAGTTCCTCAACAAGGACCTGGAGGTGGATGGCCGTACGGTGACTCTGCAGATCTGGGACACGGCGGGCCAGGAGCGCTTCCGCAGCCTCAGGACGCCCTTCTACCGCGGCTCGGACTGCTGCCTGCTGACCTTCAGTGTGGACGACAGCCAGAGCTTCCGCAACCTGGCCAACTGGAAGAAGGAGTTCGTCTACTACGCCGACGTCAAGGAGCCCGACAGCTTCCCGTTCGTGCTCCTGGGGAACAAGGTGGATGTGGCGGAGAGGCAGGTGAGCCGCGAGGAGGCGCAGGAGTGGTGCCGGGAGAGCGGAGGACACCCGTACTTCGAGACCAGCGCCAAAGACGCCACCAACGTCACGGCCGCGTTTGAGGAGGCCGTCCGGAGAGTTCTGGCTCTGGAGGAGCGGCACGAGCATTTGATTCCCACAGACACCGTCAACCTGCACAGGAAGCCCCGCGGCTCCTCGCCCTGCTGCTGATGGAGGAGCTGGTGGAGGAGCTGATGGAGGAGGTGGAGGAGCTGGTGGAGCTGGAAGGACCTGGACTGATGGTGGAGCTGGAGGACCTAGAGGAGCTGGAGGAGTCCAGGGATATGCACTAAACACTGGCTGGGGTTCATTGGGTGACTTCAGATGTTTTATATTTATCTCTCCTGTGGGGTTTAGAGTGGGTTAGGGTGTTATTTTGTGCTCCGCATGATCCGTCTTGACAGTGAAGAGCAAATTTAATAAATGCACGGGCGCTTTCCTGAGCAGGACTTATGTTTTTTTTTCCCTTTTTTTTTTTTTTTTTTAATATGTAAAGCGCATTAAAAAAACACAGGGAGTTTAACTTGAGACGCTGTGAATGAAATTATGTCTCGTTTTCTCTGGCACTAAATATCTTAACGATTCTCAAAATCAGGAGAAGCAATACGACTGGAGATATTAAAAGAGTTGATTACTTCAATTATTTTCAGTGACATCATGGTGACGTCTGGGATCAGTGACATCATCGTGACGTCGGGTATCAGTGACATCATCGTGACGTCGGGAATCAGTGACATCATCGTGACGTAGGGTATCAGTGATGTCATCATGATTTGGGGTATCCGTGACATCACCATGACATGGGGTATCAGTGACATCACCATGTGGGGTATCAGTGACATCATCATGACGTCAGGTATCAGTGACATCAGGTATCAGTGACATCATCATGTGGGGTATCAGTGACATCATCATGTGGGGTATCAGTGACATCATCGTGACGTCAGGTATCAGTGACATCAGGTATCAGTGACATCAGGTATCAGTGACATCAGGTATCAGTGACATCAGGTATCAGTGACATCAGGTATCAGTGACATCAGGTATCAGTGACATCAGGTATCAGTGACATCAGGTATCAGTGACATCAGGTATCAGTGACATCAGGTATCAGTGACATCAGGTATCAGTGACATCAGGTATCAGTGACATCAGGTATCAGTGACATCAGGTATCAGTGACATCAGGTATCAGTGACATCAGGTATCAGTGACATCAGGTATCAGTGACATCAGGTATCAGTGACATCAGGTATCAGTGACATCAGGTATCAGTGACATCATGACGTCAGGTATCAGTGATATCAGGTATCAGTGACATCATGACGTCAGGTATCAGTGACATCATGTGGGGTATCAGTGACATCATCATGACATCAGGTATCAGTGACATCATGTGGGGTATCAGTGACATCATCATGACATCAGGTATCAGTGACATCATGACGTCAGGTATCAGTGACATCATGACGTCAGGTATCAGTGACATCATGACGTCAGGTATCAGTGACATCATGACGTCAGGTATCAGTGACATCATGACGTCAGGTATCAGTGACATCATCATGACGTCAGGTATCAGTGACATCATGACGTCAGGTATCAGTGACATCATCATGACATCAGGTATCAGTGACATCAGGTATCAGTGACATCATGACGTCAGGTATCAGTGACATCATGACGTCAAGTATCAGTGACATCATGACGTCAGGTATCAGTGACATCATCATGACATCAGGTATCAGTGACATCATGTGGGGTATCAGTGACATCATGACGTCAGGTATCAGTGACATCAGGTATCAGTGACATCAGGTATCAGTGACATCATGACGTCAGGTATCAGTGATGTCATCATGACATCAGGTATCAGTGACATCATCATGACATCAGGTATCAGTGACATCATGTGGGGTATCAGTGACATCATGACGTCAGGTATCAGTGACATCAGGTATCAGTGACATCAGGTATCAGTGACATCAGGTATCAGTGTCATCATGACGTCAGGTATCAGTGACATCAGGTATCAGTGACATCATCATGTGGGGTATCAGTGACATCATCGTGACGTCAGGTATCAGTGACATCAGGTATCAGTGACATCAGGTATCAGTGACATCAGGTATCAGTGACATCAGGTATCAGTGACATCAGGTATCAGTGACATCAGGTATCAGTGACATCAGGTATCAGTGACATCAGGTATCAGTGACATCAGGTATCAGTGACATCAGGTATCAGTGACATCAGGTATCAGTGACATCAGGTATCAGTGACATCAGGTATCAGTGACATCATGACGTCAGGTATCAGTGATATCAGGTATCAGTGACATCATGACGTCAGGTATCAGTGACATCATGTGGGGTATCAGTGACATCATCATGACATCAGGTATCAGTGACATCATGTGGGGTATCAGTGACATCATCATGACATCAGGTATCAGTGACATCATGACGTCAGGTATCAGTGACATCATGACGTCAGGTATCAGTGACATCATGACGTCAGGTATCAGTGACATCATGACGTCAGGTATCAGTGACATCATGACGTCAGGTATCAGTGACATCATCATGACGTCAGGTATCAGTGACATCATGACGTCAGGTATCAGTGACATCATCATGACATCAGGTATCAGTGACATCAGGTATCAGTGACATCATGACGTCAGGTATCAGTGACATCATGACGTCAAGTATCAGTGACATCATGACGTCAGGTATCAGTGACATCATCATGACATCAGGTATCAGTGACATCATGTGGGGTATCAGTGACATCATGACGTCAGGTATCAGTGACATCAGGTATCAGTGACATCAGGTATCAGTGACATCATGACGTCAGGTATCAGTGATGTCATCATGACATCAGGTATCAGTGACATCATCATGACATCAGGTATCAGTGACATCATGTGGGGTATCAGTGACATCATGACGTCAGGTATCAGTGACATCAGGTATCAGTGACATCAGGTATCAGTGACATCAGGTATCAGTGACATCATGACGTCAGGTATCAGTGACATCATGACGTCAAGTATCAGTGACATCATGACGTCAGGTATCAGGTATCAGTGACATCATGACGTCAGGTATCAGTGACATCATGACGTCAAGTATCAGTGACATCATGACGTCAGGTATCAGTGACATCGTGACGTCAGGTATCAGTGACATCATGACGTCAGGTATCAGTGACATCATGACATCAGGTATCAGTGACATGTGGGGTATCAGTGACATCATGACATCAGGTATCAGTGACATCATGTGGGGTATCAGTGACATCATCATGACATCAGGTATCAGTGACATCATGACGTCAGGTATCAGTGACATCATGACGTCAGGTATCAGGTATCAGTGACATCATGACGTCAGGTATCAGTGATATCAGGTATCAGTGACATCATGACATCAGGTATCAGTGACATCATGACGTCAGGTATCAGTGATATCAGGTATCAGTGACATCATGACATCAGGTATCAGTGACATCATGTGGGGTATCAGTGACATCATCATGACATCAGGTATCAGTGACATCAGGTATCAGTGACATCATGACGTCAGGTATCAGTGACATCATGACGTCAGGTATCAGTGACATCATGACGTCAGGTATCAGTGACATCATGACGTCAGGTATCAGTGACATCATCATGACGTCAGGTATCAGTGACATCATCATGACGTCAGGTATCAGTGACATCATGACGTCAGGTATCAGTGACATCATCATGACATCAGGTATCAGTGACATCAGGTATCAGTGACATCATGACGTCAGGTATCAGTGACATCATGACGTCAAGTATCAGTGACATCATGACGTCAGGTATCAGTGACATCATCATGACATCAGGTATCAGTGACATCATGTGGGGTATCAGTGACATCATCATGACATCAGGTATCAGTGACATCAGGTATCAGTGACATCAGGTATCAGTGACATCATGACGTCAGGTATCAGTGATGTCATCATGACATCAGGTATCAGTGACATCATCATGACATCAGGTATCAGTGACATCATGACGTCAGGTATCAGTGACATCATGACGTCAGGTATCAGTGACATCAGGTATCAGTGACATCAGGTATCAGTGACATCATGACGTCAGGTATCAGTGACATCATGACGTCAAGTATCAGTGACATCATGACGTCAGGTATCAGGTATCAGTGACATCATAACGTCAGGTATCAGTGACATCATGACGTCAAGTATCAGTGACATCATGACGTCAGGTATCAGGTATCAGTGACATCATGTGGGGTATCAGTGACATCATCATGACGTCAGGTATCAGTGACATCATGACATCAGGTATCAGTGACATGTGGGGTATCAGTGACATCATGACATCAGGTATCAGTGACATCAGGTATCAGTGACATCATGTGGGGTATCAGTGACATCATCATGACATCAGGTATCAGTGACATCATGACGTCAGGTATCAGTGACATCATGACGTCAGGTATCAGTGACATCATGACGTCAGGTATCAGTGATATCAGTGACATCATGACGTCAGGTATCAGGTATCAGTGACATCATGACGTCAGGTATCAGTGACATCATGACGTCAGGTATCAGTGATATCAGTGACATCATGACGTCAGGTATCAGGTATCAGTGACATCATGACGTCAAGTATCAGTGACATGACGTCAGGTATCAGTGACATCATGACGTCAGGTATCAGTGACATCATGACGTCAGGTATCAGTGACATGTGGGGTATCAGTGACATCATGACATCAGGTATCAGTGACATCAGGTATCAGTGACATCATGTGGGGTATCAGTGACATCATCATGACATCAGGTATCAGTGACATCATGACGTCAGGTATCAGTGACATCATGACGTCAGGTATCAGTGACATCATCATGACATCAGGTATCAGTGACATCATCATGACGTCAGGTATCAGTGATGTCATCGTGTGGGGTATCAGTGATGTCATTTCGTCAAGTATCAGTGATGTCATCTTGTCGTCAGGTATCAGTGATGTCATGTCATGTCAGGTATCAGTGATGTCATCATGATGTAAGATATCAGTGACAGAAAAATAAACATAATTCAAAGGGAATGATTTTGTCCTGTAATGTCTTCAGTCCTGTTGCGTCTCCAGTAAATGTGTCCTGATTTCAGAAAGTTTCGATGTTTGTGTTGAGGAAACATGGATGGTGTTCCCATAACTGATGAACTGGCGCAGGACAGGCGTTCATACACTGATCTCTAATATATTAACATTACAAAACTGTGTAGCGTGTGCCAAATATATATACAAAGTACTAAAGATATGGAGGAGAAGGGGGAGAGTTGAAGCACTTTGAAAAGAAGCACTAAAATCTCAATAGATTGTTTAATTGAAATTAAAGGTATGGAACAACACTTGTGGAAATGGTTTATTTGCTGTAATGATGTTCAAGCGTGAGGTGTGTGTGTGTGTGTGTGTGATCTTTACTGGAGGAGAAACTGAGGAAACAACAACTCTGGATGATGAGAGACAAGTTTATTTATTCATGAGAACAAAACAGTGTGTGTGTGTGTGTGTGCGAAGCTGATCAACTGATGAGATGCTTCTTCCCGAGGAACTGCACCTTCCTGTCGAACGCTGTGGAGCGGATCGGAGCGTTGGCTTCATAGAAGGGATTCATCGCAAACTGGGCAAAAACACACACACACACACACACACACACACAGGTTATAACACAAGTCATGAGGTCCTGAAATATCCCGCAGGAATAATGCACGACTGACCTTGATGTACAGATCATAAACATCACTAAAGAAGTTCTTGATTCCATCCTCTTGCCGGACGTCGTGGAGCATAATAAATCTCATGTGTGTGGAAGTAGAGTTAGGGAAAACTCAAACGTGTTTCATAAAGTCCTCAGGTCGGACGGATATACATCAGATAATATGAATTGCATGCATGCGTATGGTTTAGTATGTGAGGCAGATTGAGGAGGATATGTCCAGCGGTGACGAAGGCGGAGACGAACCACTCGTTGAACTTGTCCACGGTCTTCAGGTACATGTTGCTGGACTGCCACATGTTCTCATCCACCAGATCCAGAGCAGCGTGAGCGATGAACTGATTCAGGTGCCTGTGGTCATCCTGTCAGCACAGCAGGAATCATGACATCATCATGAATCAGTGACATCATCATGACTTCATTAATCATGATATCAGCAGGAATCAGTGACATCATCATGCCATCATGACAAATAATGACATCAACGCACTGACATCAGTGACATCATCATAACATCAGTAATCAGTGACAACATCAGTAATCAGTGACATCATCATGAATTAGTGACATCATCATGACATGAATCAGTGCAATCATCATGACATCAGGAATCAGTGACATCATCATGACATCAGGAATCAGTGACATCATCATGAATTAGTGACATCATCATGAATTAGTGACATCATCACGAATCAGTGACATCATCATGAATCAGTGACATCATCATGAATTAGTGATATCATCATGACATGAAGTAGTGATATCATGAATCAGTGACATCATCATGAATTAGTGACATCATCATGACATGAAGTAGTGATATCATGAATCAGTGACATCATCATGAATTAGTGACATCATCATGACATGAAGTAGTGATATCATGAATCAGTGACATCATCATGAATCAGTGACATCATCATGAATTAGTGACATCATCATGACATGAAGTAGTGATATCATGAATCAGTGACATCATCATGAATTAGTGACATCATCATGAATCAGTGACATCATCATGAATTAGTGATCATCATGAATTAGTGACATAATCATGACATCATGAATCAGTGACATCATCATGAATCAGTGACATCATCATGAATTAGTGATATCATCATGACATGAAGTAGTGATATCATGAATCAGTGACATCATCATGAATTAGTGATCATCATGAATTAGTGACATCATCATGAATTAGTGACATCATCATGACATGAAGTAGTGATATCATGAATCAGTGACATCATCATGAATTAGTGACATCATCATGAATTAGTGACATCATCATGAATTAGTGATATCATGCATCAGTGACATCATCATGAATCAGTAACATCATGAATTAGTGACATCATCATGACATGAATTAGTGACATCATCATGACATGAAGTAGTGACATCATCATGAATTAGTGACATCAT
>NC_137103.1:57362683-57600183 GCF_949357685.1 Gobio gobio | reverse complement strand
AACGATATTAACGTGGCTACAGTTATGGATGCTTGAAAAAATTATGAATAATTATACATCTCATAACTACATCTCTGACGTTTATAACAAAGCGAACCGTTTGAAAATCGGTAGAAAATTGAGCAAGTTATGGTTATTTAAAGAGATTAAAACACAATGAGTGAGACAAGATGGCCGCCAGATGCGGACGAGACATCTAGCCTTTATTATGTATATCTCACACTCTGAGTGTTGATGTTCGGTCTGCATTTCCTGCTGTTATAAACCCAGACTCTCTCTCTCTCTCTCTCCTCCTGTTTCCAGACTCATCTGCGTAATCAGCTGATCCAGGATCTGCAGGGCCCGGTGTGGAGATCCGAGTGTGTGTGTCCCTCAGCGCTGACCCGGGTCTGCAACAGCGCCATCATTGATCACCTGCGGCGCTCCGGCCTCCAGTACACACTCTCCATCTTCACCCCCGAGTGTGGCCTCACCTCAGACCAGGTGACCATCGCCACGGAGACCGCTCAGGGGCTATTATGGGATGCTAATGTCCTGTGTGTGTGTGTCCTGCAGGTGTTATCAGCCAGAGAGATTCTGCAGCTCATGAAGATCAGCCCTCACACACCCTTATACTCATCTCTGGTAATAACACACACACTTTAACACCATTAGAGGATCTAACCAAACATGGAGCTGGAAAATATCAGATTCACACTGAAAAAGAAAGAAGAAACATTTTATAAAGTCTGGCAACCTTTCATAGATTACTTTAAGGACATTAATTCCTCCGGTGATGGATAAATTAGACCCTGCACTGCAAAAAACGCTTTTCTTACTTAGTATTTTTGTCTTGTTTTCAGTCCAAATATCTAAAAAATCTTACATTAAGAAGCATTTACTAGACAAGCAAAAGTTTTTGTCTCATTTTGGGGGAAAATAACTCAAAATTAAGGGAGTTTTTGCTTAAAATAAGCATCTGCCAATGGGGTAAGAAAAATAATGTTGTTTTCTGTTTGAATTAACATTATTTTGCTTACCTCACTGGCAAATTATTTTGCTTATTTTAAGCAAAAACTCCCTTAATTGTGAGTTATTTTACCCCAAAATAAGACGACAACTTTTTTATTAGATATTTGGACTGAAAACACGACAAAAATACTAAGTAAGAAAAGCATTTTTTGTAGTGCATAAATGCAAATAAACAATTAATCTAAGAAGAGGCTTAAATTACTCTGCAAAAAATGCTTTTCTTACTTAGTATTTTTGTCTTGTTTCTAGTCTAAATATCAAAAAATTCTTAAATCAAGATGCATTTACTAGACAAGCAAAAGTTTTTGTCTTATAAGCAAAATAATCTGCCAATGGGTAAGCAAAATAATGTTAATTCAAACAGAAAACAAGATTATTTTGCTTATTTTAAGCAAAAACTCCCTTAATTTTGAGTTATTTTACCCCAAAATGAGACAAAAACTTTTGCTTGTCTAGTAAATGCTTCTTAATGTAAGATTTTTTAGATATTTGGACTGAAAACAAGACAAAAATACTAAGTAAGAGAAGCAGTGTAATGCTTTTTTTAAATAATTAAATAATAATTTTTTAAATTATTATAATTTTTCTCCCCTTCAGATACACAGTGTATTATATATTTGGGTGTACTGTAATATCTGGTCTCAAATATTACCAACAAGTGATGGTGAATGTTTAAAATGATTGAATCTGGAATATACAGACCACACAGAAAGCAGAAATATAAAGTTTCTGTTTTAATAAAATATATATATTGAAGAAGAGACATTGAAAATAATTTGAACAAGGAGGACCTATTGTTATTTATTTATTTTTAATTATTATTATTATTATTATTTAAGTGTGTATGTGCCATTGTTAGTTGTAGTTGAATTATATGTGTTGTGTGGTTTTGATGTGTCTAACAAAAACCCATAAATAAAGTATGAGAAAAAAGAAAAAAGAAAAGAATGGATTAGTCGTTGTTTTAACACATTTCTCTGTTCCTTCTCATCCGGGCAGGTCTCCGAGATCCAGACGGGAAAGTCGGGTAGGTCATGATATGATGCAACTATTTGGTCTTTCTTTTTAAAAATTTGGTAATAAATCTGAAAACGTTTTATTTTAAGGTGACGTACATGTACTAGTGGTGTCAAATCTACCAAATTTTGGTAAAGGAGGCTCAGAATGAGTTTTTCCACCTGAGCTCTGGAGCCCAATCTCAGGGGTGTAAACATGACTTTAGAAAGATGGCAGCTTCATTATTTTATTCTCACACAGAGATTGGTAGATCTATTAGTGAAATCTGTTGACTTTATCAATCTGTGTGTCATTATATGCCAACGGTGAGCGCTCAAACATGGGGAATCAGCACTTCTGCTGTGTCTTTGACTCAAGTTTGCTCGTCTGTAACTCCAGAAGTATTAAAGATATCTGAATATCCTTCTAGATTCTGCTTCTTAACTAACTTTACTTTTGGTTTCTTCATTTTAAAGGCCCTCGATGGTTCAGTCCCAGAGATATGGAGATCTCAATGCGGCTCCAGGAGTAAAATGAACACATTTTCAGTGGTCGAAAATTAAATGTGGGTCTCTTTGCACACAGCTGATGCTCTTTTTCTTTTAACGAGGAACATCTGAAGAACATATAATGTTAAAACTGTATAATTTTTTTCCCATCAGCTCATTCCTGTCTGAGTGCCATAAAAATACTTTTTCCAAAGTTTGCATGTCTGTAACTAACAATACTAAAAGTATTGGAGATATCTGAACTATATAGAAATTACTCCTGGAGACGCATTGAGATCTCCATATCTCTGGGATTGAACAATCGAGGGCCTTTAAAATGAAGAAATCAAAAGTAAAGTTAGTTAAGAAGCAGAATCTAGAAGGATATTCAGATATCTTTAATACTTCTGGAGTTACAGACGAGCAAACTTGAGTCAAAGACACAGCAGAAGTGCTTCTTCCCCATGTTTGAGCGCTCACCGTTGGCATATAATGACACACAGATTGATAAAGTCAACAGATTTCACTAATAGATCTACCAATCTCTGTGTGAGAATAAAATAATGAAGCTGCCATCTTTCTAAAGTCATGTTTACACCCCTGAGATTGGGCTCCAGAGTCATTCTGAGCCTCCTCTAGTCAATACACATCTGAGACATTTACTATTCCGCCTTTCAGCACTATTTATGTTTTAAAAAATATGAACAAAATGGGGAAGTTTCAGAAATTTGGTTGATTTGACAGATTTTTTTTAATGTAATTTTTTTTTAAACGTCATCAATCCCTCTTATTTTGCCGTCAAATTCAGGGATTTTGGCAATTTTGGCGCCCCCCCCAAATAACAAATAAATGAATAAGTGAGCCGGATATCATTATGTATGGGCTGTAAATAATTTTTTTTTAACGATTCCAAGTAGAAACCGGTTCTCGATGCCCAATACTGTTATACCAAACATTCTAGAGCGCTCTTTAGTTCCTGCTAAATTGTGACATGGCCCATTAATCTAGTATTGATGGTCATTGCAAAAACTGTCCTGCAGATCGGCTGAGGATGGGAACCGATGGTGGTGAATTTAAATTTTACTGTAACTGTAATCATAGCCGCGAGCGAGATGATTGACAGGACGATAGCGGAGGAACAAGCGCAAGATCAATTTTGTTAATAACAAAAAAAAACAAACCACAAACTGAGGATTCCCCACTGGGGAATTTCCAAATATCTTCTTTTTATTTGTTATAATTCGGGTATAGCAATTTTATGTAATCCGTCTTATTCGTTTTTTTAAACGAAAGTTTAATATACGCAAGTTTATTTTTATTGTACTATTTTATTGTTGTTGTATTTTCATTCAAAATAGGCTAATAACGAACAAAAAAATTAAACATTAGTTTGAAAGTAATTAAAGAGGAAATGATGAGTTAAGCAATATCATATAAGCTATATCAGCACGATTGCAAAATGCGATATTTATTTTATACAACAGTTTAATAAACAACAAGTTGTAATTTTTTTACAGTTTTGCTCTATTTTTCCAACAAAAATAGAAGTTTTTTGAAAATAGAGAGTAGGCGCCCTTATGAGGTCCTTATCCTTATGAGTCCTCTAAAATATCATATAAAATTGAGGAAATCATTACTGAATTACTTTCATTACTGTAATGCTGGCGAGTATTTACAAGAGCAATATTTCATCACCGCTCAAAAAATAAAAAGAAGAAAAGCACGTAAACATTTGAAATGGGCCGTTATTACGCCAGCGATTATATCTGTTAAATATAATATATGTGCAGGTCTTAAAAGCATTCAAATTGATTTTTAAAAATGTACATGTACAGGTGATTTAATAAATAATTTTGCATATTTGTAATGCCTAACAATGAACTTGTCCATGTCTTTTCATTGAATTGGAAATTCATGTATACAATATTATCTCTATATTTTGATGTTTTAATTAAGTAATGATTTATAAAAAAAACTAAAACTAGTGTGAAATAAATGTTAAAAGCAGGAATAAGAGCGATCTCTCGTTAAAACTCGCCTACACCAGCCTCTTTCCTCATTGGATTTTGTAAAATTGGACATTTTTCCTCATTGGAAGTTGTATTGTAGTTGTGAGTATAAGCGTTAGCGTCACTGCATTAATGACACACACAGGTACAGCAGGTGTTTGATACATTGGCAGTAACACACACACCTTTATCGTATTTATTGTGCTTGATTTAAAATAAAAGGTCTTGAAAGAATCTGGTGTTCATGAAAGAGTGGGAACCCTGTTTAGAAACGCACAACAGCAGCTACATATAGAAAATGTGTTTTTTTTTTTTTTTTTATACCATCGCTTTGGCGCCCCTTATAGCGCATACACACTTTTTTGCGCCACTGCTCAAATTCCTGATTCCTTTTTTGGTATGAAAATCCCTTCCTAATTTCTTTTGAATATCCAGTCTCGGTAACTCATTCCACAGGTTTCCTGATGAGCCTCTTCACGGAGCTCACAGACGCTGACAGAGACCGCTGTGACTCCTCCACCCAAACCACCTCCACTCCAGCTCATAAAGAGTCTCTCGGTGAGCCTCCGCCCACATCCTGCCACTGTGTGTGTTGTGTGAATCTCTGTAAACCTGTTCTCTGTGTGAAGTTGAGAAGATGCAGCTGATTGACGAGGAGTATGAAGAGCTCCGGCACAGAGGAGGCCGTTGGGCGTCGGTGGAGGCGAAGCTGGCGGAGTACAGGGCGGAGATCCAGGAGCAGGCGCAGGTGGAGCTCAAGGCAAAGGTCTGACTCCGCCCCTGTGTTTGCGGTGGTGTAATCCAGCTGTTTTCACAAGCTTGTCCTCGTGCAGATGCAGCACTTCATGGAGGTGGAGATGGCGAAGGTGAAGAGGGTGGAGAAGGAGTCTTCGCGGAGAGAGATCCTGGAGCTGAGACGAGAGATGGAGCGAACGCACGAGATGAAGGCGGAGGCGCTCACGAGTCGAGAGAGAAACGCCATCGAGAGATTACACAAGCAGCAGGAGGTTCTGCCATCAAACACACACACAGCTAATGTCCAACATACAAATCAGCTGTTGGACCAGATCGAGGGATGAAACGATTACCGGTTTCACGATAAACCACGATAATATTTAGTGACGGCTAGTAATATCGTATAAAATTTAAAGGGTTAGTTCAGCCAAAAATGTAAATTGTGTCATTAATGACTGAGCCTCATGTGGTTGGACACCCGTCAGACCTCCGTTCATCTTCAGACACAAATGAAGATATTTTAGTGCTTTACTCACTGATTCATAACGCTCTGAACCGCTGAATCGACTCACTGATTCATAACGCTCTGAACCGCTGAATCGACTCACTGATTCATAACGCTCTGAACCGCTGAATCGACTCACTGATTCATAACGCTCTGAACCGCTGAATCGACTCACTGATTCATAACGCTCTGAACCGCTGAATCGACTCACTGATTCATAACGCTCTGAACCGCTGAATCGACTCACTGATTCATAACGCTTCGAAGCTTCATGAGGCCGTGTTTTGAAATCGTCATCTCTATATAAGTCGTTATTTAGGGTTTTTTTGCGCACAGAAACTATTCTCGTCTTCATAAAGTTATTGTAGAGCCGCTGTAGTGAGATGGACTTTGTAACTTTAGTCTTTAGTGTCTTTTAAGGGTCTTGAGAGTGTAAAGTTGAGCCAATGGAGGCCTTTCAGAGCATCAGATTTACACTAAAATATCTTCATTTGTGTCTGAAGATGAACGGAGGTCTGACGGGTGTCCAACCACATGAGGCTCAGTCATTAACGACACAATTTACAGTTTTGGCTGAACTAACCCTTTAATTATCATTAAAACCGCGTGTGATTATCACGATTGTGAAAACTGGCGGTAAATCTTGTCCAGTCAGCATCTGTCTGAATGAGAAGAGATGGCCGACGTGACCGTGACAGCGCCGGGAGATTTTTCAGCCTCTAAAAGGACAAAATCTGAGGTGTGTCATATTTTGGCTTTTACAAAAGTCCTGCACTGCAAAAAATGCTTTTCTTACTTAGTATTTTTGTCTTGTTTTCAGTCCTAAAAATATCTAAAAAATCTTACATTAAGAAGCATTTACTAGACAAGCAAAAGTTTTTGTCTCATTTTGGGGTAAAATAACTCAAAATTAAGGGAGTTTTTGCTTAAAATAAGCAAAATAATCTGCCAATGGGGTAAGAAAAATAATCTTAATTCAAACAGAAAACAAGATTATTTTGCTTATTTTAAGCAAAAACTCACTTAATTTTGAGTTATTTTACCCCAAAATGAGACAAAAACTTTTGCTTGTCTAGTAAATGCTTCTTAATGTAAGATGTTTTAGATATTTTTAGGACTGAAAACAAGACAAAAATACTAAGTAAGAAAAGCATTTTTTACAGTGTGAGGGAAACTTAATGGAAGATGGTCACCCTGTCTGCAGAACATGCCAGAATAAAGTCACTGTAATGGGGGAACACTTCAAAACTACGAACGCAAGGCAAGTGGACTTTGACCTCAATACCAAAACTACGTCTGGGAAATAATAACGTGAAGCGAACGAACAAATTCAGACAAGACTAGGGTGACATTTAAGGGATAATAATCAGGGCTTGACATTAACAACCGCCATTTGCGGGTGTAAATTAACGTTATTTCGGCTGCACACGCTAGCCACTTTGACTTATTATAGTCTTCTCAAAAGCCGTCTGTTATAATTGCTCTGCGCATTATAACCACTCACACGTGTTTCAATTGAGTTTATGAATGCAATGTCTCATAATCAGAGGCGTTCAGATTAGCCCGAGTTTTGTTCAGAGCGCGCGCCGCTGTCAATTACTGAAATCTGCACTCAAAGCGGAGATAAACGTGCGCTGTACGCATGGGCGTAGATTACGCGGATTACTTTACCGAGTCTCACCGGTCCGTGCGGGATTCGAACCGGCGTCTGTACCGCTCTTACTGGCCTACGTCTGTTACACGGGCAAGTTTGTTTACGTAGAAGCCAATGTGAATAAATCTAGATTTAAATTCAAAGGCATTAAATAAAATATACATGACCTGTAATTTTATTCGTATCCAAAAACAAGGCGCTCTGAACACCATGGAGTGCTAACACTCTCGTGCAACACTACTCCAATTCATACTCAAAGCCGGAGGGCGACCTCTCACAGAAAGTCCAAAACCGATTCGTAGTAGTAATCACGTTCCAAGGCTGAACCAGCAGCTAAATAAAGATAATTATGACTGATGAAACACGACGACAAACACATGATTTCGACAATATATGGTTCATGTGTGTTTTTCAAGCCATCTCAAGGTATTTATTGACAATAAAGTATATGAATAATGCAGTGCTAACTGACATCCTTTTTAATATTTAGTATCTTCTGCTCACCAAGGCTGCATTTATTATATAAAACAGCTGTTTTTTATGTGAATATATAGTAAAGTGTAATCAAAGGCTGAATTTTCAGCATCATTACCAGTCTTCAGTGTCACATGATCCTTCAGAAATCATTCTAATATGAGGATTTGCAGCTCAAGAAACATTTATGATTATTATCAATGTTGAAAACAGTTGTGCTGCTTAAAAATGTTGTGGAAACCATGATGCATTTTATTTTTCAGGATTCTTTGATGAATAGAAAGTTAAATTAACAGAATTTATTTGCATTAAATAAAGCACTTATTAAATAGAAATCTTTAGTTATATTATAAATGTCTTACCAATCAAATCTTACCTCAAAAGTTTGAATAGTATCATGGTTTCCACAAAAATGAAGCAGCAGCACAACTGTTTTCATCATTGATAATAATCAGAAATGTTTCTTGAGCTGCAAATCCTCATATTAGAATGATTTCTGAAGGATCATGTGACACTGAAGACTGTAAGGATGCTGAAAATTCAGCTTTGATCACAGGAATAAATTACTTAATTTCTTTTTACTATATATTTACATAGATAACCGCTGCTTTAAATTGGGATAATTTTTCACCGTATTACTTTTTTACTGCATTTTTTATTTGATAAATGCAGCCTTGGTGAGTAGAAGTCTTCTTTCAAAAACATTGAACAATTGTAATTTTTAAACTTTTCTAATCTGCCTTGTTCAGTGATATTTTTTTAACATTGCATAAAATCCATGAGTACTTAATGCACAAGTGTTTGTAGTGCATAAACCAATCATAAAATTGGCATAACATATAGGGGGAAATATTTTACATATTAGTGGTTATTGTTCAGCAGTGTATTTGATATCTTACTGAATTAAAAGCAAAAGATCAATTAAATCTGTCAATTAGACAGAGGTCAGAAAAAAAAAACATGATCAAAAATCCAGTAAAAATTGTGAAATATTATTGATAATAATATTAATATTATAATGACTAATACTATAATAACAAATATTAATGACTGGCATAAAGTTCGCAAATTTAGGGACCGTCTCACAACATTTTACACACAACATTGGTAACGTTATACGTTTCAAACTTCACTAGCATTTGAAGAGAATGACAGTCATAAAACTGACTGTAAAGTGATCATTTAGGTGTCAGGTATGGTGCACACATTTTGATATTTAATAAAATAAACAGTCAAATCATGAAAATATGGATATGCATTATTTCACTTGGATACTGTTTGGGCTCTTACACAAAATATGCTAGATTTAAATGCATCATGGCTGAACACTGATTGCTTGAGAATATATTTACAGAGATAATATTAGAGATTATATTTACGACAAATTATTATTATTTATGCATTATGCGTTGCTATTGGCGACGGCCATTATAAGGAAGGAAATCCCACAGAATCTAGCTTTAAAAAGTGCAGAGAGCTGCTTTAGTTATTTGTTGATTTTCAAATATAAAACTTGTTTTAAGTGAGTGCATCTGTTCTTTTTGAACACTTTCATCTCATTTGAAGAAAACCGTGATAATATTGATAACCGTGATAATTTGGGCCACTATAATCGTGATGTGTAATTTCCATACCGTTTCATCCCTATCCAGATCGAGGAAAAAGAAATATATGCTCAAAGACAAGCCTTGCTGAGGGAAATCGAAACTGTGCGGAGCCGAGAGACGGAGCTCAAACAGAGGACGGAGGCCTTCGACAAGTGAGTGAAGCTCGCTATTTAGCCAACAAAATCAACTACACTAAAACTATTCCAGAATAAGTTGATATAAAGTTATTAAAAGCTAAAATATTAGAGGAAAAACTAAAAAAATTTAAGTTTGTCAATTGAAGTGCTGTTGCTAAACTAAAACACACAATAAATAAATAAAATATACATTTAAACACACATAAAATGACTCTAAACTAAGATTTTAAATTAAAGGTAACGCTTTACTTAACACTAGAACCGCCAGGGGGCGCTGTAATACCTAAAACAGCCAGCGGGGAACATTTACCCATGCAGATTATTACTGTATTGATCAGAGGTGGATAATAACGAAGCACATTTACTTGAGTACTGTACTTAAGGACACTTTTTGAGTATTTGTACTTTACTGAAGTATTATTTTTTAGGGAAACTTTTTCTTTAACTTCACTACATTTGAAAGACAAATATCGTACTTTTTACTCCACTACATTTCTGTCAAGGTCCTCAAAGTCAAAAGCCGTTTCTGTAGCAGCTTTGCAAGTCAGTGGATGATTTTTTTTCTTCTTTAAAAGGTTTTTTTTTTTTTTTTTGTAAAATGTAAATGTCTGGGAGAAAGAGAAGCACAGACATGTGGATGAATCTGAAAAAGCATGATGAACGAGCTCAGTTCAGTCTGGTTTTTGTGCCTCTGAGATGAGCACTAGTACTGAATAGAGCTTTCTTTTGTGTGTTTTTTCGCACTTAAACAGACCAATACACACAAAATGTCAAAATTTTCATTTTGGAAAGTATTCACGTAAACAAAGTTGATTATGTCTTAAGTGAACGTAAACAGTTGGGGGAATATCGGATGTGTATCAGTGTGTTGGATTTGTGCATTCTGCCTTAAAGTGACAGCAGCTTTGTAAATTTAAATTAGTTTAAGGTGGTCGTATGCTAGCATGTCGGATGGAGCATCACAGACTGGCTTAAACCACCATCGCATAGCGTGCATTTATACAACAATGCAACAATAATAAAATAATGCATTGACATAAAAAAGTAAATTTACTTTTGATACTTAAGTACTTTTAAAAGCAAGTACTTCTGTACTTTTACTTAAGTAAAAATAGTTTTTTACAACTTTCACTTGTAACGGAGTAATATTTGACCAGTAGTACTTTTACTTTTACTCGAGTAATGGAGTTGTGTACTTTGTCCACCTCTGGTATTGATACGGCTAAAAAACGTAATATATGACTGTATTATGCCACTGTCTTCACAAAATAATGTCTAGAGTCATGAAATGATCATTTTTAGTCATGTTTTTGTCCTGTGTGCTATTTTAAGCTGATACTCTAATCACTTTATAGGCTAAACCTGCAATGAAGACGAGAATTAGATGGAAATAAATACATATTTGGGTGGTGTAATATTATAATAAAATGACATTAATCCCATATTAAGATAACCCATGTTATTTGAATGACTAAAATACCCTAAAAAGAGCAATAATAATTCACAGCACTGCATAAGATGACAACTTACGATAAGGATAACACACAAATTCAAGCGCACAGTTTGACCTAATTAATTATCCATTTATATAGTTATTTCATTTATAATTTGAATAAGAGAACAACACCAATAAACTTGGGATAATCATGAAAATTGTTTTATTCGTTCCATCATATCAGGGTTTTTTTTTTCAGGAAACGGGCAGACTTGAATAAATAGCAGCACAGTAGCAAACAATACTCAATACAAAAGTGCAAAACAAAAATGTATAATTAATCCAAAGTTTGAACATTTATAAATCGGCTAAAGCATCTTTATTTGAGTGTGTTGTGTGAGTGTTTACAGTAAGCCGAGGCGTTGCTCAAACAGCGCGAAAATAGAGGAATTATATCGGGGTAAATTTGACCCGCTGGAGCTTATTGGTATAAATGCCCCGTTTTTAAATCTGGTTTTATCTAAACAATTTTTAACAACAGGGGATTGTAAAGAACACAGTTTTAGTAAATGAAAAAATTATGTACATTTGAAAAACAGCCATGGGTAAATTTGACCCTGTGGCGGTTCTAGTGTTAAAGCCTTTATATATTATATGATCTCATGAATAATTGTAACCACAGTTATAATACTCTATTTATTGAACACACCTTTAGACATTATAATGCATTAAAACATGCGACAAACAGACAATATTTTTAGCATTGTATTACAGGACCGTTGCAAAAATTTAAAATATATATACAGACTTTCGTGTGTGCATGAGAAACCATTAAACTTCGCATATTGGACAATACACACTGAGCCACCTTTTGCTCCATCAGCCCATTTTGTGGCGTGGTTTCTTGGACGCCAAAGACAAATTTGTTAAATCAGACTTTTTTATAAGCAAGCCATATTGTGCCATCAGCCCATTTCATGTCATGGTTTCCCGTCCGCCACAGAGGATGCATTAAATTGGACATTAGACCTTGATATTAGATGTACTGCCCTAACAAAACACATTTTGAACACTTATTCCCAGTACCAGTGTTTTTTATAGACCCTTGAACTTGGCAAATAGGCCAATGCACAGCCATATTGTGCTATTGTACTTATATACCAAATATAAAGCTGAAAATAATGCTTTATGAACTATTTATGTTAAATATGGTCTGAAAATCTACAGAAGTTTGCAAATTTCAGTCTGGAAAAGTATGGAAATTTGAAATGGATAATGTGTAGGAACCCTGTGCACACATATTATGAATACCTTTATAATGCTTTAGACGTAAAGTCTTACCAATATATCTGAATGTGCTAAAAAGCTAATTTGCATACTAAAATGACATTTACACTGTGTTTTATACAGTGAGTTCCTCGTGACGTGAGCTCTTTAACTCTTCTTTGACTGAGACCTTGTTTCTAGTATTAAATCTGTTCTATAACATCGCCTCAGAACCTGTAAGCTGCAGGAGGAGAAGCTGAAGGCCGTGGAGGATCTTCTTCGGAGGAGAGAAGTGTGTGTGAAGAGCATGGAGGACTCGTTCGAGCAGAAGCTGAAGAGCGAGATGGTGAAGTACGCAGAGATTTTCATCAGTCCTGCAGAGGGCGCTCTTGTGACTCAATCCTCATTTGTGATGCACTTTTGATGCAGTTGTTGTGTTGTGTGTGACAAAGTTTGTCTTGTTGAGCTTTCATTTTCAAAAGTTGGGTTCAGTAAGATTATTATTCACGACTTTTATTCATCAAGGACACATTAAATGTGTCAAGAGTGACAGTAAAGACATTTATAATGTTACAAAACATTCTATTTCACAAAAACATTGTTCTTTTAGAACTTTCTATTCATCAAAAATCCTGAAAATATCAATTTATTGCAACTTCCACCTGTTTTCAACACTGATAATAATCATAAATGTGTGTTGATCATCAGATCCTCATATGAGATGATGAGTGAAGGGTCATGTGACTCTGAAGACTGGAGGAATGATGATAAATCACAGGAATAAATTACACTTTACTATATATTCACATAAAACAGCTTTTTTTAGTGTAATAATATTTCAAAATTTTTACTGTATTTTTGATCAAATAAATTCAGCTTTGATCACAGGAATAAATTACTTTACTATATATTCACATAAAACAGCTTTTTTTAGTGTAATAATATTTCACAATTTTTACTGTATTTTTGATCAAATAAATTCAGCTTTGATCAGAGGAATAAATTACACTTTACTATATATTCACATAAAACAGCTTTTATAAATTGCAATAATATTTCACAATTTTTACTGTATTTTTTGTCAAATAAATTCAGCTTTGATCACAGGAATAAATTACACTTTACTATATATTCACATAAAAACAGCTTTTATAAATTGCAATAATATTTCACAATTTTTACTGTATTTTTTGTCAAATAAATTCAGCTTTGATCACAGGAATAAATTACACTTTACTATATATTCACATAAAAACAGCTTTTATAAATTGCAATAATATTTCACAATTTTTACTGTATTTTTTGTCAAATAAATTCAGCTTTGATCACAGGAATAAATTACACTTTACTATATATTCACATAAAAACAGCTTTTATAAATTGGAATAATATTTCACAATTTTTACTGTATTTTTTGTCAAATAAATTCAGCTTTGATCACAGGAATAAATTACACTTTACTATATATTCACATAAAACAGCTTTTTTTAGTGTAATAATATTTCACAATTTTTACTGTATTTTTGATCAAATAAATTCAGCTTTGATCACAGGAATAAATTACTTTACTATATATTCACATAAAACAGCTTTTTTTAGTGTAATAATATTTCACAATTTTTACTGTATTTTTGATCAAATAAATTCAGCTTTGATCACAGGAATAAATTACACTTTACTATATATTCACATAAAAACTGTTTTGTTAAATTGCAATAATATTAACAAATTTTACTGTATTTTTGATCAAATAAATTCAGCTTTGATCACAGGAATAAATGACACTTTACTATATATTCACATAAAAACAGCTTTTATAAATTGCAATAATATTTAAAAAAAAATTGCTGTATTTTTGATCAAATAAATTCAGCTTTAATCACAGGAATAAATTACACTTTACTATATATTCACATAAAAACAGCTTTTTTAAATTGTAATAATATTTTTACTGTATTTTTGATCAGATCGAAAGGTTAAATCTTACAGATGTCACTGTGAACTGAATGTGTTTCAGATATCAGCTGGAGCTGAAGGACGATTACACGAAGAGAACGGAGAAGCTGACCGAACAAGAGAACCGGATTAAAGGTGTGTGTGTTCTGGGAAGTCACATGCATCTGTACTGTAGATTTATTAATAATGAAGCGTCTTATTTTCCTCCTCGCAGCTGAAGCGGCTCGTCTGCAGAAGGAGTCGGCTATCAGTGAAGCCAGAGCAGAAGAGCAGGAGAGACGGTTATCAGAGGTCAAACACCTGCAGGTACACACACACACACACACACACACACACACACACACACACACACACACACACACACACACACACACTCTCTTCTCCTGTTCTGGAGTGTGAGCCTGTTTGAGGTCATCATCTGAGCTGCTGTCCCGCAGGCGGAGCTGGAGTTGGCCAGATCGCAGAACGAGCGGCTCAGAGCCAGGCTGGAGGATGTGAGCGATTACTCCACCCTGAAGAGAGACACACACCAGCTGCAGACGCACATCTGCCGGCTGGAGCAACAGCTGGAGGAGCAGCAGCTGGAGAACCAGAGAATCAGACAAGGTGCTGTTCCTGAGAGAGGCTCTCCTGCTCATGAGTCTGATCATAACTCCAGTGTAATATTCCTCCAGTGTAGATCAGCTGTAGACACACACACACACACACACACACACACTCACACACACACACACACACACACACACACACACACACACATATATTTATATATATACACACACACACACACACACACACACACACACACACACACACACACACACACACACACACTCTCACACACACACACACACTCACTCACTCCAGTGTAGATCAGCTGTAGACACACACACACACACACACACACACACACACACACACACTCACACACACACACACACACTCACACACACACACTCACTCACTCCAGTGTAGATCAGCTGTTCTCTCACACACACACACACACACACACACACACACACACACACACACTCACACACACACACTCACTCACTCCAGTGTAGATCAGCTGTTCACACACACACACACACACACACACACACACACACACACACACACACACACTCACACACTCCAGTGTAGATCAGCTGTTCACACACACACACACACACACACACACACACACACACTCCAGTGTAGATCAGCTGTTCACACACACACACACACACACACACACACACTCCAGTGTAGATCAGCTGTAGACACACACACACACACACACACACACACTCCAGTGTAGATCAGCTGTTCACACACACACACACACACACACACACACGGAGTGTGTGTATCTATCTATCTGTCTATCTATCTGTCTATCTGTCTGTCTGTCTGTCTGTGTCTGTCTCTCTCTCTCTCTCATATATATATATGATTAAATGTGTCCATGTTTCTGCAGGATTGCGATGGAGAAACTTTAGTTTGTTCATCTTTTCCGAGGAGGAAAATAACAAACAGCAAACATTTGCAGACTAAATCTGCTCTGTGTAGTTTGTGGGAAAGGTGTGTTAGTGTGTGTTAGTTTGTTGTGTAGTTGGAGGAGTTGAGTCCAGAATCTGAAGGGGTGAAGCGGGGATACCAGAGCCTGCTGGATGTGCTCTGAGTGTTAATGCGGCTCTTCTGGCTGGAGTTGAGCATCTGAAGAACACAGAGCCGCTTCACAGCTTCCTCTTTAACACACACTCAGTGCATGTCCCGCTTTCCACACTTTTTTTGCGTTTAATTGTGTATTATGACTAGGGATCGACCGATATGGATTTTTTTGTGCCGATACCGATTTTTTTTTCCCTCAGCCTTAGCCGATGACGATACGAGCTGCCGATTCTCTGGAGCCGATATTTGGAGCCGATACTGCTTTTGCTCCCTCAATTTACATCATAAAAATGACACAATGATCAGGATGATAACAATTTAAAATGTACAATTTAAAAAAGGGAACATTTATTGAACTAAAAAAACTATATTTAACAAATAGTAAAAACAGGTGAGGCAGAACAAGAAAAAAAAGAGTTCAGTGGTGAAAATAAATATTTAAGCATAAATAAAATAATGACACTATTGCACACAGTATCAACAAGCGAGCAGCATAATAAAGTGCACACTGACTGTACTATACTTCATTTAAAACTATTCACAACCTAGACAGTTAACGCTTACACTCTAAAAAATGCTGGGTTAAAAATAACCCAAGTTGGGTTGAATATGGACTAACCCAGCAATTGGGTTGTTTTGACCCACTGGTTGGGTTAAATGTTTGCTTAAAACAACCCAATTGATGGGTTAGTCCATTTTCAACCCAACTTGGGTTATTTTTAACCCAGCATTGTTTAGAGTGTAGGTGCACTTCACTGAATCTCTTGTGGAGCAACACCAGCGGTAATTCAGGAAAAATCTCCCAATGCTCCACGTGAAACTTCAGTCTTTCCACCTTTTACCATCGTCAATTCTCAATTGATTTTGATTAATATGCGCGAGGGAGAGCGAGAGAGTTTGAAGACGGTGAGAGCTGCCCTGTGGACGCCTGTCTGGAAATAATGCAGGGGAAAAATATCGGCGAACGCAGTAGCCTTATATCGGCCGATACTCGTAAAAATCACAAATATCGGCGAACGCAGCAGCCGAATATCGGCCAATACACGTAAAAATCACAAATATCGGCAAACGCAGCAGCCTTATATCGGCCGATACACGTAAAAATCACAAATATCGGCGAACGCAGCAGCCTTATATCGGCCGATACATGTAAAAATCACAAATATCTGCGAACGCAGCAGCCTTATATCGGCCGATACACGTAAAAATCACAAATATCGGCGAACGCAGCAGCCTTATATCGGCCGATACATGTAAAAATCACAAATATCTGCGAACGCAGCAGCCTTATATCGGCCGATACACGTAAAAATCACAAATATCGGCGAACGCAGCAGCCTTATATCGGCCGATACATGTAAAAATCACAAATTTCGGTGAACGCAGCAGCCTTATATCAGCCGATACACGTAAAAAATCACAAATATCGCGAACGCAGCAGCCTTATATCGGCCGATACACGTAAAAATCACAAATATCAGCGAACGCAGCAGCTTTATATCGGCCGATACACGTAAAAATCACAAATATCGGCGAACGCAGCAGCCTTATATCAGCCGATACACGTAAAAATCACAAATATCGGCGAACGCAGCAGCCTTATATCAGCCGATACACGTAAAAATCACAAATATCGGCGAACGCAGCAGCCTTATATCAGCCGATACACGTAAAAATCACAAATATCGGCGAACGCAGCAGCCTTATATCAGCCGATACACGTAAAAATCACAAATATCGGCGAACGCAGCAGCCTTATATCGGCCGATACACGTAAAAATCACAAATATCGGCGAACGCAGCAGCTTTATATCAGCCGATACACGTAAAAATCACAAATATCGGCGAACCCAGCAGCCTTATATCGGCCGATACACGTAAAAATCACAAATATCGGCGAACGCAGCAGCTTTATATCAGCCGATACACGTAAAAATCACAAATATCGGCGAACGCAGCAGCTTTATATCAGCCGATACACGTAAAAATCACAAATATCGGCGAACCCAGCAGCCTTATATCGGCCGATACACGTAAAAATCACAAATATCGGCGAACGCAGCAGCCTTATATCGGCCGATACATGTAAAAATCACAAATTTCGGTGAACGCAGCAGCCTTATATCAGCCGATACACGTAAAAAATCACAAATATCGCGAACGCAGCAGCCTTATATCGGCCGATACACGTAAAAATCACAAATATCAGCGAACGCAGCAGCTTTATATCGGCCGATACACGTAAAAATCACAAATATCGGCGAACGCAGCAGCCTTATATCAGCCGATACACGTAAAAATCACAAATATCGGCGAACGCAGCAGCCTTATATCAGCCGATACACGTAAAAATCACAAATATCGGCGAACGCAGCAGCCTTATATCAGCCGATACACGTAAAAATCACAAATATCGGCGAACGCAGCAGCCTTATATCGGCCGATACACGTAAAAATCACAAATATCGGCGAACGCAGCAGCTTTATATCAGCCGATACACGTAAAAATCACAAATATCGGCGAACCCAGCAGCCTTATATCGGCCAATACACGTAAAAATCACAAATATCGGCGAACGCAGCAGCTTTATATCAGCCGATACACGTAAAAATCACAAATATCGGCGAACGCAGCAGCTTTATATCAGCCGATACACGTAAAAATCACAAATATCGGCGAACGCAGCAGCCTTATATCAGCCGATACACGTAAAAATCACAAATATCGGCGAACGCAGCAGCCTTATATCAGCCGATACACGTAAAAATCACAAATATCGGCGAACGCAGCAGCCTTATATCGGCCGATACACGTAAAAATCACAAATATCGGCGAACGCAGCAGCTTTATATCAGCCGATACACGTAAAAATCACAAATATCGGCGAACGCAGCAGCCTTATATCGGCCGATATATCGGTCTAACACTAATTATGACCTTCAGATTTGTGCCTTCTGAACAGAGCCAAAGGGTCAGGCTGAAGCAGTGTGTGTGTGTGTGTGTGTGTGACGTGTTTGTGTTGCTGTTCTAGAGCTCAGCCGCCCGTCTGAGGATCATGTGGCTCTACAGGCCGAGCTGCGGAGGCTGGAGACGACACACACACTGGACCAGCGGGAGTTCGAGACGCAGAAGAACATCCTGCACACACAGCTCCAGCACGAGGTCTGTCCCGAGAACACACACTCACCTAAAGGATTATTAGGAACACCTGTTAAATTTCTCATTAATGCAATTATCTAATCAACCAATCACATGGCAGTGTCTTCAGTGCATTTAGGGGTGTGGTCCTGGTCAAGACAATCTCCTGAACTCCACACTGAATGTCGGAATGGGAAAGAAAGGGGATTTAAGCAATTTTGAGTGTGGCATGGTTGTTGGTGCCAGACGGGCCGGTCTGAGTATTTCACAATCTGCTCAGTTACTGGGATTTTCACACACAACCATTTCTAGGGTTTACAAAGAATGGTGTGAAAAGGGAAAAGCATCCAGTATGCGGCAGTCCTGTGTAGTGATGCACCGATCATGATTTTACATGGCCGATTCCGATACCGATTTTTTTCAAGAAAACTGTCCGATTCCGATACCGATTTCCGATTTTTTTTTTTTTTTTTTTTACACAATAAAGTAATGAAAGTATACATGAACAAGATGTTTATTTGGTATTTAACAGGCTAAATTGGCTTTTGGCTAATGAAAACAAGTCCGCAATCTGAAATTAACAAGAAATTTAATTGGAAATTAAAGGCTGAAAGGTGAAATTAAAGGCAACAACTGCATATTCTGCAATCCAAACAAAGATGTTACTTAAATCAGCATTTGTTTTTAAATTCAGTTTAAAGAAAAAAAGTCTTTACCAGTGAAATTAAATAAAACCAAAGTATATAATTGTTCCAAAATGTTAAATCAAATAATGTTTAGTGCAACGAAAAAAACTAAGATGCTACAGCAGGTGCTTTTTAAATCAAATTAAGTCATTGTAATTTTAAGGTAAAATAAAAGGTAACACTTTAGAATAATGGTCATTAGTTAACATTAGTTAATATAAATCCAGCTGTTCATGTTTGTTCATGTTAGTTCACACTGCATTAACTAATGTTAACAAGATTTTAATAATGCATTAGTAAATGTTGAAATTAACATTAACAAAATTAATAAACGCTTTATAAGTGCAGTTCATTATTAGTTATTGTTAACTAATTTAGTTAACCAATATTAACTAATGACCATTATTCTAAAGTGTTACCAAATAAAAATGATCATCCTATAGCAGGGTTTTTCCTGGGTCAAAAATGGTCTTCGGTGGTTTCTGACAGAGATGGTCATCCACACACACAGTAAAGAACTATACCTGCGGGATCTGTGAGCGCAACACTGACAATACATGTCAAATAAATGCAAAGAAACTTTTGTAATTTTTGCTTATCTTATTTTGACATCTGATATTATGTATGATCTCTACCTTGATGTTTGTTTCTTTTGATCCTCATTTTTTACACTATTTAATGATAATTGTTTTGGTATAATCATATCAATATTAAAAAGTAGCATAAATTAATAAATAGCCTAATTTTCTACCATATACAATTTAGTAAAATTATCAGCTAGCTAACAACTTTGTTCTGGTCTCACCTCACTCCAGTCTACACTAGATTATATTTCACTACACATTGTCAACATAAATAAGCTGAATGACTGTGGATGATTAAATTAATTCTTACTATTCACTCTTGCTGAATTGGGTAAAGCACACTTGTGTTCTCATTTCAGAGGAGTTCTGAGTAAATTAATAAACTGGTTCGTTAGTTCAAGTGTTGGACGGATCAGTTGTTCTAACCAGTCGTTAAAATGATTCGGTTCAAATGAGTCATTGGTTCGCGAATTGGACATTAGCAGACGCGTTGTGTGAGCAGATGAAGCTGAGCTGAACAAACGCTCACTATCTGCGCTTGTGCAGGGCGCGGAGAGGTAGGCTCGCGCAGGAAAGCGGCTCTTCCTCAGTTCTCCAGTTTCCGTTTGTAACACACAAGTGACATGTTCGCGAATGATTGCAATATAGGCGTATGTGCACGCGGGCGCACTTCCGGATAAATCGGCAGAAAAATACAAAGAAAACCGGCCGGTTTTTTCTTCTAGCGCGCGATCGGCAACCGGCCGGTTTTCTTTGTATTTTTCTGCCGATTTATCCGGAAGTGCGCCCGCGTGCACATACGCCTATATTGCAATTATTCGCGAACATGTCACTTGTGTGTTACAAACGGAAACTGGAGAACTGAGGAAGAGCCGCTTTCCTGCGCGAGCCTACCTCTCCGCGCCCTGCACAAGCGCAGATAGTGAGCGGTTCCGGTTTTTGGCCGATCAACCGGTGCATCCCTAGTCCTGTGGGAGAAAATGCCTTGTTGATGCTAGAGGTCAGAGGAGAATGGGCCGACTGATTCAAGCTGATAGAAGAGCAACTTTGACTGAAATAACCACTCGTTACAACCGAGGTCTGCAGCAAAGCATTTGTGAAGCCACAACACACACAACCTTGAGGCGGATGGGCTACAACAGCAGAAGACCCCACCGGGTACCACTCATCTCCACTACAAAGAGGAAAAAGAGGCGACAATTTGCACCAAAATTGGACAGTTGAAGACTGGAAAAATGTTGCCTGGTCTGATGAGTCTGGATTTCTGTTGAGACATTCAGATGGTAGAGTCAGAATTTGGCGTAAACAGAATGAGAACATGGATCCATCATGCCTTGTTGCCACTGTGCAGGCTGGTGGTGGTGGTGTAATGGTGTGGGGGATGTTTTCTTGGCACACTTTAGGCCCCTTAGTGCCAATTGGGCATGGTTTAAATGCCACGGCCTACCTGAGCATTGTTTCTGCCCATGTCCATCCCTTTATGAGCACCATGTCCCCATAATCCTTTAGGTGAGTGTATATACACACCGATCAGGCATAACATTATGACCCTCTGTTAGTGGGTGGGATATATTAGGCAGCAAGTGATCAGAGTTGATGTGTTAGAAGCAGGAGAAATGGGCAAGCGTGAGGATTTGAGGTGTGTGTGAGATTGTGGTTGTGTGTGCAGGTGCAGCAGTGTGCGCTGTTGAAGGCTCAGCTGATGGAGTGTGAGGAACGGACCGCGTGGATAAACACACACACCCAACAGCTCCAGCTCCAGCTCCAGCAGACTCAACAAGGTGCCGGACCGCCTCTCTCTGATTCGCTCAACCTCAGCCAATCATTAGCATCGCTTCAGTCAATGCTTTCAGGCACATTTGCAAAGCTAAAAACTTGCAAAAGTGTGTGTTTATTTCACTCAGGGTTCCCACGGCCATCAAAATATACAAGGGAATATGAGGAAATTGTAATATTGTACAGTAATAGGAATTATTAGTAGATACTCAGTAGAACTGTTTTGACTAAAATGTAACCATAGTGATGGCATTTATAAACAAATCATTCTTTTTCAATGAATCGTTCAAACTACCTCACAACTCATTGTGAATGATTCATTTATGAATGACTCTTTATTCAGTTTGTATTATTGAACAGTGTTGGGGGAACGCATTACAAGTAACTTGAGTTACGTAATCAGATTACTTTTTCAAGTAACTAGTAAAGTAACGCATTACTTTTCAAATTTACAACAAAATATCTGAGTTACTTTTTCACATTTATTTGACTTACAGCTCTCCTGACCCCATAAAGATTCTGTTCTCCTCAAAATGAATAAAATCAGTCAAATGCGAAGTCATAGTACTATGCAAACCTCAAATATATAAATGTTAAATAAAACAAATATTTTTATGCATTTAATCTAACTTTATTGACTAATGTCTTGCTGCTCATCTTCGATAATTCAGTTAAACCATGAGCAAATATTACTAGATTTTTAGTTTTCCTGCGTCCTATTCTTCTATTATCCAGAATGACAGAACATCTTTACCTCAGCTTGAGGCTTATTATTTCAATTTTGGTATGAAGAGGTCTTTACATTTGCACAAAAATTGATTTTTTTTTTGCTATTAAAAAAACAAAACAAAAAACAAGCCCAGCCCAGGTGAGAAAAAGTAACGCAAAAGTAACTTAACGCATTACTTTTCTTAAAAAGTAACTAAGTTACTCAATTAGTTACTTTTTAAGGGAGTAACGCAATATTGTAATGCATTACTTTTCAAAGTAACTTTCCCCAGCACTGTTAATGAATCGTTATTAATGAGTCAATAGTGAGAAAGAGTTCAGAATGAGTTAATCAACTTTTTTTAAACGGGCCAGATTCGATGTTGTGGACACACATTTTGTTTCTTGGAAACATGACAGATTTGACAAAAATAGCTTGTAAATTTATAGACATTTAACAATATCTGTAAAACTTTCATCAACCAAAATTTTTAATGACTGAAATTTAAATATTATTAGTGAGTTAGAACTCTATTCTTATTTAAATTAACGAGTGCACTATTTAGATCACCACAGGTAAAACCACAACTGCCAAAAAGTGCTTTTCTTACTAAGTATTTTTTCCAGTCCAAATATTTAAACAATCTTAAATCAGGATGCTCTTTTTTTTTTTATTCCTTCGAGTGGAATCAAAATTAATTTAGTTTTTCCTTAAAACAAGCAAAATTATCTGCCAATGGGACGAGAAAAATAATCTTGTTTCAGTTTGGGACAGAAACAAGAATGCAAACAGAAATAATATTATTTTTCTTACCCCATTGGCAGATAATTTAGCTTGTTTTAAGCAAAAACTCACTTCATTTTCAGTTTATTTTCTAGAAAACAAGAAACAAATATTTTATGTCATTTAACTGATCCACTAAATGCATCTTGATTTAAGGATTATTAGATATTTAATACATACTAAATAAGAGCATTTTTTCAGTGCACACATGGCACCTCACTGCATAGAACAAGTAAAAAATAGTTTTTCTATATCTAGAATGGCTTTATGGTATTTAGTCATAAATACAAATGCACAAAACTGCAAGTTTATGACAAAAATAGTCTGTAATTTGGCCTTTATTACTCATTTAATACATGTCAATGAATACTTTTCAATGAATCGTTCAAACCACTTCAGATCATTCAGATTCAGTTTATTAGAGGATAACCCCTTGAGATGGAACATCTGGTTTTCGAGGGGTCCTCAAAATAACATCAAACAATTACACACTCACACATACTAAAGCTTTGCGACACAATCAACCAGTCCACAGCATATTCATATAAACAGTATAGAATAATATCAAAATATTACAGGAGATAACCATATTTGAGAAAAACGTATTTGATGAAGCCACCAAAACAAACAGATATTATATATATATAACCTAAATATACATACATATACAAGAAGTAACAAAAATAAATGAATACATAAAAAAAAAAAAATAATAATAATAATAATACAGGGCATATACTAGGGAAACATTTACATTGGTCACAGGATTGTAAATAAGTTAACAGGGCTGACTTAAAGAGTGGAAAGGAAGAAATGGACCTTAGGGAACAAGGTAAGCTGTTCCAATCAAAGGGGGCTTTTAATTTGAAAGCACGTCTTCCAATTTCTTTTGATATATTTGGGACTTCACCATTCTGAATGATTTTTGTAATACACAAACTGGCCAAAAGGAGTCGAGTCGACTGGTCAAACGCCGTGGGAACCCTGATCTTTCATTAGTAGTGTGTTTGGTGGTTTGGGGTTTTCGGTCTCTCTCTCTCTCTCTCTCTGATTTGCTGTGTTGTTCCGTGATTGGAACAGCTCTGGAGAACGAGGTCCTTCGAAATCCCAAGCCTTCGCTGGTAGAGCGATCTGTCCTCAGTTTGACCCCTGAGCGGCTGGTTCCTCCTGACTTTTACGTAGACGCCGCTCTGCTCCGAAAGCCCAGATCGGCTTGTGACGGTGATTTATCTGAAGCAGGGCCGGCCCTCAGGGGCCCGAGGCTCCCGTGGTCTCCCTCCGAGGCCGACTCCGGACTGGTGAGCGGCGCTCTGGCCAGGATTCGAGAGCTGGAGCAGGAAGCTGAGCGGCTGGAGGAAGCCTACAGGAGCCATCAGCACAGAGCCATTCAGGCCGCTGAAGATCCCAGGCTTCCCAGAACCGGCTCCGGCTATAGAGTGAGCTTCGCTCCGGCGGGACGTCCTGTAGAGAAGGAGCGCGAGCAGCTGATGGAGGGACGCAGAACGCCGTCTCCCAGAGAGAGGAACCCACTGAGACTCATCTCTCCTCCGGCCAGACGTCTGTCCTCCACTCCGCTGTCCCAGAGCAAACGCCCAGCTGGAGCTGATCAGGACAATCACTCCTTCACTCAAGGTACAGAATCCCTGAAACTGCCTCATCGACACGGCATCCTCAATAAACCCGTCTCCGGCGTGATGACTCCGATTGTTCCAATATTACAATTTAATAATACTTAAATCGATATGTCATCCTCAATAAACCCGTCTCCAGCGTGATGACTCCGATTGTTCCAATATTACAATTTAATAATACTTAAATCGATATGTCATCCTCAATAAACCCGTCTCCGGCGTGATGACTCCGATTGTTCCAATATTACAATTTAATAATACTGAAATCGATATGTCATCCTCAATAAACCAGTCTCCGGCGTGATGACTCCGATTGTTCCAATATTACAATTTAATAATACTTAAATCGATATGTCATCCTCAATAAACCCGTCTCCGGCGTGATGACCCCGATTGTTCAAATATTACAATTTAATAATACTTAAATCGATATGTCATCCTCAATAAACCCGTCTCCGGCGTGATGACTCCGATTGTTCCAATATTACAATTTAATAATACTTAAATCGATATGTCATCCTCAATAAACCCGTCTCCAGCGTGATGACTCCGATTGTTCAAATATTACATTTTAATAATACTTAAATCGATATGTCATCCTCAATAAGCCAGTCTCCGGCGTGATGACTCCGATTGTTCCAATATTACAATTTAATAATACTTAAATCGATATGTCATCCTCAATAAACCCGTCTCCGGCGTGATGACTCCGATTGTTCCAATATTACAATTTAATAATACTGAAATCGATATGTCATCCTCAATAAACCAGTCTCCGGCGTGATGACTCCGATTGTTCCAATATTACAATTTAATAATACTTAAATCGATATGTCATCCTCAATAAACCCGTCTCCAGCGTGATGACTCCGATTGTTCCAATATTACAATTTAATAATACTTAAATCGATATGTCATCCTCAATAAACCCGTCTCCAGCGTGATGACTCCGATTGTTCCAATATTACAATTTAATAATACTTAAATCGAAATGTCATCCTCAATAAGCCAGTCTCCGGCGTGATGACTCCGATTGTTCCAATATTACAATTTAATAATACTTAAATCGATATGTCATCCTCAATAAACCCGTCTCCAGCGTGATGACTCCGATTGTTCCAATATTACAATTTAATAATACTTAAATCGATATGTCATCCTCAATAAACCCGTCTCCGGCGTGATGACTCCGATTGTTCCAATATTACAATTTAATAATACTTAAATCGATATGTCATCCTCAATAAACCCGTCTCCAGCGTGATGACTCCGATTGTTCCAATATTACAATTTAATAATACTTAAATCGATATGTCATCCTCAATAAACCCGTCTCCGGCGTGATGACTCCGATTGTTCCAATATTACAATTTAATAATACTTAAATCGATATGTCATCCTCAATAAACCCGTCTCCGGCGTGATGACTCCGATTGTTCCAATATTACAATTTAATAATACTTAAATCGATATGTCATCCTCAATAAGCCAGTCTCCGGCGTGATGACTCCGATTGTTCCAATATTACAATTTAATAATACTTAAATCGATATGTCATCCTCAATAAACCCGTCTCCGGCGTGATGACTCCGATTGTTCCAATATTACAATTTAATAATACTTAAATCGATATGTCATCCTCAATAAACCCGTCTCCGGCGTGATGACTCCGATTGTTCCAATATTACAATTGAATAATACTGAAATCGATATGTCTTCCTCAATAAACCCGTCTCCGGCGTGATGACTCCGATTGTTCCAATATTACAATTTAATAATACTTAAATCGATATGTCATCCTCAATAAACCCGTCTCCAGCGTGATGACTCCGATTGTTCCAATATTACAATTTAATAATACTTAAATCGATATGTCATCCTCAATAAACCCGTCTCCAGCGTGATGACTCCGATTGTTCCAATATTACAATTTAATAATACTTAAATCGATATGTCATCCTCAATAAACCCGTCTCCGGCGTGATGACTCCGATTGTTTTAATATTACAATTTAATAATACTTAAATCGATATGTCATCCTCAATAAACCCGTCTCCGGCGTGATGACCCCGATTGTTCCAATATTACAATTTAATAATACTTAAATCGATATGTCATCCTCAATAAACCCGTCTCCGGCGTGATGACCCCGATTGTTCCAATATTACAATTTAATAATACTTAAATCGATATGTCATCCTCAATAAACCCGTCTCCGGCGTGATGACTCCGATTGTTCCAATATTACAATTTAATAATACTTAAATCGATATGTCATCCTCAATAAACCCGTCTCCGGCGTGATGACTCCGATTGTTCCAATATTACAATTTAATAATACTTAAATCGATATGTCATCCTCAATAAACCCGTCTCCGGCGTGATGACTCCGATTGTTCCAATATTACAATTTAATAATACTTAAATCGATATGTCATCCTCAATAAACCCGTCTCCGGCGTGATGACCCCGATTGTTCCAATATTACAATTTAATAATACTGAAATCGATATGTCATCCTCTATAAACCCGTCTCCGGCGTGATGACTCCGATTGTTCCAATATTACAATTTAATAATTCTTAAATCGATATGTCAATCTCAATAAACCCGTCTCCGGCATGATGACTCCGATTGTTCAAATATTACAATTTAATAATACTTAAATCGATATGTCATCCTCAATAAACCCGTCTCCGGCGTGATGACCCCGATTGTTCCAATATTACAATTTAATAATACTTAAATCGATATGTCATCCTCAATAAACCCGTCTCCGGCGTGATGACTCCGATTGTTCCAATATTACAATTTAATAATACTTAAATCGATATGTCATCCTCAATAAACCCGTCTCCGGCGTGATGACTCCGATTGTTCAAATATTACAATTTAATAATACTTAAATCGATATGTCATCCTCAATAAACCCGTCTCCGGCGTGTTGACTCCGATTGTTCGAATATTACAATTTAATAATACTTAAATCGATATGTCATCCTCAATAAACCCGTCTCCGGCGTGTTGACTCCGATTGTTCGAATATTACAATTTAATAATTCTTACATCGATATGTCATCCTCAATAAACCCGTCTCCGGCGTGATGACTCCGATTGTTCGAATATTACAATTTAATAATTCTTAAATCGATATGTCATCCTCAATAAACCCGTCTCCGGCGTGATGACTCCGATTGTTCCAATATTACAATTTAATAATACTTAAATCGATATGTCATCCTCAATAAACCCGTCTCCGGCGTGATGACCCCGATTGTTCCAATATTACAATTTAATAATACTTAAATCGATATGTCATCCTCAATAAACCCGTCTCCAGCGTGATGACTCCGATTGTTCAAATATTACAATTTAATAATACTTAAATCGATATGTCATCCTCAATAAACCCGTCTCCAGCGTGATGACTCCGATTGTTCGAATATTACAATTTAATAATACTTAAATCGATATGTCATCCTCAATAAACCCGTCTCCGGCGTGATGACTGCGACTGTTCCAATATTACAATTTAATAATACTTAAATCGATATGTCATCCTCAATAAACCCGTCTCCGGCGTGATGACTCCGATTGTTCCAATATTACAATTTAATAATACTTAAATCGATATGTCATCCTCAATAAACCCGTCTCCAGCGTGATGACTCCGATTGTTCCAATATTACAATTTAATAATACTTAAATCGATATGTCATCCTCAATAAACCCGTCTCCGGCGTGATGACTGCGACTGTTCCAATATTACAATTTAATAATACTTAAATCGATATGTCATCCTCAATAAACCCGTCTCCAGCGTGATGACTCCGATTGTTCCAATATTACAATTTAATAATACTTAAATCGATATGTCATCCTCAATAAACCCGTCTCCGGCGTGATGACTGCGACTGTTCCAATATTACAATTTAATAATACTTAAATCGATATGTCATCCTCAATAAACCCGTCTCCAGCGTGATGACTCCGATTGTTCCAATATTACAATTTAATAATACTTAAATCGATATGTCATCCTCAATAAACCCGTCTCCGGCGTGATGACCCCGATTGTTCAAATATTACAATTTAATAATACTTAAATCGATATGTCATCCTCAATAAACCAGTCTCCAGCGTGATGACTCCGATTGTTCCAATATTACAATTTAATAATACTTAAATCGATATGTCATCCTCAATAAACCCGTCTCCGGCGTGTTGACTCCGATTGTTCGAATATTACAATTTAATAATACTTAAATCGATATGTCATCCTCAATAAACCAGTCTCCAGCGTGATGACTCCGATTGTTCCAATATTACAATTTAATAATACTTAAATCGATATGTCATCCTCAATAAACCCGTCTCCGGCGTGATGACTCCGATTGTTCCAATATTACAATTTAATAATACTTAAATCGATATGTCATCCTCAATAAACCCGTCTCCAGTGTGTTGCCGTCGATCTTTCGAATATTCCGATCTAATATGACCTGTAAAGTTGTCAGAATAATAATCATACGCTGTTTTTTGATTGGCCAGAGGAGAACTGCCCCCCCGACTGAGCCTGGTTTCTCCAAGGTTTATTTTCCTCCATTCTGCTCCTGATGGGGTTTGGGTTTCCTTGCCACTGTCGCCTCTGGCTTGGCGTGCTCAGTTGGGGACACTACATGTTCAACTAAATATCCAAATAAATCTAATTATTAAACTAAATTAACCATAGAAACTAAATTACTGATCTAAAGCCCACACTGTCACTGTATGATAATTGAAATGAACTGATGACATCACCATTTTCTCCAGAACGGCTGAACGGCTGAATAAAATTATGCTGCATTATTTTTCTGTTTAACACTGTGAAGCTGCTCTGAAACAATCTGCATTATTAAAAGCGCTATATAAATAAAGTTGACTTGACTACTGAGATCTCGGCAACTGGCAGTGTTAATTTTGACAGCAAATTGTGATTTTAGTTTTAGTCATATTTTAGTCGCCTGAATTGTTTTTAGTTTTAGTCTAGTTTTAATCTTCCAAAATCTAATGAGTTTAGTTCAATTGTAATACATTAAGCATTTAAGCGTCACATAACCGACTGACACTCAAACTGACATTTTGACATCATTTTGTTTTTGACATTAAAAATACACGAAAGAGCTCAATTCACTTTTTTAAAAACATCTATATAGTTTTTATAACTCTGTATTTCTGTTTTAGTCAGTAGGCCATATCAGGTTAAGCTAAAGCTTCAAATACGTTTATTTATTTATTTTTTTAAATTTCAGTTAACATTTATTACATTTCAAGTAATGAAGATTGTTTTAATGTTTTTAGTGAACTATTATAACCCTGATACTTTATTGAATATGTGTCTAATACTGGTCTTTCCTCCTGAATATGAATTAAATGGGAATTAAATTAAACACAGTTTATTGTGTAAGCAAAAACGAATATATAATGCGTGACTTTTAATGATAAACAAGCTGTAAATACACCAGGACTCTTATTTTGAAATGTCTGTCTGAGCTCATTCAAGTTCAGGAGATAAAATATGCGTCATTACAACCGTCTAAAACATATTACTATATAAACATCATAAAGTAAACACTCATTATTCATCAGCATTAGTTCATAAACACTGGTTTGGCATAAATGTGTGTTATTGATTGAGCCGCTCTGGAGCCTGTGTGTGTGTGTGTGTGTGTGTGTGTGTGTGTGTGTGTGTGTGTGTGTGTGTGTGTGTGTGTGTGTGTGTGTGTGTGTGTGTGTGTGTGTGTGTGTGTGTGTGTGTGTGTGTGTGTGTGTGTGTGTGTGTGTGTGTGTGTGTGTGTGTGTGTGTGTGTGTGTGTGTGTGTGTGTGTGTGTGTGTGTGTGTGTGTGTGTGTGTGTGTGTGTGTGAGCCTGTAGGCCGTGTGTTTTCCAGAGGTTAACTCAGTTCAGATCAAACGTGTTCATCTGAGACACAGATCATCAGTTCTATCGAAAGCCAAATGGGTCAGAATTCGCGTGCTTTTCACCGCCGTATTAATATTTAAAGCGCCGTTTTCATAACGCCGCCAAGCGTTAAATAAGCGGCGTCAGGCGTTAAAATAACGCCACTCGCCGAAAGACGTTAAGTTGACGCCACACGCCACTCAAAATGCAGATTTATGGGCTCATCTACATGGGCACAGCTCTACTGGGTTTGAGGACTCTACGGCAAGTCAGAGCATCCAGTTTGCAAGAGCACGAAGATGGCAATGGTTTGCAACGTTAACACAATATGATATATACTGTATATGTGAAGTGTAAATGCTCATACATATCAACACCAAACTACACGTTTTCCTGTTTTCTCAGATTATAGCTACTGGATAGTGTGTGAAATTATAATTAAAGTAACACAAGTGAATGCACATTTACTTGTATCTGTACATATAACAAAGCATCAAAATCTTTCCACATAGCCTACACCAATTTGGGAAACACTAGTTAGGCTACTTCAAGAATATTATTTTTAAAATTGGGATAGGAAAGAATTATACGCATATGTCATCATCACCAATGTCATAATAGCTTCATTCTGCTTTTTAACTTTTTTTCATTGCTTTTTTTTTAACGCCTGACGCCGCTTATTTAACGCTTGGCGGCGTTATGAAAACGGCGCTTTAATATTAATACGGCGGTGAAAAGCACGCAAATTCTGACCCATTTGGCTGTCGATACAGTTCTGACCCCATCTCTGCCCTAATCCACCCTCACTAACATTCTCCTCTTTATTTGTTGAAAAAAACGACAGTACGTTTTCGTCATAGTTTTTGTCATTCAACTCTAGTTTTTATTTAGTTATCGTCTCGTTCTCGTCAGTGAAAAAAGGTTGTTGACGAAAATTATGACACAAATTATTCGTCAACGAAATTAACACTGGCAACCGGAAATATTTGGTTGGCAATGCAACCAATGTTGAGCAAATGTTCTTCCAGTAACGTTGGTTCAGATGGTTTGCATCATTGATTGACTGTAATCGTGTGTTTGTGCAGAGCGGCCGAGGACGAGCTCTGAAGGCGGTGGAGCAGCGCTGGTGTTTACAGAGAAGCAGATCTCCCCAATCTCATCTGGAGACTTCACACACACCAGTGCTCCCAGCAGCCCCAGGATGAAGAGCACAACACGCCACAGCTGCAGGTGCACACTCCACTGACACTCCTCTGACACTCCACAGTCACTCCACTGACACTCCTCTGACACTCCACTGACACTCCACTGACACTCCACTGACACTCCACTGACACTCCACTGTCACTCCACTGACACTCCACTGACACTCCACTGACACTCCACTGACACTCCACTGTCACTCCACTGACACTCCACTGACACTCCACTGACACTCCACTGACACTCCTCTGACACTCCACTGACACTCCACTGTCACTCCACTGACACTCCACTGACACTCCTCTGACACTCCTCTGACACTCCACTGACACTCCTCTGACACTCCACTGACACTCCACTGACACTCCACAGACACTCCTCTGACACTCCACTGACACTCCTCTGACACTCCTCTGACACTCCACTGACACTCCTCTGACACTCCACTGACACTCCACTGACACTCCACTGACACTCCTCTGACACTCCACAGACACTCCTCTGACACTCCACAGACACTCCACAGACACTCCTCTGACACTCCACTGACACTCCTCTGACACTCCTCTGACACTCCACTGACACTCCTCTGACACTCCACAGACACTCCACAGACACTCCACAGACACTCCACAGACACTCCTCTGACACTCCACAGACACTCCACAGACACTCCACAGACACTCCACTGACACTCCTCTGACACTCCACTGACACTCCACAGACACTCCACTGACACTCCACTGACACTCCTCTGACACTCCACTGACACTCCTCTGACACTCCTCTGACACTCCACTGACACTCCTCTGACACTCCACTGACACTCCACTGACACTCCTCTGACACACCATTGACACTCCACAGACACTCCACTGACACTCCTCTGACACTCCTCTGACACTCCACTGACACTCCTCTGACACTCCACTGACACTCCTCTGACACTCCACAGACACTCCACAGACACTCCACAGACACTCCACTGACACTCCACTGACACTCCTCTGACACTCCACTGACACTCCACTGACACTCCACTGACACTCCTCTGACACTCCAAAGACACTCCACAGACACTCCACAGACACTCCACTGACACTCCACTGACACTCCTCTGACACTCCACAGACACTCCACAGACACTCCTCTGACACTCCACTGACACTCCTCTGACACTCCTCTGACACTCCACTGACACTCCACTGACACTCCTCTGACACTCCACTGACACTCCTCTGACACTCCACAGACACTCCTCTGACACTCCTCTGACACTCCACTGACACTCCACTGACACTCCACTGACACTCCACTGACACTCCACTGACACTCCTCTGACACTCCACAGACACTCCACTGACACTCCACTGACACTCCACTGACACTCCACTGACACTCCACTGACACTCCACTGACACTCCACAGACACTCCACTGACACTCCACTGACACTCCTCTGACACTCCACTGACACTCCTCTGACACTCCACAGACACTCCACTGACACTCCTCAGACACTCCACAGACACTCCACAGACACTCCACTGACACTCCACTGACACTCCACAGACACTCCACAGACACTCCACTGACACTCCACTGACACTCCTCTGACACTCCACAGACACTCCACAGACACTCCACAGACACTCCTCAGACACTCCTCAGACACTCCTCAGACACTCCACTGACACTCCACAGACACTCCACTGACACTCCACTGACACTCCACAGACACTCCACAGACACTCTACTGACACTCCACTGACACTCCACAGACACTCCTCTGACAATCCACTGACACTCCACTGACACTCCACAGACACTCCACTGACACTCCACTGACACTCCTCTGACACTCCACAGACACTCCACTGACACTCCACAGACACTCCACTGACACTCCTCTGACACTCCACTGACACTCCTCTGACACTCCACAGACACTCCTCTGACACTCCACTGACACTCCACTGACACTCCACTGACACTCCTCTGACACTCCACTGACACTCCACTGACACTCCTCTGACACTCCACTGACACTCCACAGACACTCCACAGACACTCCACTGACACTCCACAGACACTCCACTGACACTCCTCTGACACTCCACTGACACTCCTCTGACACTCCTCTGACACTCCACAGACACTCCACTGACACTCCACAGACACTCCACAGACACTCCTCTGACAATCCACAGACACTCCACTGACACTCCACTGACACTCCTCTGACACTCCACTGACACTCCTCTGACACTCCTCTGACACTCCTCTGACACACCACTGACACTCCACTGACACTCCACTGACACTCCTCTGACACTCCTCTGACACACCACTGACACTCCTCTGACACTCCACTGACACTCCACTGACACTCCACTGACACTCCTCTGACACTCCTCTGACACTCCACAGACACTCCTCTGACACTCCTCTGACACTCCACTGACACTCCTCTGACACACCACTGACACTCCACTGACACTTCACTGACACTCCACTGACACTCCACAGACACTCCTCTGACACTCCTCTGACACTCCTCTGACACACCACTGACACTCCTCTGACACTCCTCTGACACTCCACAGACACTCCACAGACACTCCACTGACACTCCTCTGACACTCCACAGACACTCCACTGACACTCCACAGACACTCCTCTGACACTCCACAGACACTCCACAGACACTCCACTGACACTCCTCTGACACTCCACAGACACTCCTCTGACACTCCACAGACACTCCACTGACACTCCACTGACACTCCTCTGACACTCCACTGACACTCCACAGTCACTCCTCTGACACTCCTCTGACACTCCACTGACACTCCTCTGACACTCCACTGACACTCCTCTGACACTCCACAGACACTCCACAGACACTCCACTGACACTCCACAGACACTCCTCTGACACTCCACAGACACTCCACAGACACTCCACTGACACTCCTCTGACACTCCACAGACACTCCTCTGACACTCCACAGACACTCCACTGACACTCCACTGACACTCCTCTGACACTCCACTGACACTCCACTGACACTCCACAGACACTCCACAGTCACTCCTCTGTGTTTAGATTTATATCTTTATTATATTCTAATTGTGTTTGTTCTGATTTCTCAGTCCACCCAAACTACAGGAAATCATATCCAGTTCAGAGTCGTCTCCTCAGCCAGAGAAGATCACACTCCACGACCTCACCGACCCCGTACAATGTGAGTGTGTGTGTGTGTGTGTGTGTGTGTGTGTGTGTGTGTGAGAGTGTGTGTGTGAGAGAGAGTGTGTGTGTGTGTGTGTGTGAGAGTGTGTGTGTGCTTCTGGCTGTGTCTGTCATAGTCACCTTTATTTATATAGTGCTTTATACAGTATAGTGTGTGTGTGTGTGTGTGTGTGTGTGTGTGTGTGTGTGTGTGTGTGTGTGTGTGTGTTCAGTTGTGTCCACAGATCAGGAGTGTGTCCTCGAGAGACTCCAGGACTCTCAGCCGGAGCGTCGCCGGGATCTTCAGAGTGAGACGGATCTTCATCCACTTTTTTCGGATCTTCCTCTGTGTGTTTTTAAATCACTGCATATAAACCAGTGCTTGCTTATCAGATGTACAGGCATCATCATCATCATCATCATCATCATCATCATCAGCCGCCGCCGTAAAGACAGACACGCCTGAGGAAGAGGAGAAGAGCTGGGAGGAGGAGAGGAAGAGGAGAGAGGAGAGGAGACGGAGGGAGAGAGAGGAGGCGCAGGAGAGAGAAGAGCGAGAGCTGGAGAGACTCAAGCAGGAGCAGGTTTAGTGAACACATGAGTTCAGGAGTCAGTTTGAGTGATTAATTTAAAAGAATCGCTTCGTAAGAGTCATTTGTTCATGAATCACACCACAGAGATCAGAATGTGTTTAATAACAAGCATTAACTCATCTTCCGTCTGCCTTCAGGAGGATGAAAACGAGACCCCAGCAGAGGAGAAGAGGGACAGGACAGAAGGTCATGTGACGGTAACGGCCGCAGTGATTGGAGGAGGAGCGGATGTGGCCAATCCGCTTCAGAAGTACATGATGATGCTGATGCAGGACCAGCCGAAGGAGCAGGTGCATCATTCACATCAGCGAAGGACACACACATTCTCTACTGCCATGCTAAATAGTCTTAAATAGGCCAGTGTTCATTTCTTTGAGGAATAATTTTCGTCAACCTTTTTTCACTGACGAAAACGAGACGATAACTAAATAAAAACTAGTGTTGGATGACAAAAACTATGACGAAAATCTACTGTCATTTTGGGAAGAGATCCAGTCAGAACTCACACATCCCCAATCCAGCTCCAGAGCGGCTCAGTCTATATCACACACACACACACACACACACACACACACACACACCCAATCCAGCTCCAGAGCGGCTCAGTCTATATCACACACACACACACACACACACACACACCCAATCCAGCTCCAGAGCGGCTCAGTCTATAACACACACACACACACACACACACACACACCCAATCCAGCTCCAGAGCGGCTCAGTCTATAACACACACACACACACACACACACACACACACACACACACACCCAATCCAGCTCCAGAGCGGCTCAGTCTATATCACACACACACACACACACACACACACACATACACGTCTATATTACCAACAGGGGACCATCACTCCACACTGACCAAGAGGGGACCTGTGTTTCTAGTCATTTTGAAGAAACAAAACTTAGATACAAAATTTTGTTTTAAGGTCTTTTTTCATAATATAACTTCAAATAACCATTTATTTTTTTTTTTTTAAACATGCCAAGAGGGGACCTGACCGATGTCTACCTATCCAACAGGGGACCTCCATAGCCTGCAATGGAGCTGTGTGTGTGAAAGGGAAGAGAGCTGGCAGTCAAGTCTGTCTTCATTATTTAATATATATATATATAATTATATAATGTTCACACAGGCATCAGGGAACACAATGAGCACACAACGGAGAAAAAGCCATGTTGTGGACATTACAGAAAAGAATTTAAGAAATTAAAAAATTCTTAAAATTAAGAATTATCTTTAAGAAATTCATTCTCTGTTGTGTCTTCATACTTACAGTATATGATCCGTCCACATCTCTCATTTAAGCTTATTTTCAAGAACACCAACACTGTAAAAAAAAATCAGGTCTCCAATTGAAAATTTTCTAGTGACCGATCACATCTAAATTTTTTAGTTGGCCGAATTGAATTTCTTGAATTTTAATTGAATTAAAGTGCATCAATTTACAGAAAATTTTCAATTGGAGACCCAAATTTTTTTTTACAGTAAAGGTATTTCAATGTGTGACTTATTTTTGAATAAAACATAGTTTCTGCTCTCTAAAATCCCAAATAATGTCCTTTGTTTTTGAGATTTTTAGAGTGAGATTTGATTTCTTGCACCAATAAAAAAAAAATATATATAGGACTGGACAAGCAGAAATTGTTCTTTAAGGTAATAATCACAGGTCATCAATTTATATAGTAAATAATGATTATGTTAAACACAATGACTCGGTCCCCTGTTAGATAGTAAATCACGACACCAGTGTGTTTAATTTGTCATTTCTTGCCATCTCAAACACACTGTAGATATTTAGAGTTTTTATAGCAATAACTGAGTTTTAAGAGTTAAATCAAGCAGAAATAGTTCTCTAATGTATTAATTGCAGATCATCTTTGAATAATGATTATGTTAAACACAATGACTCGGTCCCCTGTTAGATAGTAAATCACGACACCAGTGTGTTTGCGTTGTCATTTCTTCATCTCAAACACACTGTGGAGATTTAGAGTTTTTATAGCAATAACTGAGTTTTAAGAGTTAAATCAAGCAGAAATAGTTCTCTAATGTATTAATTGCAGATCATCTTTGAATAATGATTATGTTAAACACAATGACTCTGTCCCCTGTTAGATAGTAAATCACGACACCAGTGTGTTTGCGTTGTCATTTCTTGCCATAAACACACTGTGGAGATTTAGAGTTTTTATAGCAATAACTGAGTTTTAAGAGTTAAATCAAGCAGAAATAGTTATCTAATGTATTATTTGCAGATCATCTTTGAATAATGATTATGTTAAACACAATGACTCGGTCCCCTGTTAGATAGTAAATCACGACACCAGTGTGTTTAATTTGTCATTTCTTGCCATCTCAAACACACTGTGGAGATTTAGAGTTTTTATAGCAATAACTGAGTTTTAAGAGTTAAATCAAGCAGAAATATTTCTATAATGTATTAATTGCAGATCCTCTTTGAATAATGATTATGTTAAACACAATGACTCGGTCCCCTGTTAGATAGTAAATCACGACACCAGTGTGTTTAATTTGTAATTTCTTGCCATCATAAACACACTGTAGAGATTTAGAGTTTTTATAGCAATAACTGAGTTTTAAGAGTTAAATCAAGCAGAAATATTTCTCTAATGTATTAATTGCAGATCATCTTTGAATAATGATTATGTTAAACACAATGACTCGGTCCCCTGTTAGATAGTAAATCACGACACCAGTGTGTTTGCGTTGTCATTTCTTGCCATAAACACACTGTGGAGATTTAGAGTTTTTATAGCAATAACTGAGTTTTAAGAGTTAAATCAAGCAGAAATATTTCTATAATGTATTAATTGCAGATCCTCTTTGAATAATGATTATGTTAAACACAATGACTCGGTCCCCTGTTAGATAGTAAATCACGACACCAGTGTGTTTGCGTTGTCATTTCTTGCCATAAACACACTGTGGAGATTTAGAGTTTTTATAGCAATAACTGAGTTTTAAGAGTTAAATCAAGCAGAAATATTTCTATAATGTATTAATTGCAGATCCTCTTTGAATAATGATTATGTTAAACACAATGACTCGGTCCCCTGTTAGATAGTAAATCACGACACCAGTGTGTTTAATTTGTCATTTCTTGCCATAAACACACTGTGGAGATTTAGAGTTTTTATAGCAATAACTGAGTTTTAAGAGTTAAATCAAGCAGAAATATTTCTATAATGTATTAATTGCAGATCCTCTTTGAATAATGATTATGTTAAACACAATGACTCGGTCCCCTGTTAGATAGTAAATCACGACACCAGTGTGTTTAATTTGTCATTTCTTGCCATAAACACACTGTGGAGATTTAGAGTTTTTATAGCAATAACTGAGTTTTAAGAGTTAAATCAAGCAGAAATATTTCTATAATGTATTAATTGCAGATCATCTTTGAATAATGATTATGTTAAACACAATGACTCGGTCCCCTGTTAGATAGTAAATCACGACACCAGTGTGTTTAATTTGTCATTTCTTGCCATAAACACACTGTGGAGATTTAGAGTTTTTATAGCAATAACTGAGTTTTAAGAGTTAAATCAAGCAGAAATAGTTCTCTAATGTATTAATTGCAGATCATCTTTGAATAATGATTATGTTAAACACAATGACTCGGTCCCCTGTTAGATAGTAAATCACGACACCAGTGTGTTTAATTTGTCATTTCTTGCCATAAACACACTGTGGAGATTTAGAGTTTTTATAGCAATAACTGAGTTTTAAGAGTTAAATCAAGCAGAAATATTTCTATAATGTATTAATTGCAGATCCTCTTTGAATAATGATTATGTTAAACACAATGACTCGGTCCCCTGTTAGATAGTAAATCACGACACCAGTGTGTTTAATTTGTCATTTCTTGCCATAAACACACTGTGGAGATTTAGAGTTTTTATAGCAATAACTGAGTTTTAAGAGTTAAATCAAGCAGAAATATTTCTATAATGTATTAATTGCAGATCCTCTTTGAATAATGATTATGTTAAACACAATGACTCGGTCCCCTGTTAGATAGTAAATCACGACACCAGTGTGTTTAATTTGTCATTTCTTGCCATAAACACACTGTAGAGATTTAGAGTTTTTATAGCAATAACTGAGTTTTAAGAGTTAAATCAAGCAGAAATAGTTCTCTAATGTATTAATTGCAGATCATCTTTGAATAATGATTATGTTAAACACAATGACTCTGTCCCCTGTTAGATAGTAAATCACGACACCAGTGTGTTTAATTTGTCATTTCTTCATCTCAAACACACTGTGGAGATTTAGAGTTTTTATAGCAATAACTGAGTTTTAAGAGTTAAATCAAGCAGAAATAGTTCTCTAATGTATTAATTGCAGATCATCTTTGAATAATGATTATGTTAAACACAATGACTCGGTCCCCTGTTAGATAGTAAATTACGACACCAGTGTGTTTAATTTGTCATTTCTTGCCATCTCAAACACACTGTAGATATTTAGAGTTTTTATAGCAATAACTGAGTTTTAAGAGTTAAATCAAGCAGAAATATTTCTCTAATGTATTAATTGCAGATCCTCTTTGAATAATGATTATGTTAAACACAATGACTCGGTCCCCTGTTAGATAGTAAATCACGACACCAGTGTGTTTAATTTGTCATTTCTTCATCTCAAACACACTGTAGATATTCACTGTATATATTGAGATAACTAAATTTTATGGTGACTTGCATTAAAATGTTTATCCGTCTCAATTAAATTATGTGAACTGAATGACTTTTAACATTGACACTTTAGTTGTTTAACCAACTGATGATTGTCAAGTCAGCAATCAACACACAACTGAGTTTTGACCTCCAAAATCTTATTATAGTGTATTTTTATGGTAAGTATTGGTGTTTTATGTTTTAAATCAAGCAGAAATCACTCTTTAAGGAAACAATTGCAGGTCACACTTTATACAGTGAACATGATTTCCTTAAATTGACTTAAGTCCCCTGTTGGATGGTAAAACACGACACCTGTTTGATTGCTTTGCCATTTCTCTCCATCACAAACACACTGTAGAGATTTTGAAGGTCAGAACTAAATTTTTTGGTGACTTGCATGAAAATCTTCATCCGTCTCAATTAAATTATGTGAACTGAATGTCTTTTAACATTGACACTTTAGTCGAAGATTTTCAACTCAACAATCAACACACAACTGAGTTTTGACCTCCAAAATCATTATACAGTGTATATTAAATTTAAATAAAAAATATAAAATTTATTTACAAAACAGTTTGACTCAAGTTTGACTCTCTACTGCTTATTCATTATTGTTTATGTTACATGGTCCATGTTTTACATTACAGTATAAAATTGTTCCTAAGTTTTCCCCTTTTATATAGATGGTAATGACTAAATATCCTCGCACACCGAAATTTTCACACGTTAAAAAAAAGATCAAGCACGTTTACACACAGCCTCTGAAACTTTCCTTCCTTCATCATAAAAAAAATCTGATCAGGTTCAGTTTTCTGCATTTTTCGCATCCATAGCAAGCATTTAAAGAGGGGTTTCAAATTTCTGTGTTATTCATTTTTGTGTTAAAATTTTGAACATAAGTTGAACAGTTTAAAAAAGAAAGTGTGAACCTTCAAATTAGCCATTATAGTTCATAAAGTTTTGCTGGCGTTTGTATCTAATTGAGAAAAGAATGAATGTAAATTGAAAGATGTCGTCATTGAACGCATTTTGTGCCAAAGCAAATAAATGATCCACAGTTTAGCCACATAGGCTGATGTGATCCCTGAGTGAAGAGTTTTGAAAAAGTGATGAGTATTCAGAAATGTGTCCTAGCAGATGTTTAAAAAACCCTGTAATATCACTATTAGTAAGGGATCACTGTATAATATCAGTCTTTAGATCTATTGTTTTACAAAAATAATCTATTGTTTACAAAAGGAGAAAACGTGTGTACTTTAATGTAAACTTGGACCATGTGACATAAACTGAAGTTAACAGCAAAAAAATATACTATAATGCTGACTGTTGTTAGTGTTTTTTGTTGTATGAGTTAAAAGTGTATATGTTGGGTGAATCATTTACATTACATTTACATTTATGCATTTGGCAGACGCTTTTATCCAAAGCGACTTACATTGCATTCAAGGTACACAGTTTACATTTTTGTCAGTTCTTGCTTTCCCTGGGAATCGAACCCATGACCCTGGCGTTGCTAGCGCCATGCTCTACTGTTTGAGCTACAGGAAAGCTAGAATAATCCTCATAATGAATCCTCATTGTGTTCTGGAAGAATGAGTTGATTTAAGACATCAATGAAGTGTTTTGGTAGTTTTAGCACATTTTGAACGTGAAATTAACTGCTTTGCTTTGAAAGGTGTCCTAGCGATTGTAGCTGAGAGATAGACGTCAAACAGACTCAAACAAAGACCCAGAATTCTGTGGTGTTACAGCACTGTGGCTGCTGTAAATGGCTGCTGTAAGGTTTCTTTATGAAATAACAGGCACAATGGCAAAGATATTTCTGCAAAAACTCCAAAGTAATGTTCGGTTGCAGTGAGAAAGTCACAAGAGACAACTAAAAAAACTCATGCGTGTATTTAGCCTAGTGTAGATCTGTTTGCTTACACATCCCCCAAACTCCATTTACATATGAATACAGGAAAGGCCAAAGCTATTGTCTCACAGGTGAGGAAGAGGCCTTACAGAGCTGTTAGACCCATGTCACAGACACAAACTTCTCATCCAAACTAGAGAAAACGCTGGGATTTACCTGGGAAAATTAAATCAATGTACACTTTTTCCAATCCCTACGACACATTTTTCAATACTTGGGTCACTTTTTTAAAACTCTTCACACACTTTTTCACACAAATTCACACAACTGAATTTCAGCTTGGCACAGCAGGTATTTTAGTGTTCAAAATGCACTAAAACTACCAAAAAAGGATTCTGAGGATTCAAAAGAATCACCCAATATTTCAATATGGTAATACTGCCGAAATGTAGCAAATTGTTTTGTTTTTTTTTAATTAATTTTAGTTAAGTTTTGAACATAAGTTAGGGAGTTTTGAAAAGAGAATCAAAAATTTTTCAAATTGGCCTATACAGTTCATAACGTTTTGGTGGTGTTTGTGTTGAAGTGAGAAAATAATTCTTATAAATCGAAAGATGTCGCCATTGAATGTATTTTATGCCAAATCAATGATAAATTATGACTTTAGATGGCCCCACTTTATATTAGGGGGCCTTAACTACTATGTACTTAAATAGGTACAATGTACTTATTGTGTTCATATTGTATTGCAAAACACTTTTGCTGATATTGAGGTGGGATACGGGTAGGGTCAGGTGTGCTTGTATTGGTAAGTTTAAAGGTAGGGTTAGATGTAAGGGAAGTGTCAACAGTGTAATTACAAATGTAACTACAGAAATTAATTACAGATGTAATTACATGCAAGTTTATTTAAAAATGTAAGTACAATGTAAAGACATGTATGTACACAATAAGTGCATTGTATCAAATGGATAATTAAAATGTTAGTACATAGTAGTTAAGGCCACCTAATATAAAGTGGGTCCCTTTGGATTTTAAGATTTTATATTTCAGTATAATTCCTGCAGAAATGAGTTGATCATCGTTCTGACTTGAATGTGTTTGATCAGTTCTGAAAGCAGTGTGTTAGCATTCAAAGAATGTGCTAAAAATATATAGTTTTGCAGATAGTTAGGTACGAATAACAAAAGTGTTCGTGGATTTTGGAAAATGTGGTCATTGAATGCATTTTGTGTGAAAGCAATGAAAAATGATTCACAGTTTTTAACATATCAATTTAGTATTGGCCAATGCAATAAAAAAAAAACGTAAAGCGATATGCAGAAAGCTGTGGGGCTAAACACCAAGAAAATATCACTTCTAATAAGATGAAAATATATTTAATTTAATTTTTAAAACAATTTAAAACATGTCAACAGTTTTATTTTTATTTATTTTTTTACATTTGCTGGGACACATTTCTCAATCCTCATCACTTTTTCACTGTTCACTTTTTGTCTTCACTCAGTGATCACATCAGTCTATGTGGCTAAACTCTGGATCATTTATCATTGCTTTGGGCACAAAATGTGTTCAATGACGACATCTTTCAATTTACATTCATTCTTTTCTGACTTTGACACAAACACCACCAAAACATTATGTACTATACAGGCCAATTTGAACATTTTTACATTCTCTTTTCAAAACTGTTAAACTTATGTTAAAAAAAATAGACATTTGCTACATTTCGACAGTAATACCATATTGACATATATTTTGAATCTAAAATACTATCAAAACAAATAGATTTAGCTGGTGTTAGTTTTTAAATTGCATTGCCATCCATTCAAAAGGGAAAAATTTAGGAATAATGTTATACTATACTGGACCAAGGACCATGTAACATAAACTGCAGTGAATTATAGTGTAAGTCTTTTTTTGAAAAGAAAATTTTACAAAAGAAAACATTGTGTAATGATCATGTGTTTTAGGTCTGTGTTTTATGATTGAAAAAGTGTGTTTGTTGGGTCCTTTTTGGTAGTTTTAGTGCATTTTGAACACTAAAATAACTGCTGTGCCAAGCTGAAATTCAGTTGTGTGAATTTGTGTGAAAAAGTGTGTGAAGAGTTTTAAAAAAGTGACCCAAGTATTGAAAAATGTGTCGTAGGGATTGGAAAAAGTGTACATTGATTTAATTTTCCCAGGTAAATCCCAGCGTTTTCTCTAGTTTGGATGAGAAGTTTGTGTCTGTGACATGGGTGTAACAGCTCTGTAAGGCCTCTTCCTCACCTGTGAGACAATGGCTTTGGCCTTTCCTGCATTCATATGTAAATGGAGTTTGGGGGATGTGTAAGCAAACAGATCTACACTAGGCTAAATACACGCATGAGTTTTTTTAGTTGTCTCTTGTGACTTTCTCACTGCAACCGAACATTACTTTGGAGTTTTTGCAGAAATATCTTTGCCATTGTGCCTGTTATTTCATAAAGAAACCTTACAGCAGCCATTTACAGCAGCCACAGTGCTGTAACACCACAGAATTCTGGGTCTTTGTTTGAGTCTGTTTGACGTCTATCTCTCAGCTACAATCGCTAGGACACCTTTCAAAGCAAAGCAGTTAATTTCACGTTCAAAATGTGCTAAAACTACCAAAACACTTCATTGATGTCTTAAATCAACTCATTCTTCCAGAACACAATGAGGATTCACCCAACATATACACTTTTAACTCATACAACAAAAAACACTAACAACAGTCAGCATTATAGTATATTTTTTTGCTGTTAACTTCAGTTTATGTCACATGGTCCAAGTTTACATTAAAGTACACACGTTTTCTCCTTTTGTAAACAATAGATTATTTTTGTAAAACAATAGATCTAAAGACTGATATTATACAGTGATCCCTTACTAATAGTGATATTACAGGGTTTTTTAAACATCTGCTAGGACACATTTCTGAATACTCATCACTTTTTCAAAACTCTTCACTCAGGGATCACATCAGCCTATGTGGCTAAACTGTGGATCATTTATTTGCTTTGGCACAAAATGCGTTCAATGACGACATCTTTCAATTTACATTCATTCTTTTCTCAATTAGATACAAACGCCAGCAAAACTTTATGAACTATAATGGCTAATTTGAAGGTTCACACTTTCTTTTTTAAACTGTTCAACTTATGTTCAAAATTTTAACACAAAAATGAATAACACAGAAATTTGAAACCCCTCTTTAAATGCTTGCTATGGATGCGAAAAATGCAGAAAACTGAACCTGACCAGATTTTTTTTATGATGAAGGAAGGAAAGTTTCAGAGGCTGTGTGTAAACGTGCTTGATCTTTTTTTTAACGTGTGAAAATTTCGGTGTGCGAGGATATTTAGTCATTACCATCTATATAAAAGGGGAAAACTTAGGAACAATTTTATACTGTAAAATCTCTACAGTGTGTTTGTGATGGAGAGAAATGGCAAAGCAATCAAACAGGTGTCGTGTTTTACCATCCAACAGGGGACTTAAGTCAATTTAAGGAAATCATGTTCACTGTATAAAGTGTGACCTGCAATTGTTTCCTTAAAGAGTGATTTCTGCTTGATTTGAAACATAAAACACCAATACTTACCATAAAAATACACTATAATAAAATTTTGGAGGTCAAAACTCAGTTGTGTGTTGATTGCTGACTTGAAAATCATCAGTTGGTTAAATAACTAAAGTGTCAATGTTAAAAGTCATTCAGTTCACATAATTTAATTGAGACGGATAAACATTTTAATGCAAGTCACCATAAAATTGAGTTATCTCAATATATACAGTGAATCTCTACAGTGTGTTTGAGATGAAGAAATTACAAATTAAACACACTGGTGTCGTGATTTACTATCTAACAGGGGACCGAGTCATTGTGTAAATCATAAATAAATCAAAAGTGGTTTGTTTAAAAAAACTCATAAATGTATAAGGTAATAAGGTGGGCCTTTTACACCCCATTTTACATGGGGCAAAAGTCACACATTATTTATACAAATACTTGAGCTAAAATGTTTTTTTTTTAATAATGTCTTAACACTTGTTTAAAAGAATAGTAAAGTTTGTACTATTTTCTGTTTATTTTGATAAATACAATAATATTCAATGAATATAGGCTACTGTCATTAAAATATGTTAAAATAAAAAATACAAAAACAAAACTTCTAATTACATTCTGGTTGTTTAGATTTTTAAATCCTTTTTTCTTGGATTCTGTGTAGAATTTAATTGTAATGTAATGCAAAGTTTGAAACTAGTCAAGGTATCTAGTAAAGAGATGTAATGCTTGTTCCTTTAGTAAGCAGCCTGTTAAACAGCAGAGTCTCTCTGGGACAGCAGGCCATTCAAACAATAGAGGAGTGTGTGTGAACGACGTGTGTTTAAGAGCCCTTACAGTTCCTGCTCCAGCCTACAGGGGAGCTGCTGAGTATGACCTTAAACACACACACACACTTAGGTCCCCACTTGGTCATAAGTTTTAAAAAAATTACCAGAGTGTTTTTACTTAATTTTCACATGATTTAAACACACACACTTGTAGGTCCCCACTTGGTCAAAAGTAAAAAAAATCACCAGAGCGTTTTTTTAGTGTTTTTACTTGATTTTAACATGATTTAAAGCATGACCAACAAGGGACCTGAAAAATGTCCCCTCTTGGCTCAGAGGTCCCCTGTTAGTGAGTGTGTTACGACACCAAGGTCCCCTGTTAGATAGGTAGACAAGTACACACACACACACACACACACACACCCAATCCAGCTCCAGAGCGGCTCAGTCTATAACACACACACACACACACACACACACACCCAATCCAGCTCCAGAGCGGCTCAGTCTATATCACACACACACACACACACACACACACACACACACACACACACACACACCCAATCCAGCTCCAGAGCGGCTCAGTCTATAACACACACACACACACACACACACACCCAATCCAGCTCCAGAGCGGCTCAGTCTATAACACACACACACACACACACACACACACACACACACACCCAATCCAGCTCCAGAGCGGCTCAGTCTATAACACACACACACACCCAATCCAGCTCCAGAGCGGCTCAGTCTATAACACACACACACACACACACACCCAATCCAGCTCCAGAGCGGCTCAGTCTATATCACACACACACACACACACACACACACACACCCAATCCAGCTCCAGAGCGGCTCAGTCTATAACACACACACACACACACAATCCAGCTCCAGAGCGGCTCAGTCTATAACACACACACACACACACACAATCCAGCTCCAGAGCGGCTCAGTCTATAACACACACACACACACACACACACACACCCAATCCAGCTCCAGAGCGGCTCAGTCTATAACACACACACACACACACACACACACACCCAATCCAGCTCCAGAGCGGCTCAATCAATAACACACACACACACACACACACACAATCCAGCTCCAGAGCGGCTCAGTCTATAACACACACACACACACACACAATCCAGCTCCAGAGCGGCTCAGTCTATAACACACACACACACACACACACACACACACACACACACACACACACCCAATCCAGCTCCAGAGCGGCTCAGTCTATAACACACACACACACACACAATCCAGCTCCAGAGCGGCTCAGTCTATAACACACACACACACACACACACAATCCAGCTCCAGAGCGGCTCAGTCTATAACACACACACACACACACACACACACACACACCCAATCCAGCTCCAGAGCGGCTCAGTCTATAACACACACACACACACACACACACACACACACACCCAATCCAGCTCCAGAGCGGCTCAATCAATAACACACACACACACACACACACACACACACACACACCCAATCCAGCTCCAGAGCGGCTCAATCAATAACACACACACACACACACACACACACACACACACACCCAATCCAGCTCCAGAGCGGCTCAATCAATAACACACACACACACACACACCCAATCCAGCTCCAGAGCGGCTCAGTCTATAACACACACACACACACACAATCCAGCTCCAGAGCGGCTCAGTCTATAACACACACACACACACACACACACACACACCCAATCCAGCTCCAGAGCGGCTCAATCAATAACACACACACACACACACACACCCAATCCAGCTCCAGAGCGGCTCAATCAATAACACACACACACACACACACACCCAATCCAGCTCCAGAGCGGCTCAATCAATAACACACATTTATAACAGACCAGTGTTTATGATCTAATGCTGATGAATAATGACAGTGTTTACTATATCATGTTTATATAGTAATATGTTTTAGACGGTTGTAATGACGCATATTTGATCTCCTGAACTTGAATGAGCTCCTGCAACTGCAATAGTATAGCGAGATTTCAAAATAAGAGTCCTGGTGTATTTCCAGCTGGTTTATCATTAAAAGTCACGCATTATATATTCGTTTTTGCTTACACAATAAACTGTGTTTAATTTAATTCCCATTTAATTCATATTCAGGAGGAAAGACCAGTATTTGACACATATTCAATAAAGTATCAGAGTTATAATAGTTCACTAAAAACATGAAAACAATCTTCATTACTTGAAATGTAATAAATGTTAACTGAAATTAAAAAATAAATAAACAAACGTATTTGAAGCTTTAGCTTAACCTGATATGGCCTACTGACTAAAACAGAAATACAGAGTTATGAAAACTATATAGATGTTTTTAAAAAAAAGTGAATTGAGCTCTTTCGTGTATTTTTAATGTCAACAACAGAATTATGTCACTGGGCCCTATTTTAACGATCTGAAACGCAAGTGTCAAAGCGCGAAGCGCAAGTAACTTTGTGGGCGGGTCTCGGCGCTGTTGCTATTTTCCCGGCGGGATAAATGGCTCTTGCGCCCGGCGCAAATCTAAAATGGGTTGGTCTGAAGTAGCTTCATTATTCATAGGTGTGGTTTGGGCGTAACGTGAATAAACCAATCCGAGCGTCATCCAACATTCCCTGTAAAAGCAGGTGCGCAAGTTCCATTATGGATTGCTATTATTATGGCGTATTTACCAGGCGCACGCCAGGAGCGGTTCACAGCCGAGGAGACTGATGTGCTTGTAAGAGCAGTGAAAGACAGAGAAGTGAAGTTGTCATGTTGTACATTATGGTAAAGGTGATTTCACAGTCTTTTTTTTTTCAGTCTTTCAGTTTTTTCAGTTTTTCAGTCGATTTTTGTTCCTGGTTCTTGACGGACAAACCAATTTGTCAGATGTCCTTATATACATATATGTCTTGCCACTATTGGGCAAACAGGTCTTATCCTTAATTATTACAATTAGCCTGAATCATTTGTAAGCTAGATTTATGCCTATTTTTTCACATCTTCGTGGCACACCACAATGATTTCCGTCATATGACGGATGAAGATGAAGATATCTCATGTGTTAATATTTTTTTAGTGTAACAATTTATGATTTGCAAAAATAACTGTTGCATCTGTGTAGATTACATGAGCAAAGTGTATGCGCGTTGTGCACGCTATACATTATGGTCAAGCATGCGCCCTTAAAATAGCATAATGAACAACGCGCAACGCGCCACTGACTTTAGACTAGGTTTTTTCTGGTCAGTGGCGCAATTGTTTAATGAAACAGCAAAATAGCACCAGGGATTGTTTGCGCCGGAACACGCCTCCTTTTTTGCGCTGAACCGCCCAGGGAGCGCAAGTTCATTCACTAGTTTAGCGACGTGCTTCTGTGGAGGGAAAAGCGCGCTTTGCGCGGGTGCAAAATAGGAATGACACATGCGTCGGTGTACAAAGTCAATTGCGCTGGGTGCAAGATAGGGCCCAAAATGTCAGTTTGAGTGACAGTTGGTTATGTGACGCTTAAATGCTTAATGTATTACAATTTAACTAAACTCATTAGATTTTAGGAGAATAAAACTAGACTAAAATTAAAAACAATTCAGGCGACTAAAATATGACTAAAACTAAATCACAATTTGCTGTGGAATAATGTAATGTCACATGTTCATGTGTGTGTGTGTGTGTGTGTGTGTGTGTGTGTGTGTGTGTGTGTGTGTGTGTGTGTGTGTGTGTGTGTGTGTGTGTGTGTGTGTGTGTGTGTGTGTGTGTGTGTGTGTGTGTGTGTGTGTGTGTGTGTGTGTGTGTGTGTGTGTGTGTGTGTGTGTGTGTGTGTGTGTGTGTGTGTGTGTGTGTGTGTGTGTGTGTGTGTGTGTGTGTGAACTTTCAGAGCCCAAACAAAGCGGCGTCCGAGAACCAAAGTCAAGAGGAGCTTCTCCTGTCTGACCACGAGCACAGGTTACACATTTGTACATTTGTTCAATCAACAACACACACTGTGTGAGATCTCACTCTTCACTCACTCTCTCACTCTTCACTAACCTCCGCTCACTCCGCAGTGTTGGCGTGACATCACGTGAAGAACCGGACGATGACTTCTGGTGACGGATCCGCTGGAGCTGTGTTCTGTGTGTGTTTATGTGTGTGTAGACGTGACTCTTTGGGAATGTTTTTATTGAGAGCCTGAATAAATGTGAAATGTTAATGTTCTGCTGTTGTGTTATGATTCTGAGGGATTATGTTACAGTTTTTCTCAATTGTTTTCACACAAATACTGGTGCTTGAGACACAATGACCACAACATCTAACTCATGCACCAACCCCCTGAACCAATTCTGGACTAAAAAAATCTAAATTACGACAGTGTATACTATTACATAAAAGTGGAAATTATTAAATTATTACAAAAAGTCTTTATTGACAAAAATTCACAATTATGACTGTATACTATGACATAAAAGTGGAAATGATTCAATTACAAAAAGTCATTATTGACAAAAATTCACAATTACGACAGTGTATACTATGACATAAAAGTGTAAATTATTCAATTATTACAAAAAGTCATTATTGACAAAAATTCACAATTATGACAGTGTATACTATGACATAAAAGTGGAAATTATTCAATTATTACAAAAAGTCATTATTGACAAAAATTCACAATTATGACAGTGTATACTATGACATAAAAGTGGAAATGATTCAATTATTACAAAAAGTAATTATTGACAAAAATTCACAATTACGACAGTGTATACTATGACATAAAAGTGTAAATTATTCAATTATTACAAAAAGTCATTATTGACAAAAATTCACAATTATGACAGTGTATACTATGACATAAAAGTGGAAATGATTCAATTATTACAAAAAGTCATTATTGACAAAAATTCACAATTATGACAGTGTATACTATGACATAAAAGTGGAAATGATTCAATTATTACAAAAAGTAATTATTGACAAAAATTCACAATTACGACAGTGTATACTATGACATAAAAGTGGAAATGATTCAATTATTACAAAAAGTAATTATTGACAAAAATTCACAATTACGACAGTGTATACTATGACATAAAAGTGTAAATTATTCAATTATTACAAAAAGTCTTTATTGACAAAAATTCACAATTATGACTGTATACTATGACATAAAAGTGGAAATGATTCAATTATTACAAAAAGTCATTATTGACAAAAATTCACAATTACGACAGTGCATACTATGACATATAAGTGTAAATTATTCAATTATTACAAAAAGACATTATTGACAAAAATTCACAATTACGACAGTGTATACTATGACATAAAAGTGGAAATGATTCAATTATTACAAAAAGTCATTATTGACAAAAATTCACAATTACGACAGTGCATACTATGACATATAAGTGTAAATTATTCAATTATTACAAAAAGACATTATTGACAAAAATTCACAATTACGACAGTGTATACTATGACATATAAGTGTAAATTATTCAATTATTACAAAAAGACATTATTGACAAAAATTCACAATTACGACAGTGTATACTATGACATAAAAGTGGAAATGATTCAATTATTACAAAAAGTCATTATTGACAAAAATTCACAATTACGACAGTGTATACTATGACATAAAAGTGGAAATGATTCAATTATTACAAAAAGTCATTATTGACAAAAATTCACAATTACGACAGTGTATACTATGACATAAAAGTGGAAATTATTCAATTATTACAAAAAAGTCATTATTGACAAAAATTCACAATTACGACAGTGTATACTATGACATAAAAGTGTCAATTATTCAATTATTACAAAAAGTCATTATTGACAAAAATTCACAATTACGACAGTGTATACTATGACATAAAAGTGGAAATTATTCAATTATTACAAAAAGTAATTATTGAAAAAAATTCACAATTACGACAGTGTATACTATTACATAAAAGTATATTATTTAATTATTACAAAAAGTCATTATTGACAAAAATTCACAATTACGACAGTGTATACTATGACATAAAAGTGTAAATTAATCAATTATTACAAAAAGTCATTATTGACAAAAATTCAAAATTACGACAGTGTATACTATGACATAAAAGTGGAAATGATTCAATTACAAAAAGTCTTTATTGACAAAAATTCACAATTACGACAGTGTATACTATGACATAAAAGTGGAAATGATTCAATTATTACAAAAAGTCTTTATTGACAAAAATTCACAATTACGACAGTGTATACTTTTACATAAAAGTGTCAATTATTCAATTATTACAAAAAGTCATTATTGACAAAAATTCACAATTACCACAGTGTATACTATGACATACAAGTGTAAATTATTCAATTATTACAAAAAGTCATTATTGACAAAAATTCACAATTACGACTGTATACTAAAGCATAAAATTGGAAATGATTCAATTATTACAAAATGTCATTATTGACAAAAATTCACAATTAAGACATTGTATACTATGACATAAAAGTGGAAATGATTCAATTATTACAAAAAGTCATTATTGACAAAAATTCACAATTACGACAGTGTATACTATGACATAAAAGTGGAAATTATTAAATTACAAAAAGTAATTATTGAAAAAAATTCACAATTACGACTGTATACTAAAGCATAAAATTGGAAATGATTCAATTATTACAAAATGTCATTATTGACAAAAATTCACAATTACGACAGTGTATACTATGACATAAAAGTGTAAATTATTCAATTATTACAAAAAGTTATTATTTACAAAAATTCACAATTACGACAGTGTATACTATGACATAAAAGTGTAAATTATTCAATTATTACAAAAAGTCATTATTGACAAAAATTCACAATTACGACAGTGTATACTATGACATAAAAGTGTAAATTATTCAATTATTACAAAAAGTCATTATTGACAAAAATTCACAATTACGACAGTGAATACTATTACATAAAAGTGGAAATGATTCAATTATTACAAAAATTCATTGACAAAAATTCACAAATACGACAGTGTATACTATGACAAAAAAGTTTAAATTATTCATTTATTACATAAAGTCATTATTGACAAAAAATTCACAATAACGACAGTGTATACTATGACATAAAAGTTTAAATTATTCAATTATTACAAAAAGTCATTATTGACAAAAATTCACAATTACGACAGTGTATACTATGACATAAAAGTGTAAATTATTCAATTATTACAAAAAGTTATTATTTACAAAAATTCACAATTACGACAGTGTATACTATGACATAAAAGTATATTATTCAATTATTACAAAAAGTAATTATTGACAAAAATTCACAATTATGACAGTGTATACTTTTACATAAAAGTGTAAATTATTCAATTATTACAAAAAGTCATTATTGACAAAAATTCACAATTACCACAGTGTATACTATGACATACAAGTGTAAATTATTCAATTATTACAAAAAGTCATTATTGACAAAAATTCACAATTACGACTGTATACTAAAGCATAAAATTGGAAATGATTCAATTATTACAAAATGTCATTATTGACAAAAATTCACAATTACGACAGTGTATACTATGACATAAAAGTGGAAATGATTCAATTATTACAAAAAGTAATTATTGACAAAAATTCACAATTACGACAGTGTATACTATGACATAAAAGTGGAAATTATTAAATTACAAAAAGTAATTATTGAAAAAAATTCACAATTACGACTGTATACTAAAGCATAAAATTGGAAATGATTCAATTATTACAAAATGTCATTATTGACAAAAATTCACAATTACGACAGTGTATACTATGACATAAAAGTGTAAATTATTCAATTATTACAAAAAGTTATTATTTACAAAAATTCACAATTACGACAGTGTATACTATGACATAAAAGTGTAAATTATTCAATTATTACAAAAAGTCATTATTGACAAAAATTCACAATTACGACAGTGAATACTATTACATAAAAGTGGAAATGATTCAATTATTACAAAAATTCATTGACAAAAATTCACAAATACGACAGTGTATACTATGACAAAAAAGTTTAAATTATTCATTTATTACATAAAGTCATTATTGACAAAAAATTCACAATAACGACAGTGTATACTATGACATAAAAGTTTAAATTATTCAATTATTACAAAAAGTCATTATTGACAAAAATTCACAATTACGACAGTGTATACTATGACATAAAAGTGTAAATTATTCAATTATTACAAAAAGTTATTATTTACAAAAATTCACAATTACGACAGTGTATACTATGACATAAAAGTGTAAATTATTCAATTATTACAAAAAGTCATTATTGACAAAAATTCACAATTACGACAGTGAATACTATTACATAAAAGTGGAAATGATTCAATTATTACAAAAATTCATTGACAAAAATTCACAAATACGACAGTGTATACTATGACAAAAAAGTTTAAATTATTCATTTATTACATAAAGTCATTATTGACAAAAAATTCACAATAACGACAGTGTATACTATTACATAAGAGTGGAAAATGATTCAATTATTACAAAAAGTCATTATTGACAAAAATTCACAATTACGACAGTGTATACTATGACATAAAAGTGGAATTGATTCAATTATTACAAAAAGTCATTATTGACAAAATTCACAATTACGACAGTGTATACTATGACATAAAAGTGGAAATGATTCAATTATTACAAAAAGTCATTATTGACAAAAATTCACAATTACGACAGTGTATACTATTACATAAAAGTGGAAATGATTCAATTATTACAAAAAGTCATTATTGACAAAAATTCACAATTACGACAGTGTATACTATGACATAAAAGTGTAAATTATTCAATTATTACAAAATGTCATTATTGACAAAAATTCACAATTACGACAGTGTATACTATGACATAAAAGTGGAAATGATTCAATTATTACAAAAAGTCATTATTGACAAAAATTCACAATTACGACAGTGTATACTATTACATAAAAGTGGAAATGATTCAATTATTACAAAAAGTCATTATTGACAAAAATTCACAATTACGACAGTGTATACTACGACATATAAGTGGAATTGATTCAATTATTACAAAAATTCATTGACAAAAATTCACAAATACGACAGTGTATACTATGACAAAAAAGTTTAAATTATTCATTTATTACAAAAAGTCATTATTGACAAAAATTCACAATTACGACAGTGTATACTACGACATAAAAGTGGAATTGATTCAATTATTACAAAAATTCATTGACAAAAATTCACAAATACGACAGTGTATACTATTACATAAAAGTTTAAATTATTCAATTATTACAAAAAGTCATTATTGACAAAAATTCACAATTACGACAGTGAATACTATTACATAAAAGTGGAAATGATTCAATTATTACAAAAATTCATTGACAAAAATTCACAAATACGACAGTGTATACTATGACAAAAAAGTTTAAATTATTCATTTATTACATAAAGTCATTATTGACAAAAAATTCACAATAACGACAGTGTATACTATGACATAAAAGTGTAAATTATTCAATTATTACAAAAAGTCATTATTGACAAAAATTCACAATTACGACAGTGTATACTATGACATAAAAGTGTAAATTATTCAATTATTACAAAATGTCATTATTGACAAAAATTCACAATTACGACAGTGTATACTATGACATAAAAGTGTAAATTATTCAATTATTACAAAATGTCATTATTGACAAAAATTCACAATTACGACAGTGTATACTATGACATAAAAGTGGAAATGATTCAATTATTACAAAAAGTCATTATTGACAAAAATTCACAATTACGACAGTGTATACTATTACATAAAAGTGGAAATGATTCAATTATTACAAAAAGTCATTATTGACAAAAATTCACAATTACGACAGTGTATACTACGACATAAAAGTGGAATTGATTCAATTATTACAAAAAGTCATTATTAACAAAAATTCACAATTACGACAGTGTATACTATTACATAAAAGTGGAAATGATTCAATTATTACAAAAAGTCATTATTGACAAAAATTCACAATTACGACAGTGTATACTACGACATAAAAGTGGAAATGATTCAATTATTACAAAATGTCATTATTGACAAAAATTCACAATTACGACAGTGTATACTACGACATAAAAGTGGAAATGATTCAATTATTACAAAATGTCATTATCGACAAAAATTCACAATTACGACAGTGTATACTATGACATAAAAGTGGAAATGATTCAATTATTACAAAAAGTCATTATTGACAAAAATTCACAATTACGACAGTGTATACTACGACATAAAAGTGGAAATGATTCAATTATTACAAAATGTCATTATTGACAAAAATTCACAATTACGACAGTGTATACTATGACATAAAAGTTTAAATTATTCAATTATTACAAAAAATCATTATTGACAAAAATTCACAATTACGACAGTATATACTATGACATACACGTGTAAATTATTAAATTATTACAAAAAGTCATTATTTACAAAAATTCACAATTACGACAGTGTATACTATGACATAAAAGTGTAAATTATTCAATTATTAAAAAAGTCATTATTGACAAAAATTCACAATTACGACAGTGAATACTATTACATAAAAGTGGAAATGATTCAATTATTACAAAAAGTCATTGACAAAAATTCACAAATACGACTGTTTACTAAAGCATAAAATTGGAAATGATTCAATTATTACAAAATGTCATTATTGACAAAAATTCACAATTACGACAGTGTATACTATGACATAAAAGTGGAAATGATTCAATTATTACAAAAAGTCATAATTGACAAAAATTCACAATTACGACTGTATACTAAAGCATAAATTGGAAATGATTCAATTATTACAAAATGTCATTATTGACAAAAATTCACAATTACGACAGTGTATACTATGACATAAAAGTGGAAATGATTCAATTATTACAAAAAGTCATTATTGACAAAAATTCACAATTACGACAGTGTATACTATGACAAAAAAGTTTCAATTATTCATTTATTACATAAAGTCATTATTGACAAAAATTCACAATTACGACAGTGTATACAATGACATAAAAGTGGAAATGATTCAATTATTACAAAAAGTCATTATTGACAAAAATTCACAATTACGACAGTGTATAATATGATATAAAAGTGTAAATTATTCAATTATTACAAAAAGTCATTATTGACAAATATTCACAATTACGACTGTATACAAAAGCATAAAAGTTTAAATTATTAAATTATTACAAAAAGTCATTATTGACAAAAATTCACAATTACAACAGTGTATACTATGACATACAAGTGTAAATTATTCAATTATTACAAAAAGTCATTATTGAAAAAAATTCACAATTACGACAGTGTATACTACGACATAAAAGTGGAAATTATTCAATTATTACAAAAAGTAATTATTGACAAAAATTCACAATTACGACAGTGTATACTATGACATACAAGTGTAAATTATTCAATTATTACAAAAAGTCATTATTTACAAAAAATCACAATTACGACAGTGTATATATGACAAAAAAGTTTCAATTATTCATTTATTACATAAAGTCATTATTGACAAAAATTCACAATTACGACAGTGTATACCATGACATAAAAGTGGAAATGATTCAATTATTACAAAAAGTCATTATTGACAAAAATTCACAATTACGACAGTGCATAATATGATATAAAAGTGTAAATTATTCAATTATTACAAAAAGTCATTATTGACAAATATTCACAATTACGACTGTATACAAAAGCATAAAAGTTTAAATTATTCAATTATTACAAAAAGTCATTATTGACAAAAATTCACAATTACGACAGTGTATACTATGACATACAAGTGTAAATTATTCAATTATTACAAAAAGTCATTATTGAAAAAAATTCACAATTACGACAGTGTATACTATGACATAAAAGTGGAAATGATTCAATTACAAAAAGTCTTTATTGACAAAAATTCACAATTACGACAGTGTATACTATGACATAAAAGTGGAAATGATTCAATTATTACAAAAAGTCATTATTGACAAAAATTCACAATTACGACAGTGTATACTATGACATACAAGTGTAAATTATTCAATTATTACAAAAAGTCATTATTTACAAAAAATCACAATTACGACAGTGTATATATGACAAAAAAGTTTCAATTATTCATTTATTACATAAAGTCATTATTGACAAAAATTCACAATTACGACAGTGTATACCATGACATAAAAGTGGAAATGATTCAATTATTACAAAAAGTCATTATTGACAAAAATTCACAATTACGACAGTGCATAATATGATATAAAAGTGTACATTATTCAATTATTACAAAAAGTCATTATTGACAAATATTCACAATTACGACTGTATACAAAAGCATAAAAGTTTAAATTATTCAATTATTACAAAAAGTCATTATTGACAAAAATTCACAATTACGACAGTGTATACTATGACATACAAGTGTAAATTATTCAATTATTACAAAAAGTCATTATTGAAAAAAATTCACAATTACGACAGTGTATACTATGACATAAAAGTTTAAATTATTCAATTATTACAAAAAGTCATTATTGACAAAAATTCACAATTACGACAGTGTATACTATGACATACAAGTGTAAATTATTCAATTATTACAAAAAGTAATTATTGACAAAAATTCACAATTACGACAGTGTATACTATGACATAAAAGTATATTATTCAATTATTACAAAAAGTCTTTATTGACAAAAATTCACAATTATGACAGTGTATACTTTTACATAAAAGTGTCAATTATTCAATTATTACAAAAAGTCATTATTGACAAAAATTCACAATTACCACAGTGTATACTATGACATACAAGTGTAAATTATTCAATTATTACAAAAAGTCATTATTGACAAAAATTCACAATTACAACAGTGTATACTAAAGAATAAAATTGGAAATGATTCAATTATTACAGAATGTCATTATTGACAAAAATTCACAATTACGACAGCGTATACTATGACATAAAAGTGGAAATGATTCCCTTATTACAAAAAGTCTTTATTGACAAAAATTCACAATTACGACAGTGTATACTATGACATAAAAGTTTAAATTATTCAATTATTACAAAAAGTCATTGACAAAAATTCACAATTACGACAGTGTATACTATGACATAAAAGTGGAAATGATTCAATTATTACAAAAAGTCATTATTGACAAAAATTCACAATTACGACAGTGTATTCTATGACATAAAAGTGGAAATTATTCAATTATTACAAAAAGTCATTATTGACAAAAATTCACAATTACGACAGTGTATACTATGACATATAAGTGTAAATTATTCAATTATTACAAAAAGTCTTTATTGACAAAAATTCACAATTACGACAGTGTATACTATGACATAAAAGTATATAATTCAATTATTACAAAAAGTAATTATTGACAAAAATTCACAATTACGACAGTGTATACTATGACATACAAGTGTAAATTATTCAATTATTACAAAAAGTCATTATTTACAAAAAATCACAATTACGACAGTGTATATATGACAAAAAAGTTTCAATTATTCATTTATTACATAAAGTCATTATTGACAAAAATTCACAATTACGACAGTGTATACCATGACATAAAAATGGAAATGATTCAATTATTACAAAAAGTCATTATTGACAAAAATTCACAATTACGACAGTGCATAATATGATATAAAAGTGTAAATTATTCAATTATTACAAAAAGTCATTATTGACAAATATTCACAATTACGACTGTATACAAAAGCATAAAAGTTTAAATTATTCAATTATTACAAAAAGTCATTATTGACAAAAATTCACAATTACGACAGTGTATACTATGACATACAAGTGTAAATTATTCAATTATTACAAAAAGTCATTATTGAAAAAAATTCACAATTACGACAGTGTATACTATGACATACAAGTGTAAATTATTCAATTATTACAAAAAGTAATTATTGAAAAAAATTCACAATTACGACAGTGTATACTATGACATAAAAGTGAAAATTATTCAATTATTACAAAAAGTAATTATTGACAAAAATTCACAATTACGACAGTGTATATATGACAAAAAAGTTGCAATTATTCATTTATTACATAAAGTCATTATTGACAAAAATTCACAATTACGACAGTGTATACCATGACATAAAAGTGGAAATGATTCAATTATTACAAAAAGTCATTATTGACAAAAATTCACAATTACGACAGTGCATAATATGATATAAAAGTGTAAATTATTCAATTATTACAAAAAGTCATTATTGACAAATATTCACAATTACGACTGTATACAAAAGCATAAAAGTTTAAATTATTCAATTATTACAAAAAGTCATTATTGACAAAAATTCACAATTACGACAGTGTATACTATGACATACAAGTGTAAATTATTCAATTATTACAAAAAGTCATTATTGAAAAAAATTCACAATTACGACAGTGTATACTATGACATAAAAGTGGAAATAATTTAATTATTACAAAAAGTAATTATTGACAAAATTCTCAATTACGACAGTGTATACTATGACATAAAAGTTTGAATTATTCAATTATTACAAAAAGTCATTATTGACAAAAATTCACAATTACGACAGTGTATACTATGACATACAAGTGTAAATTATTCAATTATTACAAAAAGTAATTATTGACAAAAATTCACAATTACGACAGTGTATACTATGACATAAAAGTATATTATTCAATTATTACAAAAAGTCTTTATTGACAAAAATTCACAATTATGACAGTGTATACTTTTACATAAAAGTGTCAATTATTCAATTATTACAAAAAGTCATTATTGACAAAAATTCACAATTACCACAGTGTATACTATGACATACAAGTGTAAATTATTCAATTATTACAAAAAGTCATTATTGACAAAAATTCACAATTACAACAGTGTATACTAAAGCATAAAATTGGAAATGATTCAATTATTACAGAATGTCATTATTGACAAAAATTCACAATTACGACAGCGTATACTATGACATAAAAGTGGAAATGATTCCCTTATTACAAAAAGTCTTTATTGACAAAAATTCACAATTACGACAGTGTATACTATGACATAAAAGTGGAAATGATTCAATTATTACAAAAAGTCATTATTGACAAAAATTCACAATTACGACAGAGTATTCTATGACATAAAAGTGGAAATTATTCAATTATTACAAAAAGTCATTATTGACAAAAATTCACAATTACGACAGTGTATACTATGACATATAAGTGTAAATTATTCAATTATTACAAAAAGTCTTTATTGACAAAAATTCACAATTACGACAGTGTATACTATGACATAAAAGTATATAATTCAATTATTACAAAAAGTAATTATTGACAAAAATTCACAATTACGACAGTGTATACTATGACATAAAATTGGAAATGATTCAATTATTACAAAAAGTCATTATTGACAAAAATTCACAATTACGACTGTATACAAAAGCATAAAAGTTTAAATTATTCAATTATTACAAAAAGTCATTATTGACAAAAATTCACAATTACGACAGTGTATACTATGACATAAAAGTGGAAACTATTCAATTATTACAAAAAGTAATTATTGACAAAAATTCACAATTACGACAGTGTATACTATGACATAAAAGTGGAAATAATTTAATTATTACAAAAAGTCATTATTGACAAAATTCTCAATTACGACAGTGTATACTATGACATAAAAGTTTAAATTATTCAATTATTACAAAAAGTCATTATTGACAAAAATTCACAATTACGACAGTGTATACTATGACATAAAAGTGTAAATTAATCAATTATTACAAAAAGTCATTATTGACAAAAATTCAAAATTACGACAGTGTATACTATGACATAAAAGTGGAAATGATTCAATTACAAAAAGTCTTTATTGACAAAAATTCACAATTACGACAGTGTATACTATGACATAAAAGTGGAAATGATTCAATTATTACAAAAAGTCATTATTGACAAAAATTCACAATTACGACAGTGTATACTATGACATAAAAGTGTAAATTAATCAATTATTACAAAAAGTCATTATTGACAAAAATTCAAAATTACGACAGTGTATACTATGACATAAAAGTGGAAATGATTCAATTACAAAAAGTCTTTATTGACAAAAATTCACAATTACGACAGTGTATACTATGACATAAAAGTGGAAATGATTCAATTATTACAAAAAGTCATTATTGACAAAAATTCACAATTACGACAGTGTATACTATGACATAAAAGTGGAAATGATTCAATTATTACAAAGTCTTTATTGACAAAAATTCAAAATTACGACAGTGTATACTATGACATAAAAGTGGAAATGATTCAATTTTTACAAAAAGTCTTTATTGACAAAAATTCACAATTACGACAGTGTATACTATGACAAAAGTGGAAATGATTCAATTATTACAAAAAGTCTTTATTGACAAAAATTCACAATTACGACAGTGTATACTATGACATAAAAGTATATTATTCAATTATTACAAAAAGTAATTATTGACAAAAATTCACAATTATGACAGTGTATACTTTTACATAAAAGTGTCAATTATTCAATTATTACAAAAAGTCATTATTGACAAAAATTCACAATTACCACAGTGTATACTATGACATACAAGTGTAAATTATTCAATTATTACAAAAAGTCATTATTGACAAAAATTCACAATTACGACTGTATACTAAAGCATAAAATTGGAAATGATTCAATTATTACAAAATGTCATTATTGACAAAAATTCACAATTAAGACATTGTATACTATGACATAAAAGTGGAAATGATTCAATTATTACAAAAAGTAATTATTGACAAAAATTCACAATTACGACAGTGTATACTATGACATACAAGTGTAAATTATTCAATTATTACAAAAAGTCATTATTTACAAAAATTCACAATTACGACAGTGTATACTATGACATACAAGTGTAAATTATTCAATTATTACAAAAAGTCATTATTTACAAAAATTCAAAATTACGACAGTGTATACTATGACATAAAAGTGGAAATTAATCAATTATTACAAAAAGTCATTATTGACAAAAATTCAAAATTACGACTGTATACTATGACATAAAAGTGGAAATGATTCAATTACAAAAAGTCATTATTGACAAAAATTCACAATTACGACAGTGTATACTATGACATATAAGTGTAAATTATTCAATTATTACAAAAAGTCTTTATTGACAAAAATTCACAATTACGACAGTGTATACTATTACATAAAAGTGGAAATGATTCAATTATTACAAAAAGTCTTTATTGACAAAAATTCACAATTACGACAGTGTATACTATGAGATAAAAGTAGAAATGATTCAATTATTACAAAAAGTCATTATTGACAAAAATTCACAATTACGACAGTGTATACTATGACATACAAGTGTAAATTATTCAATAATTACAAAGTCATTATTTACAAAAATTCACAATTACGACAGTGTTTACTATGACATAAAAGTATATTATTTAATTATTACAAAAAGTCATTATTGACAAAAATTCACAATTACGACAGTGTATATGACATAAAAGTGTAAATTATTCAATAATTACAAAGTCATTATTTACAAAAATTCACAATTACGACTGTATACTAAAGCATAAAATTGGAAATGATTCAATTATTACAAAATGTCATTATTGACAAAAATTCACAATTACGACTGTGTATACTATTACATAAAAGTGGAAATTATTCAATTATTACAAAAAGTCATTATTGACAAAAATTCACAATTATGACAGTGTATACTATGACATAAAAGTGGAAATTATTCAATTATTACAAAAAGTTGTAAGTGACAAAAATTCACAATTACGACAGTGTATACAGACAGTGAAAAAAAAAAAAAAAAAACAAGATGGCGCCGCCGTGCTCTGTCGCCGTTCAGGTCGCTCCGCTAAGACTTTGCTTTTATTTATTATTCTACTCTCTTTTACTCTCTATTTTTTCCAACGGATCATCTGCTTTGATCTGTTACGACAGCAAAACACTTCTGGAAATTGGTTACCGCTACACTGACCTGTTTCAGGACACTTTCTCCAATCTTCCATCTGAGATTCGCCGGGACGCCGAGTTGAACAATGGCCACTCGAGTCGACGGCGAAGATTCAAAAAACACCGCGGGAAACGCGCTGGGATCCGCAACAGACTGAGAAAAAGAGCATTCAGTCCTCCTCTCCCGAGCATTTTGCTCGCAAATGTCCAATCCTTGGAGAATAAGATGGACGATCTTAGAGCCAGGATAAGTTTTCAACGGGACATGAGAGACTGCAACATCTATTGTCTGTCCGAAACATGGCTCACGCCAGCGGTCCCGGATACAGCCGTGACGCCGTCCGAGAACTTCTCTGTTTTTCGGATGGACAGAACAGCCGAGGCCGGGAAATCTAAAGGCGGTGGAGTGTGTTTCATGATAAACAAGAAATGGTGCGATCCTAGGAACATCTCCATTCTTTCGCGATCCTGCTCGCCTCACTTGGAACATTTAACTATCATGTGCCGGCCTTTCTACCTACCGAGGGAGTTTTCCTCGGTCATCTCCACTGCCGTTTATATTCCACCACAAGCAGACACGGGGCTGGCTTTATCTGCCCTCCATGATGTGACCAGCGGCTTCATAAACAAACACCCCGACGCTGCTTTCATCGTCGCGGGTGATTTTAACAAAGCAAACCTAAAGAAAGTATTGCCAAACTTTCACCAGCATGTCTCCTGTCCCACACGAGGAGCAAACACACTGGATCATTGCTACTCTCCGTTTAAGAACGCCTACAAAGCTCGTTCACAGCCAGCTTTTGGCAAATCGGACCATGCCGCCATTTTCCTCACACCGGAATATAAACAAAGGCTCGTTCAAGAGCCCCCGGTGAGGAGGGAAGTCAAACGCTGGTCATCCCATTCAGAGATCACGCTACAGGCAGCTCTTGATGACGTCGACTGGGACATGTTCCGCGCGAGTTCTGAAGACGTCAGCGAGTTCACAGAAGTGGCGCTCTGCTTTATTAACACACTGACAGAGCAAGCCACACAAACAATAACTATAACGTCCTTCCCTAATCAGAAACCGTGGGTGGACAGTTCAATTCGCACTGCAGTAAACTCGCGCACCACCGCTTACAATGCCGGTCTCCTAACGGGGGATATGAGGGAGTACAAAGCGTCATGTTACGCCCTCCGGCGCGCCGTTAAAGCCGCAAAACTCCGCTATAAAGACCGAGTGGAATCTCATTTCCAACTCAACGACTCCCGGCGGATGTGGCAGGGACTAAGAACCATCTGTGCTTTTGGAGCTAAATCCTCTGCAGAGGTGAGAGCTGATCCGTTACTGGTGAACGAGTTAAACTCTTTCTACGCTCGCTTTGATGGTAATCGCGGCAGCGCGACTCCGGCGAGTGACGCGTCAGAGAGAGTCCCTCAGAGCAGCAACGGTCACGTGATCTCTGTCTCGGAGGACGAGGTTCGGAGGGCACTCAAACGTGTGGATGTCAGGAAAGCTGCTGGGCCGGATGGTATTTCAGGTCGTGTTCTGCGGTCCTGTGCTGATCAGCTCGCAGGGCTCTTTACATCCATATTCAACGAGTCCCTTGCTACATCTGTTGTCCCCACCTCCTTCAAACGATCCTCCATCATCCCTGTACCTAAGATCAGTAAACCCTCTTGCCTAAATGACTATCGTCCAGTGGCTCTCACATCTTTAGTCATGAAGGTCTTTGAGAGACTCATTAAAAACAACATTTGCTCCTCCATTCCTGACACTTTGGACCCTCTTCAGTTTGCCTATCGTCCCAATAGATCGACTGAAGATGCCATTTCTCACGTCCTTCACTCCTGCCTCACTCACATCGACAGCAAAAGTGGGAACTATGTCAGGCTGCTATTTATTGACTATAGCTCAGCCTTTAACACCATAGTTCCCATTAAGCTAACACACAAACTCCTGGATCTAGGCCTGAATTCTTCTCTCTGCCTCTGGATAGAAGATTTCCTCACTGGCAGACCCCAGGCGGTGAGAGTAGGCCAGTTCACCTCCACCTCCATCACCCTGAGTGTTGGAGCTCCACAGGGCTGTGTGCTGAGTCCCCTGCTCTACTCTCTCTACACCCATGACTGTTTGTCCACACACAGCTCCACCTCGATCATCAAAGTTTGCTGATGATACTGTTGTCCTGGGTCTCATCTCCAACAACAATGAGACGGCATACTTGGACGAAGTGGAGCAACTGACATCATGGTGCCAGGACAACTGTCTCTCTCTGAATGTTAACAAGACCAAAGAACTGATTGTGGACTTCAGGAAGAGACAGCATCGGTCATACTCCCCTCTCATGATCAGCGGGACACCGGTAGAGAGAGTGAGCAGCTTCAAATACCTGGGTGTGAACATCTCCGAGGATCTGACCTGGACTACACACATCCAGACACAGGTGAAAAAAGCCAGGCAAAGACTGTACCACCTGCGCCAGCTGAGGAAATTCAGGGTTTCACCAGCCATCCTGAAAACTTTCTATCGAGGGGCGATAGAAAGTGTCCTGACTCAGTGCATCACAGCGTGGTACGGGAACAGCACCAGTCACGACTGCAAAGCCCTGCAAAGAGTGGTGCGCTTATCCGAGCGCATCTCAGGCTCAGCTCTCCCGTCTCTGCAGGACATCTACACCAAACGCTGCAGAGGTAGAGCTACTAAAATCATCAGAGACATTAATCACCCTGCAAACTCTCACTTCACCCTGCTGCCATCTGGTAAGCGCTTCCGTAGCCTGATGGCAAAGACTGAAAGACTCAGGAGGAGTTTCTTCCCCCAGGCCATCAGACTCCTGAACTCAGTCACGTGACTCACTTCACCCCCGCACACACATAAACATCCAGTCTTTTAACATTAACATCCACATACTGCAATTGCACTGCACTTTACGTCCCTATTGTTACTGCGTAACAACCTGTAATAAACCTTGCACATTATACTTCTTTATATATACATATTATATATTTTATGTTAACCACTTATTTTTAAGTCTACAGTTTATCTCACTTATCATATCCACATATTTTTTATTTTTTTATTTTTATCTTATTTCCTATTTTTATCTTAACTTGATTTATTTATAATTCTACTTATGTTAATACTTTTTATTCTAATTTTATTCTATTTCTATTTAATTTCTTGTAACTGTTATTTGCACTGTCCATGGAGCGGACCTGTTTACATTTCACTGCCAGTTGTATATTGTGTATATAACTGTGTATGTGACAAATAAAACTCTTGAATCTTGAATCTTGAATACTATGACATAAAAGTGGAAATTATTAAATTACAAAAAGTAATTATTGAAAAAAATTCACAATTACGACTGTATACTAAAGCATAAAATTGGAAATGATTCAATTATTACAAAATGTCATTATTGACAAAAATTCACAATTACGACAGTGTATACTATGACATAAAAGTTTAAATTATTCAATTATTACAAAAAGTCATTATTGACAAAAATTCACAATTACGACAGTGTATACTATGACATAAAAGTGTAAATTATTCAATTATTACAAAAAGTTATTATTTACAAAAATTCACAATTACGACAGTGTATACTATGACATAAAAGTGTAAATTATTCAATTATTACAAAAAGTCATTATTGACAAAAATTCACAATTACGACAGTGAATACTATTACATAAAAGTGGAAATGATTCAATTATTACAAAAATTCATTGACAAAAATTCACAAATACGACAGTGTATACTATGACAAAAAAGTTTAAATTATTCATTTATTACATAAAGTCATTATTGACAAAAAATTCACAATAACGACAGTGTATACTTTACATAAGAGTGGAAAATGATTCAATTATTACAAAAAGTCATTATTGACAAAAATTCACAATTACGACAGTGTATACTATGACATAAAAGTGGAATTGATTCAATTATTACAAAAAGTCATTATTGACAAAATTCACAATTACGACAGTGTATACTATGACATAAAAGTGTAAATTATTCAATTATTACAAAAAGTCATTATTGACAAAAATTCACAATTACGACAGTGTATACTATGACATAAAAGTGTAAATTATTCAATTATTACAAAATGTCATTATTGACAAAAATTCACAATTACGACAGTGTATACTATGACATAAAAGTGGAAATGATTCAATTATTACAAAAAGTCATTATTGACAAAAATTCACAATTACGACAGTGTATACTATTACATAAAAGTGGAAATGATTCAATTATTACAAAAAGTCATTATTGACAAAAATTCACAATTACGACAGTGTATACTACGACATAAAAGTGGAAATGATTCAATTATTACAAAATGTCATTATTGACAAAAATTCACAATTACGACAGTGTATACTATGACATAAAAGTGGAATTGATTCAAATATTACAAAAAGTCATTATTGACAAAATTCACAATTACGACAGTGTATACTATGACATAAAAGTGGAATTGATTCAATTATTACAAAAAGTAATTATTGACAAAAATTCACAATTACGACAGTGTATACTATGACATAAAAGTGTAAATTATTAAATTACAAAAAGTCATTATTGACAAAATTCACAATTACGACAGTGTATACTATGACATAAAAGTGTAAATTATTCAATTATTACAAAAAGTCATTATTGACAAAAATTCACAATTACGACAGTGTATACTATGACATAAAAGTGGAAATGATTCAATTATTACAAAATGTCATTATTGACAAAAATTCACAATTACGACAGTGTATACTATGACATAAAAGTGGAAATGATTCAATTATTACAAAAAGTCATTATTGACAAAAATTCACAATTACGACAGTGTATACTATGACATAAAAGTGTAAATTATTCAATTATTACAAAAAGTCATTATTGACAAAAATTCACAATTACGACAGTGTATACTATGACATAAAAGTGTAAATTATTCAATTATTACAAAAAGTCATTATTGACAAAAATTCACAATTACGACAGTGTATACTATGACATAAAAGTTTAAATTATTAAATTACAAAAAGTCATTATTGACAAAATTCACAATTACGACAGTGTATACTATGACATAAAAGTGTAAATTATTCAATTATTACAAAAAGTCATTATTGACAAAAATTCACAATTACGACAGTGTATACTATGACATAAAAGTGTAAATTATTCAATTATTACAAAATGTCATTATTGACAAAAATTCACAATTACGACAGTGTATACTATGACATAAAAGTGGAAATGATTCAATTATTACAAAAAGTCATTATTGACAAAAATTCACAATTACGACAGTGTATACTATTACATAAAAGTGGAAATTGTTAGATTTTGGTGTATTTGGCCGAGCAGACGTTTGGATGGCTCGCCAATGTATTAGATTTCTCCAATACATAAAATAAGTAAGCTTGACCAGAGTTCTTGTGGGGAGAAGAATTTATTGAAGGTTTGTAGTGTAGCAGTCTTTCAGCAGCGATGTTATCATGCCGCCCTTCAACAATCTTAACCAACCGTTCTGTGTTCTGAGACAGAACTTTATACAGGGAAGACAAAGGGCTTCATACAAAGGGAAACTGTTAGGACCTCCCACAGGAGATCGTTCTTACACACCCCAAATGTTCCTGCCATCGATACTGATCCAATCAGCATAACAGTGACATTCAAATGCATAGATGCTAATCCAATCACTCATGGGCTCCAAGAGCCATTAAAGACAAATGGTGCTCATTTTACAAACAGGAACTGGCCTGGAAGATTTAAATACAAAATCTATCAATCCCTCCTTTGATCATTTTTGATCACAATATAGATATCATGTACACATGCTGTATATTTCTTTCTTAAAATTACAGTATAAGAGTTCATGGTGAAACTTTACATCCTCTTGAATGCTTGAATCCTCTGGAAGCTTTTATTTTGGAGTTGTGATTTTTTTGAAATGGCAGATTGTGTTGTGTTCTGTGTATATTTATGTGCATGTCTTTGCTCATCCTCAGGAACCTGGAACACCTGCAATCACACAAAAGAGAAACAGGAACGTATCTTTGCCAAGGAAAATATTTTAAACACATAGTTCATAACTGCCTGAAAAACTGTCCCCATTTAATATTGGCAGGACACTACTGTGTTTATCAGTGGCTGTTTTTTTTTTTCTTCTTCGTCCTCAGGCGACAAGCTAGGGCCTAAAAACCCTAGTCCCGCCATATCTGGACTCTGATAAACACTACTGCCGTCTATCCCTCGTCTCTAGGCATATTAGCTAATTTGCAATGACTCACATGAATCCACTTATTCTTTCCAGTTACTTTAACTGCTGCATTAGTTACTAAAATAACCTGAAATGGACCTTCCCACTTTGATTCCAATGGTATTCTCTGAGGTTTGTGAATCATTACCCATTGACCAGGAATTAGACAATGTCCCCCTTCTGGAGGAGGCTCCCATGCATCTCGAACTTGTTTCTCTGCACTCTGTACTGCCAGGCTGAGTCTTTCACAGTATTGGATCAGACTGTCAGATGTAAGGTGCACATTGGCCTGCCTTAAATCTATGGTTCCAGGTAAAGACATGGGACGACCTGTGATAATTTCAAAAGGGCTTAGTCCAGTTTTCTTGTTGTGTGTTGCCCGGATGCTGCAGAGCACAGTGGGTAGAGCGTCTGGCCAGGCAATTCCTTCCTGATGATGTTTTGACAACCGTTCCTTTATGATTCGGTTCATCCTCTCTGTTTGTCCTGAGGCTTGTGGTCTATATGGACAATGTAATGACCACTGGATCTTCATCATCCGACATACCTCTTTACATACTGCACCTGTGAAATGTGTTCCCTGGTCTGAGTCTATGCCTTCTGGTAGACCCCATCTAGGAATAATGTCTTTGACCAGTATTTTGGCTGTGTGTGCTGCTGTGCCATGTTTGGTTGGGAATGCTTCTACCCATCTTGAGAATTTGTCTATTATGACAAGTACATCCTGAAACCTCCCACATTTAGGCAGTGTTATGTAGTCCATTTGAAGATGTCTGAATGGGCCAGGTGGGGCTGGAGCTCTCACAGCTGGTGTCTTGATTCTAGCTCCAGGATTGTTCTTTTCACATGTTACACAATTATGAGTAATATGGTGGGCTTGTTTGCGGAACTTGGGATGCCACCATACTTGACTGAATCTTTGGATCATTTTATCTTCACCTATATGGCCCAACGAATGAATTTGTGTGGCCAAATAAGGGAGAAGACACTCAGGAGCAACAATTCGAGAACCATATCGCCAGATATTATCATCGTGTAGTTTTGCTCCATTTTCCATCCATGACCATATCTCTTCTCTTGATGCATCATTCTGCATCTTTTTAATGTCAGAAATTGATTGTTCATCATTTTTCAATTGTCTTAATTTTGCCGTTTCCACACATTCATCCTTTGCAGCTTGTTTGGCAGCAACATCTGCTAATGCATTTCCTTTGGCTTCACTTGTTGTTTCTTTGGAGTGTGCTTTTATTTTTAGGACGGTTACTTCATTTGGTAGCTGAAGTGCTTCTAGAAGTTCCTTCACCAATTGTCCATTCTTAACGGGAGTACCAGCTGCGGTCATAAATCCTCTTTGTCGCCACAGTTGTCCAAAATCATGGACAATTCCGAACCCATATCTTGAATCTGTGTATATGTTTGCTGTTTTATCTTGGGCTAGTTTACATGCTTCAATCAGGGCCTTGAGTTCTGCTTGTTGAGCTGAAGTACCCGGAGACATTGATCCTTTTGCCAAAACCTCTGTGTCTGATGTCACAGCCCATCCAGTTTTCCTTATCCCCATATCACAAGTTGATGATCCATCAGTAAAGAGGACCAAGTCAGGATTTTGTAGGGGAGTTTCTTTGATATGCTGGTCAGTTTCCAAAGTAGTGACAATCTCCTCACACTTGTGATCATCTTCATCTGCCTCTGCAGCCATCATCATGGTGGAAGGATTGGAGACCGTAGCTTTCTCAATAACAATATTACTTGCTTCTAGTACTGCCAGCCAATTTCCCCATCGGCTTGCGGTTACTTGAGAAGCTCTGTGCATTGTTAACAGAGCATGTACTGTATGTGGGCATTTGACAATCAACTTTTGATCAAGTGTCAGACTGGAAACAAATCTAACTGCCAGATAAACTGCTTGCACTGCTCTCAGACAGGGACCAAAACCTAAAGCCACATTATCTAATTTTGTTGAGTAGTAACCCGTTGGTCTTTGTTTACCCCCGTGTTCTTGTGTTAACATGGCTGTCATATATCCATCTTTTTCATTCACAAACATGGTAAAAGGTCTCCCTGTGTCAGGTATTCCAATGGCAGGTGCTTCACTTAAAGCCTTTTTCAGTTTCTGAAATGCTGTACATGCTTCTTCGTTAAGTGTGATGTTTTCTTTGGAAGGTGGATTTCCTTTTAGTAAGTCATAAAGGGGCTGAGCAATTTCAGTGTATGAGTCTACCCAGGATCTGTTATAGTTACAGAGTCCCAAAAACTTCCTTAGTTCTTGGACTGTTTTAGGCTCAGGGGTCTCTCTGATTGCTTTAGTTCTGTCTTGGGTTATTGTTCTTTCACCTTTGGATATCTTCTGCCCTAAATAGATCACCTCTTTCTGCATGATCTGCGCCTTTTCTAAACTTGCCTTGTGACCCTTGGAGCTCAGGTAATTTAGCAGGGCTCTGACATCCTTCTCATGTTCTTGTGCAGTTTCTGAGGCAATAAGAACATCATCCACATACTGTATGATTTCTGAAGTCACAGATGGCATCTCTGGAGACGTTAAATGTGTTCTGGGAGCTTGGTGGTAGACAGTAGGGCTGTTGTGGAAACCTTGTGGAAGACGTGTCCATTGATATTGCTGGCCAGCAACAGTAAAAGCAAGCCAGGCCTGAGACTCGGCTGCCAGGGGGACTGACCAAAAGCCATTAGCCATGTCAATGACAGTGAACCATTCATGCTCTGGTTTCAAGGTGTTAAAAATGGTAGCAGGGTTAGCTACCAGAGGTGTCAATTTATCCACATATTTGTTGGCTTCTCTGTAGTCTACTGTCAGTCTCCATGTGCCATTAGCTTTTTTTACGGGCCAAGTTGGGCTGTTGGATGCACTTTGAGTTTTCTCCAAAATACCACGGTTCTCTAGCAGTTGAACAATTGGTAGAATGCCTTGGATAGATTCTTTGCTGACAGGGTATTGTTTTGTGCTCGGTGGTGTTCTCCCTGTGAATGATACTGGGGTCATTTGTAGCAATCCACAGTCATCTTTATCTTCTGACCAGATACTATGCTGCTGCAAGTCAGTCTTTTCAAGTTTCCTCAAATTCCATGTTGCTTTGCCATCTTCAAAAGTTAGGGATGAGTTGAATTTTAGCAAAACATCAAGTCCTAATAAAGGTTGTGTGGTTTTCCCTACCCAAACGTTTGTTTCCACTTCATGAGGCCCAATACCCATAGTAATTGGACTTGTTTTTCTTAGGGTAATATGCCCCCCCCCTGCTCCATTTGCGGTGATGTGCTCCTGACTTAGTGAAAGTTCAATCTTGTCAGCCAATGATGTAGGTATGACTGTTAGCTCGGCTCCAGTATCCAATAAAAAATGGACATCAGAGTCATTTATTTTTGCACATACATAAAGTCCATCAGTTTTTTGATGGACTGCCGCTAGCAGGTGCTGCAGAGAGGGGTGTTTCAGTTTCCCTGTGGCTCAACAGCTTTTAGAAGGGTGTGTTTTTGTTCTTCAGTAAGCTGCTCAAACCTCTTGGTGAGATCATTCCCATCTTTGCTTTCATCCCTCATTCTCTTTTTGCATTCACGAAACCAGTGTCCTTCTTTGTCGCAATAGTTGCACTTTCTGTATCGTTCTTGTCGTTGTGGTTTTGTGTGAGTATATCTCCAACCTCCTTTTTCTTGAACATCAATCCCCATGTTCCTTGTGCTGTGTGTTAAAGATCCAGATTGCAGAGTTCTTAGTTTGACCTCATGTGTCCTTTCAATTTTTGCTGACCACTCAACAAGCTGATTGAAAGCTGTTCCAACACTGTCCCAGTCGTCATATCGGATTTTTAGGGCTTTTGAGATTTCAGGTTTCAGTCCATTCACAAATGCAGTTTTCAGAGGCATGCTAGTATCCTTGTCTAGATCATCACTGTCATTTACACCGGAGTGTTCCAACCAGGTTTGTGTGAAGCGTTCTTCAAACTCTGTAACAGTTTCTCCTGTTTTCTGCATGCATGAGGTAATTTTAGCCCAATTAATCTCTGCAGGTTTCAGTTCGAATAAGAAGGTTTTTACAGCTTCCCAGCCAGCCTCAATGTTTTCTTGAGACTCACCTACCCTGGATTCAACACTTCCAGTGAGTTTCTTTTGATCATTGTCTCTCAGGTTGATATTAAGTATCATTACTCCATCTAGTGGGTGTAAGGTGTAGATTTTCTGCAACCGCTGAAGAACTTGCCATACTTTTCGTGGTTGTTTGTACACATCTGGTAATTCCTTAGACCACTTGTCCACTTGCTCCGGTGAAGCTGGCTGGTATGTCTTACAGGGAATGTATTTCTTAATAGTTTTTTTTACGATGCGGGTTCGTCTTTCGCCTTCCTCCTCATACTCCTCCTCATTGTCAACTTCAATTTCAGTCCTTCTGTTCTTGACAATTACAGGAGCAAGTCTAATCTTTTTGTTTTTCTTGGGGACATGAATATGTGTCTCAGGTTCAACATCACTGCCATCAGAGCTCTCAGTTTCTCCTAGCAGATAATGACGCTGTTGAACCTTCTCGAGTTCTTTAAAAGGATAGAGCGACTCTTTCTCTATCTTGCTGCTAGATTTTATGGAATTTTGTTGCCCCGAAAGCAATTTTAACAGCTTGTCATTATCATTCAAGAGTCTTTCTTTTTCCTTCTTTTCATTTTGCAGTTGTTCAGCAAGTGCTCGAACTTTTGCCTTTTCCGCATTGATCTCTCGATGTAGTTTGTCAGTCTCACACTTCTGCAAATATTGCCGAATTTGTTTGCCCAGAATAACAGATAATCCATCTCTCTTAGTGTCTGACCTTAAGCGATGCGTCTTTCCGTAAACCCTTTTAATATCCTGCAAGTCCCATAATCCATCTTCTGAATTTTTAATGCTATATTTCTTCCACATGTCATCATGGCGCTTCCTCAGTCCCAGCCTTTTGTCCAAATATTCAAACAGGTTGTCTTTCATTTCAGCAATGGTTACATTTGGGGGTTCTGTTCCATGCTTTTCTGTGGTTGGCCTTTTTGTCTGGTCATTGTCTTTGATTTGTGTAGACTCGGCCATGGCAGTACAGCAGATGTGTCCCCAAATTAGGATATTTGAGCTCAGGATAACCGTCAAGTGGTATCTGCACAGAGTTAGGATAGGAAACAAAAGATAACAGAGCAGTATTCGTTCTAAAATACAGCAACGTTAGGGTTGTCTCTGTTCAATCTGAGTCTGCTATTGTTATTCCTTCTTTCCCTATTTCTTAATTCCTGCGACACCTAAAGAACAGTGAGGTAAGGATGGACTATTGTGGGAATGCCTATGAGGGAAATCTTCACCCAAGGATTGGCCCCCGATGCATATTGCATTCGGTTCTTTCCTGGGTTCCTCACTGGTCCATGTGTCCGCCCTATCTTATCCCTGTTGGTGGAGGAACAACTCTGCAGTGTGACACACTCATAAACACTGACTTCTCTGATCAACAGACTTGTTAACACAGCTCAACTATTGTTAACTTTTTTCAAAACAGAGGACAAACACAAATATTAACTAAATGTTAATCTTCCCTGCCTAAAACAGAGGAAAACACCGAGATGGGACTCAAACCCACCACAATAGCTCCTACAATCTCTCTGATGAACGGACTCAATTGTTTCTTTAACAATTCCTACAGACTTCCAAAGAAAGGATCAACCTAATACAGTTTCTACAGTCTCTGGACGAACGGACTCAATGTGTTTCTTTAACAATTCCTACAGACATCAAAGTGAAAGGACTAAGCCTCATACAGTTTCTACAGTCTCTGGACGAACGGACTCAATGTGTTTCTTTAACAATTCCTACAGACTTCCAGAGAAAGGACTAAACTTATACTTTATTTCAATAGCTCCTACAATCACATGAGAACGGACTCAACCGCTTCTTAAATGATTCTTACTGAGATGGGACTCGAACCCACCACAATAGCTCCTACAATCTCTCTGATGAACGGACTCAATTGTTTCTTTAACAATTCCTACAGACTTCCAAAGAAAGGATCAACCTTATACAGTTTCTACAGTCTCTGGACGAACGGACTCAATGTGTTTCTTTAACAATTCCTACAGACATCAAAGTGAAAGGACTAAGCCTTATACAGTTTCTACAGTCTCTGGACGAACGGACTCAATGTGTTTCTTTAACAATTCCTACAGACATCAAAGTGAAAGGGCTAAGCCTCTGCTTCTACAATCTCTCTGATGAACGGACTCAATTGTTTCTTTAACAATTCCTACAGACTTCCAGAGAAAGGACTAAACTTATACTTTATTTCAATAGCTCCTACAATCACATGAGAACGGACTCAACCGCTTAAATGATTCTTACTGAGATGGGACTCGAACCCACCACAATAGCTCCTCAGAACTAAATCATTTAATGGGTTCCTACAGACTCATGAAAAAGGCCCAAGCTTAAAATTCTCAACAATACACAGTATTGTGACTACACTACAAATCTTTACTGGTCTACTTATTTATTCTTTTCAGAAGATGTTCTTTTAGAGAGCTGATAAGTTTCACTCACCAAATTAGGATATTTGAGAAAGATTCAGTCTGGAAATCTTTGTTCAGCTGGAAGTTTCACTCTGGATTCCACAAGATGCAGTCTGGAAAGCAGATCTTTGTGCTTGAAGTTTCAATCTTGATTCAGTTTCTTGTTGCAGCTGGTGAGTTCTCTTCTTGTTAGTCTCTCCTGGCTGGCTCGCCAAATTGTTAGATTTTGGTGTATTTGGCCGAGCAGACGTTTGGATGGCTCGCCAATGTATTAGATTTCTCCAATACATAAAATAAGTAAGCTTGACCAGAGTTCTTGTGGGGAGAAGAATTTATTGAAGGTTTGTAGTGTAGCAGTCTTTCAGCAGCGATGTTATCATGCCGCCCTTCAACAATCTTAACCAACCGTTCTGTGTTCTGAGACAGAACTTTATACAGGGAAGACAAAGGGCTTCATACAAAGGGAAACTGTTAGGACCTCCCACAGGAGATCGTTCTTACACACCCCAAATGTTCCTGCCATCGATACTGATCCAATCAGCATAACAGTGACATTCAAATGCATAGATGCTAATCCAATCACTCATGGGCTCCAAGAGCCATTAAAGACAAATGGTGCTCATTTTACAAACAGGAACTGGCCTGGAAGATTTAAATACAAAATCTATCAAAATGATTCAATTATTACAAAAAGTCATTATTGACAAAAATTCACAATTACGACAGTGTATACTACGACATAAAAGTGGAAATGATTCAATTATTACAAAATGTCATTATTGACAAAAATTCACAATTACGACAGTGTATACTACGACATAAAAGTGGAAATGATTCAATTATTACAAAATGTCATTATTGACAAAAATTCACAATTACGACAGTGTATACTATGACATAAAAGTGGAAATGATTCAATTATTACAAAAAGTCATTATTGACAAAAATTCACAATTACGACAGTGTATACTACGACATAAAAGTGGAAATGATTCAATTATTACAAAATGTCATTATTGACAAAAATTCACAATTACGACAGTGTATACTATGACATAAAAGTTTAAATTATTCAATTATTACAAAAAATCATTATTGACAAAAATTCACAATTACGACAGTATATACTATGACATACACGTGTAAATTATTAAATTATTACAAAAAGTCATTATTTACAAAAATTCACAATTACGACAGTGTATACTATGACATAAAAGTGTAAATTATTCAATTATTAAAAAAGTCATTATTGACAAAAATTCACAATTACGACAGTGAATACTATTACATAAAAGTGGAAATGATTCAATTATTACAAAAAGTCATTGACAAAAATTCACAAATACGACTGTTTACTAAAGCATAAAATTGGAAATGATTCAATTATTACAAAATGTCATTATTGACAAAAATTCACAATTACGACAGTGTATACTATGACATAAAAGTGGAAATGATTCAATTATTACAAAAAGTCATAATTGACAAAAATTCACAATTACGACTGTATACTAAAGCATAAATTGGAAATGATTCAATTATTACAAAATGTCATTATTGACAAAAATTCACAATTACGACAGTGTATACTATGACATAAAAGTGGAAATGATTCAATTATTACAAAAAGTCATTATTGACAAAAATTCACAATTACGACAGTGTATACTATGACAAAAAAGTTTCAATTATTCATTTATTACATAAAGTCATTATTGACAAAAATTCACAATTACGACAGTGTATACTATGACATAAAAGTGGAAATGATTCAATTATTACAAAAAGTCATTATTGACAAAAATTCACAATTACGACAGTGTATAATATGATATAAAAGTGTAAATTATTCAATTGTTACAAAAAGTCATTATTGACAAATATTCACAATTACGACTGTATACAAAAGCATAAAAGTTTAAATTATTAAATTATTACAAAAAGTCATTATTGACAAAAATTCACAATTACAACAGTGTATACTATGACATACAAGTGTAAATTATTCAATTATTACAAAAAGTCATTATTGAAAAAAATTCACAATTACGACAGTGTATACTATGACATAAAAGTGGAAATTATTCAATTATTACAAAAAGTAATTATTGACAAAAATTCACAATTACGACAGTGTATACTATGACATACAAGTGTAAATTATTCAATTATTACAAAAAGTCATTATTTACAAAAAATCACAATTACGACAGTGTATATATGACAAAAAAGTTTCAATTATTCATTTATTACATAAAGTCATTATTGACAAAAATTCACAATTACGACAGTGTATACTATGACATAAAAGTGGAAATGATTCAATTATTACAAAAAGTCATTATTGACAAAAATTCACAATTACGACAGTGTATAATATGATATAAAAGTGTAAATTATTCAATTGTTACAAAAAGTCATTATTGACAAATATTCACAATTACGACTGTATACAAAAGCATAAAAGTTTAAATTATTAAATTATTACAAAAAGTCATTATTGACAAAAATTCACAATTACAACAGTGTATACTATGACATACAAGTGTAAATTATTCAATTATTACAAAAAGTCATTATTGAAAAAAATTCACAATTACGACAGTGTATACTATGACATAAAAGTGGAAATTATTCAATTATTACAAAAAGTAATTATTGACAAAAATTCACAATTACGACAGTGTATACTATGACATACAAGTGTAAATTATTCAATTATTACAAAAAGTCATTATTTACAAAAAATCACAATTACGACAGTGTATATATGACAAAAAAGTTTCAATTATTCATTTATTACATAAAGTCATTATTGACAAAAATTCACAATTACGACAGTGTATACCATGACATAAAAGTGGAAATGATTCAATTATTACAAAAAGTCATTATTGACAAAAATTCACAATTACGACAGTGCATAATATGATATAAAAGTGTAAATTATTCAATTATTACAAAAAGTCATTATTGACAAATATTCACAATTACGACTGTATACAAAAGCATAAAAGTTTAAATTATTCAATTATTACAAAAAGTCATTATTGACAAAAATTCACAATTACGACAGTGTATACTATGACATACAAGTGTAAATTATTCAATTATTACAAAAAGTCATTATTGAAAAAAATTCACAATTACGACAGTGTATACTATGACATACAAGTGTAAATTATTCAATTATTACAAAAAGTAATTATTGAAAAAAATTCACAATTACGACAGTGTATACTATGACATAAAAGTGGAAATTATTCAATTATTACAAAAAGTAATTATTGACAAAAATTCACAATTACGACAGTGTATACTATGACATACAAGTGTAAATTATTCAATTATTACAAAAAGTCATTATTTACAAAAAATCACAATTACGACAGTGTATATATGACAAAAAAGTTTCAATTATTCATTTATTACATAAAGTCATTATTGACAAAAATTCACAATTACGACAGTGTATAATATGATATAAAAGTGTAAATTATTCAATTATTACAAAAAGTCATTATTGACAAATATTCACAATTACGACTGTATACAAAAGCATAAAAGTTTAAATTATTCAATTATTACAAAAAGTCATTATTGACAAAAATTCACAATTACGACAGTGTATACTATGACATACAAGTGTAAATTATTCAATTATTACAAAAAGTCATTATTGAAAAAAATTCACAATTACGACAGTGTATACTATGACATAAAAGTGGAAATAATTTAATTATTACAAAAAGTAATTATTGACAAAATTCTCAATTACGACAGTGTATACTATGACATAAAAGTGTAAATTATTCAATTATTACAAAAAGTCATTATTGACAAAAATTCACAATTACGACAGTGTATACTATGACATAAAAGTATATTATTCAATTATTACAAAAAGTCATTATTGACAAAAATTCACAATTACGACAGTGTATACTATGACATACAAGTGTAAATTATTCAATTATTACAAAAAGTCATTATTGACAAAAATTCACAATTACGACAGTGTATACTATGACATAAAAGTATATTATTCAATTATTACAAAAAGTCTTTATTGACAAAAATTCACAATTATGACAGTGTATACTATGACATAAAAGTATATAATTCAATTATTACAAAAAGTAATTATTGACAAAAATTCACAATTACGACAGTGTATACTATGACATAAAATTGGAAATGATTCAATTATTACAAAAAGTCATTATTGACAAAAATTCACAATTACGACTGTATACAAAAGCATAAAAGTTTAAATTATTCAATTATTACAAAAAGTCATTATTGACAAAAATTCACAATTACGACAGTGTATACTATGACATAAAAGTGGAAACTATTCAATTATTACAAAAAGTAATTATTGACAAAAATTCACAATTACGACAGTGTATACTATGACATAAAAGTGGAAATAATTTAATTATTACAAAAAGTCATTATTGACAAAATTCTCAATTACGACAGTGTATACTATGACATAAAAGTTTAAATTATTCAATTATTACAAAAAGTCATTATTGACAAAAATTCACAATTACGACAGTGTATACTATGACATAAAAGTGTAAATTAATCAATTATTACAAAAAGTCATTATTGACAAAAATTTAAAATTACGACAGTGTATACTATGACATAAAAGTGGAAATGATTCAATTACAAAAAGTTTTATTGACAAAAATTCACAATTACGACAGTGTATACTATGACATACAAGTGTAAATTATTCAATTATTACAAAAAGTCATTATTTACAAAAATTCAAAATTACGACAGTGTATACTATGACATAAAAGTGGAAATTAATCAATTATTACAAAAAGTCATTATTGACAAAAATTCAAAATTACGACTGTATACTATGACATAAAAGTGGAAATGATTCAATTACAAAAAGTCATTATTGACAAAAATTCACAATTACGACAGTGTATACTATGACATATAAGTGTAAATTATTCAATTATTACAAAAAGTCTTTATTGACAAAAATTCACAATTACGACAGTGTATACTATTACATAAAAGTGGAAATGATTCAATTATTACAAAAAGTCTTTATTGACAAAAATTCACAATTACGACAGTGTATACTATGAGATAAAAGTAGAAATGATTCAATTATTACAAAAAGTCATTATTGACAAAAATTCACAATTACGACAGTGTATACTATGACATACAAGTGTAAATTATTCAATAATTACAAAGTCATTATTTACAAAAATTCACAATTACGACAGTGTTTACTATGACATAAAAGTATATTATTTAATTATTACAAAAAGTCATTATTGACAAAAATTCACAATTACGACAGTGTATATGACATAAAAGTGTAAATTATTCAATAATTACAAAGTCATTATTTACAAAAATTCACAATTACGACTGTATACTAAAGCATAAAATTGGAAATGATTCAATTATTACAAAATGTCATTATTGACAAAAATTCACAATTACGACTGTGTATACTATTACATAAAAGTGGAAATTATTCAATTATTACAAAAAGTCATTATTGACAAAAATTCACAATTATGACAGTGTATACTATGACATAAAAGTGGAAATTATTCAATTATTACAAAAAGTTGTAAGTGACAAAAATTCACAATTACGACAGTGTATACTATGACATAAAAGTGGAAATTATTAAATTACAAAAAGTAATTATTGAAAAAAATTCACAATTACGACTGTATACTAAAGCATAAAATTGGAAATGATTCAATTATTACAAAATGTCATTATTGACAAAAATTCACAATTACGACAGTGTATACTATGACATAAAAGTTTAAATTATTCAATTATTACAAAAAGTCATTATTGACAAAAATTCACAATTACGACAGTGTATACTATGACATAAAAGTGTAAATTATTCAATTATTACAAAAAGTTATTATTTACAAAAATTCACAATTACGACAGTGTATACTATGACATAAAAGTGTAAATTATTCAATTATTACAAAAAGTCATTATTGACAAAAATTCACAATTACGACAGTGTATACTATGACATAAAAGTGTAAATTATTCAATTATTACAAAAAGTCATTATTGACAAAAATTCACAATTACGACAGTGTATACTATTACATAAAAGTGGAAATGATTCAATTATTACAAAAATTCATTGACAAAAATTCACAAATACGACAGTGTATACTACGACAAAAAAGTTTAAATTATTCATTTATTACATAAAGTCATTATTGACAAAAAATTCACAATAACGACAGTGTATACTTTACATAAGAGTGGAAAATGATTCAATTATTACAAAAAGTCATTATTGACAAAAATTCACAATTACGACAGTGTATACTATGACATAAAAGTGGAATTGATTCAATTATTACAAAAAGTCATTATTGACAAAATTCACAATTACGACAGTGTATACTATGACATAAAAGTGTAAATTATTCAATTATTACAAAAAGTCATTATTGACAAAAATTCACAATTACGACAGTGTATACTATGACATAAAAGTGTAAATTATTCAATTATTACAAAATGTCATTATTGACAAAAATTCACAATTACGACAGTGTATACTATGACATAAAAGTGGAAATGATTCAATTATTACAAAAAGTCATTATTGACAAAAATTCACAATTACGACAGTGTATACTATTACATAAAAGTGGAAATGATTCAATTATTACAAAAAGTCATTATTGACAAAAATTCACAATTACGACAGTGTATACTACGACATAAAAGTGGAAATGATTCAATTATTACAAAATGTCATTATTGACAAAAATTCACAATTACGACAGTGTATACTATGACATAAAAGTGTAAATTATTCAATTATTACAAAAAGTCATTATTGACAAAAATTCACAATTACGACAGTGTATACTATGACATAAAAGTGGAAATGATTCAATTATTACAAAATGTCATTATTGACAAAAATTCACAATTACGACAGTGTATACTATGACATAAAAGTGGAAATGATTCAATTATTACAAAAAGTCATTATTGACAAAAATTCACAATTACGACAGTGTATACTATGACATAAAAGTGTAAATTATTCAATTATTACAAAAAGTCATTATTGACAAAAATTCACAATTACGACAGTGTATACTATGACATAAAAGTGTAAATTATTCAATTATTACAAAAAGTCATTATTGACAAAAATTCACAATTACGACAGTGTATACTATGACATAAAAGTGTAAATTATTAAATTACAAAAAGTCATTATTGACAAAATTCACAATTACGACAGTGTATACTATGACATAAAAGTGTAAATTATTCAATTATTACAAAAAGTCATTATTGACAAAAATTCACAATTACGACAGTGTATACTATGACATAAAAGTGTAAATTATTCAATTATTACAAAATGTCATTATTGACAAAAATTCACAATTACGACAGTGTATACTATGACATAAAAGTGGAAATGATTCAATTATTACAAAAAGTCATTATTGACAAAAATTCACAATTACGACAGTGTATACTATTACATAAAAGTGGAAATGATTCAATTATTACAAAAAGTCATTATTGACAAAAATTCACAATTACGACAGTGTATACTACGACATAAAAGTGGAAATGATTCAATTATTACAAAATGTCATTATTGACAAAAATTCACAATTACGACAGTGTATACTACGACATAAAAGTGGAAATGATTCAATTATTACAAAATGTCATTATTGACAAAAATTCACAATTACGACAGTGTATACTATGACATAAAAGTGGAAATGATTCAATTATTACAAAAAGTCATTATTGACAAAAATTCACAATTACGACAGTGTATACTACGACATAAAAGTGGAAATGATTCAATTATTACAAAATGTCATTATTGACAAAAATTCACAATTACGACAGTGTATACTATGACATAAAAGTTTAAATGATTCAATTATTACAAAAAGTCATAATTGACAAAAATTCACAATTACGACAGTATATACTATGACATACACGTGTAAATTATTCAATTATTACAAAAAGTCATTATTTACAAAAATTCACAATTACGACAGTGTATACTATGACATAAAAGTGTAAATTATTCAATTATTAAAAAAGTCATTATTGACAAAAATTCACAATTACGACAGTGAATACTATTACATAAAAGTGGAAATGATTCAATTATTACAAAAAGTAATTGACAAAAATTCACAAATACGACTGTTTACTAAAGCATAAAATTGGAAATGATTCAATTATTACAAAATGTCATTATTGACAAAAATTCACAATTACGACAGTGTATACTATGACATAAAAGTGGAAATGATTCAATTATTACAAAAAGTCATAATTGACAAAAATTCACAATTACGACTGTATACTAAAGCATAAATTGGAAATGATTCAATTATTACAAAATGTCATTATTGACAAAAATTCACAATTACGACAGTGTATACTATGACATAAAAGTGGAAATGATTCAATTATTACAAAAAGTCATTATTGACAAAAATTCACAATTACGACAGTGTATACTATGACAAAAAAGTTTCAATTATTCATTTATTACATAAAGTCATTATTGACAAAAATTCACAATTACGACAGTGTATACTATGACATAAAAGTGGAAATGATTCAATTATTACAAAAAGTCATTATTGACAAAAATTCACAATTACGACAGTGTATAATATGATATAAAAGTGTAAATTATTCAATTGTTACAAAAAGTCATTATTGACAAATATTCACAATTACGACTGTATACAAAAGCATAAAAGTTTAAATTATTAAATTATTACAAAAAGTCATTATTGACAAAAATTCACAATTACAACAGTGTATACTATGACATACAAGTGTAAATTATTCAATTATTACAAAAAGTCATTATTGAAAAAAATTCACAATTACACAGTGTATACTATGACATAAAAGTGGAAATTATTCAATTATTACAAAAAGTAATTATTGACAAAAATTCACAATTACGACAGTGTATACTATGACATACAAGTGTAAATTATTCAATTATTACAAAAAGTCATTATTTACAAAAAATCACAATTACGACAGTGTATATATGACAAAAAAGTTTCAATTATTCATTTATTACATAAAGTCATTATTGACAAAAATTCACAATTACGACAGTGTATACCATGACATAAAAGTGGAAATGATTCAATTATTACAAAAAGTCATTATTGACAAAAATTCACAATTACGACAGTGCATAATATGATATAAAAGTGTAAATTATTCAATTATTACAAAAAGTCATTATTGACAAATATTCACAATTACGACTGTATACAAAAGCATAAAAGTTTAAATTATTCAATTATTACAAAAAGTCATTATTGACAAAAATTCACAATTACGACAGTGTATACTATGACATACAAGTGTAAATTATTCAATTATTACAAAAAGTCATTATTGAAAAAAATTCACAATTACGACAGTGTATACTATGACATACAAGTGTAAATTATTCAATTATTACAAAAAGTAATTATTGAAAAAAATTCACAATTACGACAGTGTATACTATGACATAAAAGTGGAAATTATTCAATTATTACAAAAAGTAATTATTGACAAAAATTCACAATTACGACAGTGTATACTATGACATACAAGTGTAAATTATTCAATTATTACAAAAAGTCATTATTTACAAAAAATCACAATTACGACAGTGTATATATGACAAAAAAGTTTCAATTATTCATTTATTACATAAAGTCATTATTGACAAAAATTCACAATTACGACAGTGTATAATATGATATAAAAGTGTAAATTATTCAATTATTACAAAAAGTCATTATTGACAAATATTCACAATTACGACTGTATACAAAAGCATAAAAGTTTAAATTATTCAATTATTACAAAAAGTCATTATTGACAAAAATTCACAATTACGACAGTGTATACTATGACATACAAGTGTAAATTATTCAATTATTACAAAAAGTCATTATTGAAAAAAATTCACAATTACGACAGTGTATACTATGACATAAAAGTGGAAATAATTTAATTATTACAAAAAGTAATTATTGACAAAATTCTCAATTACGACAGTGTATACTATGACATAAAAGTTTAAATTATTCAATTATTACAAAAAGTCATTATTGACAAAAATTCACAATTACGACAGTGTATACTATGACATACAAGTGTAAATTATTCAATTATTACAAAAAGTAATTATTGACAAAAATTCACAATTACGACAGTGTATACTATGACATAAAAGTATATTATTCAATTATTACAAAAAGTCTTTATTGACAAAAATTCACAATTATGACAGTGTATACTTTTACATAAAAGTGTCAATTATTCAATTATTACAAAAAGTCATTATTGACAAAAATTCACAATTACCACAGTGTATACTATGACATACAAGTGTAAATTATTCAATTATCACAAAAAGTCATTATTGACAAAAATTCACAATTACGACAGTGTATACTATGACATAAAAGTGTAAATTATTCAATTATTACAAAAAGTCATTATTGACAAAAATTCACAATTACAACAGTGTATACTAAAGCATAAAATTGGAAATGATTCAATTATTACAGAATGTCATTATTGACAAAAATTCACAATTACGACAGCGTATACTATGACATAAAAGTGGAAATGATTCCCTTATTACAAAAAGTCTTTATTGACAAAAATTCACAATTACGACAGTGTATACTATGACATAAAAGTTTAAATTATTCAATTATTACAAAAAGTCAGTATTGACAAAAATTCACAATTACGACAGTGTATACTATGACATAAAAGTTTAAATTATTAAATTACAAAAAGTCATTATTGACAAAAATTCACAATTACGACAGTGCATAATATGATATAAAAGTGTAAATTATTCAATTATTACAAAAAGTCATTATTGACAAATATTCACAATTACGACTGTATACAAAAGCATAAAAGTTTAAATTATTCAATTATTACAAAAAGTCATTATTGACAAAAATTCACAATTACGACAGTGTATACTATGACATACAAGTGTAAATTATTCAATTATTACAAAAAGTCATTATTGAAAAAAATTCACAATTACGACAGTGTATACTATGACATACAAGTGTAAATTATTCAATTATTACAAAAAGTAATTATTGAAAAAAATTCACAATTACGACAGTGTATACTATGACATAAAAGTGGAAATTATTCAATTATTACAAAAAGTAATTATTGACAAAAATTCACAATTACGACAGTGTATACTATGACATACAAGTGTAAATTATTCAATTATTACAAAAAGTCATTATTTACAAAAAATCACAATTACGACAGTGTATATATGACAAAAAAGTTTCAATTATTCATTTATTACATAAAGTCATTATTGACAAAAATTCACAATTACGACAGTGTATAATATGATATAAAAGTGTAAATTATTCAATTATTACAAAAAGTTATTATTGACAAATATTCACAATTACGACTGTATACAAAAGCATAAAAGTTTAAATTATTCAATTATTACAAAAAGTCATTATTGACAAAAATTCACAATTACGACAGTGTATACTATGACATACAAGTGTAAATTATTCAATTATTACAAAAAGTCATTATTGAAAAAAATTCACAATTACGACAGTGTATACTATGACATAAAAGTGGAAATAATTTAATTATTACAAAAAGTAATTATTGACAAAATTCTCAATTACGACAGTGTATACTATGACATAAAAGTGGAAATGATTCAATTATTACAAAGTCTTTATTGACAAAAATTCACAATTACGACAGTGTATACTATGACAAAAGTGGAAATGATTCAATTATTACAAAAAGTCTTTATTGACAAAAATTCACAATTACGACAGTGTATACTATGACATAAAAGTATATTATTCAATTATTACAAAAAGTAATTATTGACAAAAATTCACAATTATGACAGTGTATACTTTTACATAAAAGTGTCAATTATTCAATTATTACAAAAAGTCATTATTGACAAAAATTCACAATTACCACAGTGTATACTATGACATACAAGTGTAAATTATTCAATTATTACAAAAAGTCATTATTGACAAAAATTCACAATTACGACTGTATACTAAAGCATAAAATTGGAAATGATTCAATTATTACAAAATGTCATTATTGACAAAAATTCACAATTAAGACATTGTATACTATGACATAAAAGTGGAAATGATTCAATTATTACAAAAAGTAATTATTGACAAAAATTCACAATTACGACAGTGTATACTATGACATACAAGTGTAAATTATTCAATTATTACAAAAAGTCATTATTTACAAAAATTCACAATTACGACAGTGTATACTATGACATACAAGTGTAAATTATTCAATTATTACAAAAAGTCATTATTTACAAAAATTCAAAATTACGACAGTGTATACTATGACATAAAAGTGGAAATTAATCAATTATTACAAAAAGTCATTATTGACAAAAATTCAAAATTACGACTGTATACTATGACATAAAAGTGGAAATGATTCAATTACAAAAAGTCATTATTGACAAAAATTCACAATTACGACAGTGTATACTATGACATATAAGTGTAAATTATTCAATTATTACAAAAAGTCTTTATTGACAAAAATTCACAATTACGACAGTGTATACTATTACATAAAAGTGGAAATGATTCAATTATTACAAAAAGTCTTTATTGACAAAAATTCACAATTACGACAGTGTATACTATGAGATAAAAGTAGAAATGATTCAATTATTACAAAAAGTCATTATTGACAAAAATTCACAATTACGACAGTGTATACTATGACATACAAGTGTAAATTATTCAATAATTACAAAGTCATTATTTACAAAAATTCACAATTACGACAGTGTTTACTATGACATAAAAGTATATTATTTAATTATTACAAAAAGTCATTATTGACAAAAATTCACAATTACGACAGTGTATATGACATAAAAGTGTAAATTATTCAATAATTACAAAGTCATTATTTACAAAAATTCACAATTACGACTGTATACTAAAGCATAAAATTGGAAATGATTCAATTATTACAAAATGTCATTATTGACAAAAATTCACAATTACGACTGTGTATACTATTACATAAAAGTGGAAATTATTCAATTATTACAAAAAGTCATTATTGACAAAAATTCACAATTATGACAGTGTAAACTATGACATAAAAGTGGAAATTATTCAATTATTACAAAAAGTTGTAAGTGACAAAAATTCACAATTACGACAGTGTATACTATGACATAAAAGTGGAAATTATTAAATTACAAAAAGTAATTTTTGAAAAAAATTCACAATTACGACTGTATACTAAAGCATAAAATTGGAAATGATTCAATTATTACAAAATGTCATTATTGACAAAAATTCACAATTACGACAGTGTATACTATGACATAAAAGTGTAAATTATTCAATTATTACAAAAAGTTATTATTTACAAAAATTCACAATTACGACAGTGTATACTATGACATAAAAGTGTAAATTATTCAATTATTACAAAAAGTCATTATTGACAAAAATTCACAATTACGACAGTGTATACTATGACATAAAAGTGTAAATTATTCAATTATTACAAAAAGTCATTATTGACAAAAATTCACAATTACGACAGTGTATACTATTACATAAAAGTGGAAATGATTCAATTATTACAAAAATTCATTGACAAAAATTCACAAATACGACAGTGTATACTACGACAAAAAAGTTTAAATTATTCATTTATTACATAAAGTCATTATTGACAAAAAATTCACAATAACGACAGTGTATACTTTACATAAGAGTGGAAAATGATTCAATTATTACAAAAAGTCATTATTGACAAAAATTCACAATTACGACAGTGTATACTATGACATAAAAGTGGAATTGATTCAATTATTACAAAAAGTCATTATTGACAAAATTCACAATTACGACAGTGTATACTATGACATAAAAGTGTAAATTATTCAATTATTACAAAAAGTCATTATTGACAAAAATTCACAATTACGACAGTGTATACTATGACATAAAAGTGTAAATTATTCAATTATTACAAAATGTCATTATTGACAAAAATTCACAATTACGACAGTGTATACTATGACATAAAAGTGGAAATGATTCAATTATTACAAAAAGTCATTATTGACAAAAATTCACAATTACGACAGTGTATACTATTACATAAAAGTGGAAATGATTCAATTATTACAAAAAGTCATTATTGACAAAAATTCACAATTACGACAGTGTATACTACGACATAAAAGTGGAAATGATTCAATTATTACAAAATGTCATTATTGACAAAAATTCACAATTACGACAGTGTATACTATGACATAAAAGTGGAATTGATTCAATTATTACAAAAAGTCATTATTGACAAAATTCACAATTACGACAGTGTATACTATGACATAAAAGTGGAATTGATTCATTTATTACAAAAAGTCATTATTGACAAAAATTCACAATTACGACAGTGTATACTATGACATAAAAGTGTAAATTATTAAATTACAAAAAGTCATTATTGACAAAATTCACAATTACGACAGTGTATACTATGACATAAAAGTGTAAATTATTCAATTATTACAAAAAGTCATTATTGACAAAAATTCACAATTACGACAGTGTATACTATGACATAAAAGTGGAAATGATTCAATTATTACAAAATGTCATTATTGACAAAAATTCACAATTACGACAGTGTATACTATGACATAAAAGTGGAAATGATTCAATTATTACAAAAAGTCATTATTGACAAAAATTCACAATTACGACAGTGTATACTATGACATAAAAGTGTAAATTATTCAATTATTACAAAAAGTCATTATTGACAAAAATTCACAATTACGACAGTGTATACTATGACATAAAAGTGTAAATTATTCAATTATTACAAAAAGTCATTATTGACAAAAATTCACAATTACGACAGTGTATACTATGACATAAAAGTGTAAATTATTAAATTACAAAAAGTCATTATTGACAAAATTCACAATTACGACAGTGTATACTATGACATAAAAGTGTAAATTATTCAATTATTACAAAAAGTCATTATTGACAAAAATTCACAATTACGACAGTGTATACTACGACATAAAAGTGGAAATGATTCAATTATTACAAAATGTCATTATTGACAAAAATTCACAATTACGACAGTGTATACTACGACATAAAAGTGGAAATGATTCAATTATTACAAAATGTCATTATTGACAAAAATTCACAATTACGACAGTGTATACTATGACATAAAAGTGGAAATGATTCAATTATTACAAAATGTCATTATTGACAAAAATTCACAATTACGACAGTGTATACTACGACATAAAAGTGGAAATGATTCAATTATTACAAAATGTCATTATTGACAAAAATTCACAATTACGACAGTGTATACTATGACATAAAAGTTTAAATGATTCAATTATTACAAAAAGTCATAATTGACAAAAATTCACAATTACGACAGTATATACTATGACATACACGTGTAAATTATTCAATTATTACAAAAAGTCATTATTTACAAAAATTCACAATTACGACAGTGTATACTATGACATAAAAGTGTAAATTATTCAATTATTAAAAAAGTCATTATTGACAAAAATTCACAATTACGACAGTGAATACTATTACATAAAAGTGGAAATGATTCAATTATTACAAAAAGTCATTGACAAAAATTCACAAATACGACTGTTTACTAAAGCATAAAATTGGAAATGATTCAATTATTACAAAATGTCATTATTGACAAAAATTCACAATTACGACAGTGTATACTATGACATAAAAGTGGAAATGATTCAATTATTACAAAAAGTCATTATTGACAAAAATTCACAATTACGACAGTGTATACTATGACATAAAAGTGGAAATGATTCAATTATTACAAAAAGTCATAATTGACAAAAATTCACAATTACGACTGTATACTAAAGCATAAATTGGAAATGATTCAATTATTACAAAATGTCATTATTGACAAAAATTCACAATTACGACAGTGTATACTATGACATAAAAGTGGAAATGATTCAATTATTACAAAAAGTCATTATTGACAAAAATTCACAATTACGACAGTGTATACTATGACAAAAAAGTTTCAATTATTCATTTATTACATAAAGTCATTATTGACAAAAATTCACAATTACGACAGTGTATACTATGACATAAAAGTGGAAATGATTCAATTATTACAAAAAGTCATTATTGACAAAAATTCACAATTACGACAGTGTATAATATGATATAAAAGTGTAAATTATTCAATTGTTACAAAAAGTCATTATTGACAAATATTCACAATTACGACTGTATACAAAAGCATAAAAGTTTAAATTATTAAATTATTACAAAAAGTCATTATTGACAAAAATTCACAATTACAACAGTGTATACTATGACATACAAGTGTAAATTATTCAATTATTACAAAAAGTCATTATTGAAAAAAATTCACAATTACGACAGTGTATACTATGACATAAAAGTGGAAATTATTCAATTATTACAAAAAGTAATTATTGACAAAAATTCACAATTACGACAGTGTATACTATGACATACAAGTGTAAATTATTCAATTATTACAAAAAGTCATTATTTACAAAAAATCACAATTACGACAGTGTATATATGACAAAAAAGTTTCAATTATTCATTTATTACATAAAGTCATTATTGACAAAAATTCACAATTACGACAGTGTATACCATGACATAAAAGTGGAAATGATTCAATTATTACAAAAAGTCATTATTGACAAAAATTCACAATTACGACAGTGCATAATATGATATAAAAGTGTAAATTATTCAATTATTACAAAAAGTCATTATTGACAAATATTCACAATTACGACTGTATACAAAAGCATAAAAGTTTAAATTATTCAATTATTACAAAAAGTCATTATTGACAAAAATTCACAATTACGACAGTGTATACTATGACATACAAGTGTAAATTATTCAATTATTACAAAAAGTCATTATTGAAAAAAATTCACAATTACGACAGTGTATACTATGACATACAAGTGTAAATTATTCAATTATTACAAAAAGTAATTATTGAAAAAAATTCACAATTACGACAGTGTATACTATGACATAAAAGTGGAAATTATTCAATTATTACAAAAAGTAATTATTGACAAAAATTCACAATTACGACAGTGTATACTATGACATACAAGTGTAAATTATTCAATTATTACAAAAAGTCATTATTTACAAAAAATCACAATTACGACAGTGTATATATGACAAAAAAGTTTCAATTATTCATTTATTACATAAAGTCATTATTGACAAAAATTCACAATTACGACAGTGTATAATATGATATAAAAGTGTAAATTATTCAATTATTACAAAAAGTCATTATTGACAAATATTCACAATTACGACTGTATACAAAAGCATAAAAGTTTAAATTATTCAATTATTACAAAAAGTCATTATTGACAAAAATTCACAATTACGACAGTGTATACTATGACATACAAGTGTAAATTATTCAATTATTACAAAAAGTCATTATTGAAAAAAATTCACAATTACGACAGTGTATACTATGACATAAAAGTGGAAATAATTTAATTATTACAAAAAGTAATTATTGACAAAATTCTCAATTACGACAGTGTATACTATGACATAAAAGTTTAAATTATTCAATTATTACAAAAAGTCATTATTGACAAAAATTCACAATTACGACAGTGTATACTATGACATACAAGTGTAAATTATTCAATTATTACAAAAAGTAATTATTGACAAAAATTCACAATTACGACAGTGTATACTATGACATAAAAGTATATTATTCAATTATTACAAAAAGTCTTTATTGACAAAAATTCACAATTATGACAGTGTATACTTTTACATAAAAGTGTCAATTATTCAATTATTACAAAAAGTCATTATTGACAAAAATTCACAATTACCACAGTGTATACTATGACATACAAGTGTAAATTATTCAATTATCACAAAAAGTCATTATTGACAAAAATTCACAATTACGACAGTGTATACTATGACATAAAAGTGTAAATTATTCAATTATTACAAAAAGTCATTATTGACAAAAATTCACAATTACAACAGTGTATACTAAAGCATAAAATTGGAAATGATTCAATTATTACAGAATGTCATTATTGACAAAAATTCACAATTACGACAGCGTATACTATGACATAAAAGTGGAAATGATTCCCTTATTACAAAAAGTCTTTATTGACAAAAATTCACAATTACGACAGTGTATACTATGACATAAAAGTTTAAATTATTCAATTATTACAAAAAGTCAGTATTGACAAAAATTCACAATTACGACAGTGTATACTATGACATAAAAGTTTAAATAATTCAATTATTACAAAAAGTCATTATTGACAAAAATTCATAATTACGACAGTATATACTATGACATAAAAGTTTAAATTATTAAATTACAAAAAGTCATTATTGACAAAAATTCACAATTACGACAGTGCATAATATGATATAAAAGTGTAAATTATTCAATTATTACAAAAAGTCATTATTGACAAATATTCACAATTACGACTGTATACAAAAGCATAAAAGTTTAAATTATTCAATTATTACAAAAAGTCATTATTGACAAAAATTCACAATTACGACAGTGTATACTATGACATACAAGTGTAAATTATTCAATTATTACAAAAAGTCATTATTGAAAAAAATTCACAATTACGACAGTGTATACTATGACATACAAGTGTAAATTATTCAATTATTACAAAAAGTAATTATTGAAAAAAAATCACAATTACGACAGTGTATACTATGACATAAAAGTGGAAATTATTCAATTATTACAAAAAGTAATTATTGACAAAAATTCACAATTACGACAGTGTATACTATGACATACAAGTGTAAATTATTCAATTATTACAAAAAGTCATTATTTACAAAAAATCACAATTACGACAGTGTATATATGACAAAAAAGTTTCAATTATTCATTTATTACATAAAGTCATTATTGACAAAAATTCACAATTACGACAGTGTATAATATGATATAAAAGTGTAAATTATTCAATTATTACAAAAAGTCATTATTGACAAATATTCACAATTACGACTGTATACAAAAGCATAAAAGTTTAAATTATTCAATTATTACAAAAAGTCATTATTGACAAAAATTCACAATTACGACAGTGTATACTATGACATACAAGTGTAAATTATTCAATTATTACAAAAAGTCATTATTGAAAAAAATTCACAATTACGACAGTGTATACTATGACATAAAAGTGGAAATAATTTAATTATTACAAAAAGTAATTATTGACAAAATTCTCAATTACGACAGTGTATACTATGACATAAAAGTTTAAATTATTCAATTATTATAAAAAGTCATTATTGACAAAAATTCACAATTACGACAGTGTATACTATGACATACAAGTGTAAATTATTCAATTATTACAAAAAGTAATTATTGACAAAAATTCACAATTACGACAGTGTATACTATGACATAAAAGTATATTATTCAATTATTACAAAAAGTCTTTATTGACAAAAATTCACAATTATGACAGTGTATACTTTTACATAAAAGTGTCAATTATTCAATTATTACAAAAAGTCATTATTGACAAAAATTCACAATTACCACAGTGTATACTATGACATACAAGTGTAAATTATTCAATTATCACAAAAAGTCATTATTGACAAAAATTCACAATTACGACAGTGTATACTATGACATAAAAGTGTAAATTATTCAATTATTACAAAAAGTCATTATTGACAAAAATTCACAATTACAACAGTGTATACTAAAGCATAAAATTGGAAATGATTCAATTATTACAGAATGTCATTATTGACAAAAATTCACAATTACGACAGCGTATACTATGACATAAAAGTGGAAATGATTCCCTTATTACAAAAAGTCTTTATTGACAAAAATTCACAATTACGACAGTGTATACTATGACATAAAAGTTTAAATTATTCAATTATTACAAAAAGTCAGTATTGACAAAAATTCACAATTACGACAGTGTATACTACGACATAAAAGTGGAAATGATTCAATTATTACAAAATGTCATTATTGACAAAAATTCACAATTACGACAGTGTATACTATGACATAAAAGTGGAATTGATTCAATTATTACAAAAAGTCATTATTGACAAAATTCACAATTACGACAGTATATACTATGACATAAAAGTGGAATTGATTCAATTATTACAAAAAGTCATTATTGACAAAAATTCACAATTACGACAGTGTATACTATGACATAAAAGTGTAAATTATTAAATTACAAAAAGTCATTATTGACAAAATTCACAATTACGACAGTGTATACTATGACATAAAAGTGTAAATTATTCAATTATTACAAAAAGTCATTATTGACAAAAATTCACAATTACGACAGTGTATACTATGACATAAAAGTGGAAATGATTCAATTATTACAAAATGTCATTATTGACAAAAATTCACAATTACGACAGTGTATACTATGACATAAAAGTGGAAATGATTCAATTATTACAAAAAGTCATTATTGACAAAAATTCACAATTACGACAGTGTATACTATGACATAAAAGTGTAAATTATTCAATTATTACAAAAAGTCATTATTGACAAAAATTCACAATTACGACAGTGTATACTATGACATAAAAGTGTAAATTATTCAATTATTACAAAAAGTCATTATTGACAAAAATTCACAATTACGACAGTGTATACTATGACATAAAAGTGTAAATTATTAAATTACAAAAAGTCATTATTGACAAAATTCACAATTACGACAGTGTATACTATGACATAAAAGTGTAAATTATTCAATTATTACAAAAAGTCATTATTGACAAAAATTCACAATTACGACAGTGTATACTATGACATAAAAGTGTAAATTATTCAATTATTACAAAATGTCATTATTGACAAAAATTCACAATTACGACAGTGTATACTATGACATAAAAGTGGAAATGATTCAATTATTACAAAAAGTCATTATTGACAAAAATTCACAATTACGACAGTGTATACTATTACATAAAAGTGGAAATGATTCAATTATTACAAAAAGTCATTATTGACAAAAATTCACAATTACGACAGTGTATACTACGACATAAAAGTGGAAATGATTCAATTATTACAAAATGTCATTATTGACAAAAATTCACAATTACGACAGTGTATACTACGACATAAAAGTGGAAATGATTCAATTATTACAAAATGTCATTATTGACAAAAATTCACAATTACGACAGTGTATACTATGACATAAAAGTGGAAATGATTCAATTATTACAAAAAGTCATTATTGACAAAAATTCACAATTACGACAGTGTATACTACGACATAAAAGTGGAAATGATTCAATTATTACAAAATGTCATTATTGACAAAAATTCACAATTACGACAGTGTATACTATGACATAAAAGTTTAAATGATTCAATTATTACAAAAAGTCATAATTGACAAAAATTCACAATTACGACAGTATATACTATGACATACACGTGTAAATTATTCAATTATTACAAAAAGTCATTATTTACAAAAATTCACAATTACGACAGTGTATACTATGACATAAAAGTGTAAATTATTCAATTATTAAAAAAGTCATTATTGACAAAAATTCACAATTACGACAGTGAATACTATTACATAAAAGTGGAAATGATTCAATTATTACAAAAAGTCATTGACAAAAATTCACAAATACGACTGTTTACTAAAGCATAAAATTGGAAATGATTCAATTATTACAAAATGTCATTATTGACAAAAATTCACAATTACGACAGTGTATACTATGACATAAAAGTGGAAATGATTCAATTATTACAAAAAGTCATTATTGACAAAAATTCACAATTACGACAGTGTATACTATGACATAAAAGTGGAAATGATTCAATTATTACAAAAAGTCATAATTGACAAAAATTCACAATTACGACTGTATACTAAAGCATAAATTGGAAATGATTCAATTATTACAAAATGTCATTATTGACAAAAATTCACAATTACGACAGTGTATACTATGACATAAAAGTGGAAATGATTCAATTATTATAAAAAGTCATTATTGACAAAAATTCACAATTACGACAGTGTATACTATGACAAAAAAGTTTCAATTATTCATTTATTACATAAAGTCATTATTGACAAAAATTCACAATTACGACAGTGTATACTATGACATAAAAGTGGAAATGATTCAATTATTACAAAAAGTCATTATTGACAAAAATTCACAATTACGACAGTGTATAATATGATATAAAAGTGTAAATTATTCAATTGTTACAAAAAGTCATTATTGACAAATATTCACAATTACGACTGTATACAAAAGCATAAAAGTTTAAATTATTAAATTATTACAAAAAGTCATTATTGACAAAAATTCACAATTACAACAGTGTATACTATGACATACAAGTGTAAATTATTCAATTATTACAAAAAGTCATTATTGAAAAAAATTCACAATTACGACAGTGTATACTATGACATAAAAGTGGAAATTATTCAATTATTACAAAAAGTAATTATTGACAAAAATTCACAATTACGACAGTGTATACTATGACATACAAGTGTAAATTATTCAATTATTACAAAAAGTCATTATTTACAAAAAATCACAATTACGACAGTGTATATATGACAAAAAAGTTTCAATTATTCATTTATTACATAAAGTCATTATTGACAAAAATTCACAATTACGACAGTGTATACCATGACATAAAAGTGGAAATGATTCAATTATTACAAAAAGTCATTATTGACAAAAATTCACAATTACGACAGTGCATAATATGATATAAAAGTGTAAATTATTCAATTATTACAAAAAGTCATTATTGACAAATATTCACAATTACGACTGTATACAAAAGCATAAAAGTTTAAATTATTCAATTATTACAAAAAGTCATTATTGACAAAAATTCACAATTACGACAGTGTATACTATGACATACAAGTGTAAATTATTAAATTATTACAAAAAGTCATTATTGAAAAAAATTCACAATTACGACAGTGTATACTATGACATACAAGTGTAAATTATTCAATTATTACAAAAAGTAATTATTGAAAAAAATTCACAATTACGACAGTGTATACTATGACATAAAAGTGGAAATTATTCAATTATTACAAAAAGTAATTATTGACAAAAATTCACAATTACGACAGTGTATACTATGACATACAAGTGTAAATTATTCAATTATTACAAAAAGTCATTATTTACAAAAAATCACAATTACGACAGTGTATATATGACAAAAAAGTTTCAATTATTCATTTATTACATAAAGTCATTATTGACAAAAATTCACAATTACGACAGTGTATAATATGATATAAAAGTGTAAATTATTCAATTATTACAAAAAGTCATTATTGACAAATATTCACAATTACGACTGTATACAAAAGCATAAAAGTTTAAATTATTCAATTATTACAAAAAGTCATTATTGACAAAAATTCACAATTACGACAGTGTATACTATGACATACAAGTGTAAATTATTCAATTATTACAAAAAGTCATTATTGAAAAAAATTCACAATTACGACAGTGTATACTATGACATAAAAGTGGAAATAATTTAATTATTACAAAAAGTAATTATTGACAAAATTCTCAATTACGACAGTGTATACTATGACATAAAAGTTTAAATTATTCAATTATTACAAAAAGTCATTATTGACAAAAATTCACAATTACGACAGTGTATACTATGACATACAAGTGTAAATTATTCAATTATTACAAAAAGTAATTATTGACAAAAATTCACAATTACGACAGTGTATACTATGACATAAAAGTATATTATTCAATTATTACAAAAAGTCTTTATTGACAAAAATTCACAATTATGACAGTGTATACTTTTACATAAAAGTGTCAATTATTCAATTATTACAAAAAGTCATTATTGACAAAAATTCACAATTACCACAGTGTATACTATGACATACAAGTGTAAATTATTCAATTATCACAAAAAGTCATTATTGACAAAAATTCACAATTACGACAGTGTATACTATGACATAAAAGTGTAAATTATTCAATTATTACAAAAAGTCATTATTGACAAAAATTCACAATTACAACAGTGTATACTAAAGCATAAAATTGGAAATGATTCAATTATTACAGAATGTCATTATTGACAAAAATTCACAATTACGACAGCGTATACTATGACATAAAAGTGGAAATGATTCCCTTATTACAAAAAGTCATTATTGACAAAAATTCACAATTACGACAGTGTATACTATGACATAAAAGTTTAAATTATTCAATTATTACAAAAAGTCAGTATTGACAAAAATTCACAATTACGACAGTGTATACTATGACATAAAAGTTTAAATAATTCAATTATTACAAAAAGTCATTATTGACAAAAATTCATAATTACGACAGTATATACTATGACATAAAAGTTTAAATTATTAAATTACAAAAAGTCATTATTGACAAAAATTCACAATTACGACAGTGCATAATATGATATAAAAGTGTAAATTATTCAATTATTACAAAAAGTCATTATTGACAAATATTCACAATTACGACTGTATACAAAAGCATAAAAGTTTAAATTATTCAATTATTACAAAAAGTCATTATTGACAAAAATTCACAATTACGACAGTGTATACTATGACATACAAGTGTAAATTATTCAATTATTACAAAAAGTCATTATTGAAAAAAATTCACAATTACGACAGTGTATACTATGACATACAAGTGTAAATTATTCAATTATTACAAAAAGTAATTATTGAAAAAAATTCACAATTACGACAGTGTATACTATGACATAAAAGTGGAAATTATTCAATTATTACAAAAAGTAATTATTGACAAAAATTCACAATTACGACAGTGTATACTATGACATACAAGTGTAAATTATTCAATTATTACAAAAAGTCATTATTTACAAAAAATCACAATTACGACAGTGTATATATGACAAAAAAGTTTCAATTATTCATTTATTACATAAAGTCATTATTGACAAAAATTCACAATTACGACAGTGTATAATATGATATAAAAGTGTAAATTATTCAATTATTACAAAAAGTCATTATTGACAAATATTCACAATTACGACTGTATACAAAAGCATAAAAGTTTAAATTATTCAATTATTACAAAAAGTCATTATTGACAAAAATTCACAATTACGACAGTGTATACTATGACATACAAGTGTAAATTATTCAATTATTACAAAAAGTCATTATTGAAAAAAATTCACAATTACGACAGTGTATACTATGACATAAAAGTGGAAATAATTTAATTATTACAAAAAGTAATTATTGACAAAATTCTCAATTACGACAGTGTATACTATGACATAAAAGTTTAAATTATTCAATTATTACAAAAAGTCATTATTGACAAAAATTCACAATTACGACAGTGTATACTATGACATACAAGTGTAAATTATTCAATTATTACAAAAATTCATTGACAAAAATTCACAAATACGACAGTGTATACTATGACAAAAAAGTTTAAATTATTCATTTATTACATAAAGTCATTATTGACAAAAAATTCACAATAACGACAGTGTATACTTTACATAAGAGTGGAAAATGATTCAATTATTACAAAAAGTCATTATTGACAAAAATTCACAATTACGACAGTGTATACTATGACATAAAAGTGGAATTGATTCAATTATTACAAAAAGTCATTTTTGACAAAATTCACAATTACGACAGTGTATACTATGACATAAAAGTGTAAATTATTCAATTATTACAAAAAGTCATTATTGACAAAAATTCACAATTACGACAGTGTATACTATGACATAAAAGTGTAAATTATTCAATTATTACAAAATGTCATTATTGACAAAAATTCACAATTACGACAGTGTATACTATGACATAAAAGTGGAAATGATTCAATTATTACAAAAAGTCATTATTGACAAAAATTCACAATTACGACAGTGTATACTATTACATAAAAGTGGAAATGATTCAATTATTACAAAAAGTCATTATTGACAAAAATTCACAATTACGACAGTGTATACTACGACATAAAAGTGGAAATGATTCAATTATTACAAAATGTCATTATTGACAAAAATTCACAATTACGACAGTGTATACTATGACATAAAAGTGGAATTGATTCAATTATTACAAAAAGTCATTATTGACAAAATTCACAATTACGACAGTGTATACTATGACATAAAAGTGGAATTGATTCAATTATTACAAAAAGTCATTATTGACAAAAATTCACAATTACGACAGTGTATACTATGACATAAAAGTGTAAATTATTAAATTACAAAAAGTCATTATTGACAAAATTCACAATTACGACAGTGTATACTATGACATAAAAGTGTAAATTATTCAATTATTACAAAAAGTCATTATTGACAAAAATTCACAATTACGACAGTGTATACTATGACATAAAAGTGGAAATGATTCAATTATTACAAAATGTCATTATTGACAAAAATTCACAATTACGACAGTGTATACTATGACATAAAAGTGGAAATGATTCAATTATTACAAAAAGTCATTATTGACAAAAATTCACAATTACGACAGTGTATACTATGACATAAAAGTGTAAATTATTCAATTATTACAAAAAGTCATTATTGACAAAAATTCACAATTACGACAGTGTATACTATGACATAAAAGTGTAAATTATTCAATTATTACAAAAAGTCATTATTGACAAAAATTCACAATTACGACAGTGTATACTATGACATAAAAGTGTAAATTATTAAATTACAAAAAGTCATTATTGACAAAATTCACAATTACGACAGTGTATACTATGACATAAAAGTGGAAATGATTCAATTATTACAAAAAGTCATTATTGACAAAAATTCACAATTACGACAGTGTATACTATGACATAAAAGTGTAAATTATTCAATTATTACAAAATGTCATTATTGACAAAAATTCACAATTACGACAGTGTATACTATGACATAAAAGTGGAAATGATTCAATTATTACAAAAAGTCATTATTGACAAAAATTCACAATTACGACAGTGTATACTATTACATAAAAGTGGAAATGATTCAATTATTACAAAAAGTCATTATTTACAAAAATTCACAATTACGACAGTGTATACTATGACATAAAAGTGTAAATTATTCAATTATTAAAAAAGTCATTATTGACAAAAATTCACAATTACGACAGTGAATACTATTACATAAAAGTGGAAATGATTCAATTATTACAAAAAGTCATTGACAAAAATTCACAAATACGACTGTTTACTAAAGCATAAAATTGGAAATGATTCAATTATTACAAAATGTCATTATTGACAAAAATTCACAATTACGACAGTGTATACTATGACATAAAAGTGGAAATGATTCAATTATTACAAAAAGTCATTATTGACAAAAATTCACAATTACGACAGTGTATACTATGACATAAAAGTGGAAATGATTCAATTATTACAAAAAGTCATAATTGACAAAAATTCACAATTACGACTGTATACTAAAGCATAAATTGGAAATGATTCAATTATTACAAAATGTCATTATTGACAAAAATTCACAATTACGACAGTGTATACTATGACATAAAAGTGGAAATTATTCAATTATTACAAAAAGTCATTATTGACAAAAATTCACAATTACGACAGTGTATACTATGACAAAAAAGTTTCAATTATTCATTTATTACATAAAGTCATTATTGACAAAAATTCACAATTACGACAGTGTATACTATGACATAAAAGTGGAAATGATTCAATTATTACAAAAAGTCATTATTGACAAAAATTCACAATTACGACAGTGTATAATATGATATAAAAGTGTAAATTATTCAATTGTTACAAAAAGTCATTATTGACAAATATTCACAATTACGACTGTATACAAAAGCATAAAAGTTTAAATTATTAAATTATTACAAAAAGTCATTATTGACAAAAATTCACAATTACAACAGTGTATACTATGACATACAAGTGTAAATTATTCAATTATTACAAAAAGTCATTATTGAAAAAAATTCACAATTACGACAGTGTATACTATGACATAAAAGTGGAAATTATTCAATTATTACAAAAAGTAATTATTGACAAAAATTCACAATTACGACAGTGTATACTATGACATACAAGTGTAAATTATTCAATTATTACAAAAAGTCATTATTTACAAAAAATCACAATTACGACAGTGTATATATGACAAAAAAGTTTCAATTATTCATTTATTACATAAAGTCATTATTGACAAAAATTCACAATTACGACAGTGTATACCATGACATAAAAGTGGAAATGATTCAATTATTACAAAAAGTCATTATTGACAAAAATTCACAATTACGACAGTGCATAATATGATATAAAAGTGTAAATTATTCAATTATTACAAAAAGTCATTATTGACAAATATTCACAATTACGACTGTATACAAAAGCATAAAAGTTTAAATTATTCAATTATTACAAAAAGTCATTATTGACAAAAATTCACAATTACGACAGTGTATACTATGACATACAAGTGTAAATTATTAAATTATTACAAAAAGTCATTATTGAAAAAAATTCACAATTACGACAGTGTATACTATGACATACAAGTGTAAATTATTCAATTATTACAAAAAGTAATTATTGAAAAAAATTCACAATTACGACAGTGTATACTATGACATAAAAGTGGAAATTATTCAATTATTACAAAAAGTAATTATTGACAAAAATTCACAATTACGACAGTGTATACTATGACATACAAGTGTAAATTATTCAATTATTACAAAAAGTCATTATTTACAAAAAATCACAATTACGACAGTGTATATATGACAAAAAAGTTTCAATTATTCATTTATTACATAAAGTCATTATTGACAAAAATTCACAATTACGACAGTGTATAATATGATATAAAAGTGTAAATTATTCAATTATTACAAAAAGTCATTATTGACAAATATTCACAATTACGACTGTATACAAAAGCATAAAAGTTTAAATTATTCAATTATTACAAAAAGTCATTATTGACAAAAATTCACAATTACGACAGTGTATACTATGACATACAAGTGTAAATTATTCAATTATTACAAAAAGTCATTATTGAAAAAAATTCACAATTACGACAGTGTATACTATGACATAAAAGTGGAAATAATTTAATTATTACAAAAAGTAATTATTGACAAAATTCTCAATTACGACAGTGTATACTATGACATAAAAGTTTAAATTATTCAATTATTACAAAAAGTCATTATTGACAAAAATTCACAATTACGACAGTGTATACTATGACATACAAGTGTAAATTATTCAATTATTACAAAAAGTAATTATTGACAAAAATTCACAATTACGACAGTGTATACTATGACATAAAAGTATATTATTCAATTATTACAAAAAGTCTTTATTGACAAAAATTCACAATTATGACAGTGTATACTTTTACATAAAAGTGTCAATTATTCAATTATTACAAAAAGTCATTATTGACAAAAATTCACAATTACCACAGTGTATACTATGACATACAAGTGTAAATTATTCAATTATCACAAAAAGTCATTATTGACAAAAATTCACAATTACGACAGTGTATACTATGACATAAAAGTGTAAATTATTCAATTATTACAAAAAGTCATTATTGACAAAAATTCACAATTACAACAGTGTATACTAAAGCATAAAATTGGAAATGATTCAATTATTACAGAATGTCATTATTGACAAAAATTCACAATTGCGACAGCGTATACTATGACATAAAAGTGGAAATGATTCCCTTATTACAAAAAGTCTTTATTGACAAAAATTCACAATTACGACAGTGTATACTATGACATAAAAGTTTAAATTATTCAATTATTACAAAAAGTCAGTATTGACAAAAATTCACAATTACGACAGTGTATACTATGACATAAAAGTTTAAATAATTCAATTATTACAAAAAGTCATTATTGACAAAAATTCATAATTAAGACAGTATATACTATGACATAAAAGTTTAAATTATTAAATTACAAAAAGTCATTATTGACAAAAATTCACAATTACGACAGTGCATAATATGATATAAAAGTGTAAATTATTCAATTATTACAAAAAGTCATTATTGACAAATATTCACAATTACGACTGTATACAAAAGCATAAAAGTTTAAATTATTCAATTATTACAAAAAGTCATTATTGACAAAAATTCACAATTACGACAGTGTATACTATGACATACAAGTGTAAATTATTCAATTATTACAAAAAGTCATTATTGAAAAAAATTCACAATTACGACAGTGTATACTATGACATACAAGTGTAAATTATTCAATTATTACAAAAAGTAATTATTGAAAAAAATTCACAATTACGACAGTGTATACTATGACATAAAAGTGGAAATTATTCAATTATTACAAAAAGTAATTATTGACAAAAATTCACAATTACGACAGTGTATACTATGACATACAAGTGTAAATTATTCAATTATTACAAAAAGTCATTATTTACAAAAAATCACAATTACGACAGTGTATATATGACAAAAAAGTTTCAATTATTCATTTATTACATAAAGTCATTATTGACAAAAATTCACAATTACGACAGTGTATAATATGATATAAAAGTGTAAATTATTCAATTATTACAAAAAGTCATTATTGACAAATATTCACAATTACGACTGTATACAAAAGCATAAAAGTTTAAATTATTCAATTATTACAAAAAGTCATTATTGACAAAAATTCACAATTACGACAGTGTATACTATGACATACAAGTGTAAATTATTCAATTATTACAAAAAGTCATTATTGAAAAAAATTCACAATTACGACAGTGTATACTATGACATAAAAGTGGAAATAATTTAATTATTACAAAAAGTAATTATTGACAAAATTCTCAATTACGACAGTGTATACTATGACATAAAAGTTTAAATTATTCAATTATTACAAAAAGTCATTATTGACAAAAATTCACAATTACGACAGTGTATACTATGACATACAAGTGTAAATTATTCAATTATTACAAAAAGTAATTATTGACAAAAATTCACAATTACGACAGTGTATACTATGACATAAAAGTATATTATTCAATTATTACAAAAAGTCTTTATTGACAAAAATTCACAATTATGACAGTGTATACTTTTACATAAAAGTGTCAATTATTCAATTATTACAAAAAGTCATTATTGACAAAAATTCACAATTACCACAGTGTATACTATGACATACAAGTGTAAATTATTCAATTATCACAAAAAGTCATTATTGACAAAAATTCACAATTACGACAGTGTATACTATGACATAAAAGTGTAAATTATTCAATTATTACAAAAAGTCATTATTGACAAAAATTCACAATTACAACAGTGTATACTAAAGCATAAAATTGGAAATGATTCAATTATTACAGAATGTCATTATTGACAAAAATTCACAATTACGACAGCGTATACTATGACATAAAAGTGGAAATTCCCTTATTACAAAAAGTCTTTATTGACAAAAATTCACAATTACGACAGTGTATACTATGACATAAAAGTTTAAATTATTCAATTATTACAAAAAGTCAGTATTGACAAAAATTCACAATTACGACAGTGTATACTATGACATAAAAGTTTAAATTATTAAATTACAAAAAGTCATTATTGACAAAAATTCACAATTACGACAGTGCATAATATGATATAAAAGTGTAAATTATTCAATTATTACAAAAAGTCATTATTGACAAATATTCACAATTACGACTGTATACAAAAGCATAAAAGTTTAAATTATTCAATTATTACAAAAAGTCATTATTGACAAAAATTCACAATTACGACAGTGTATACTATGACATACAAGTGTAAATTATTCAATTATTACAAAAAGTCATTATTGACAAAAATTCATAATTACGACAGTATATACTATGACATAAAAGTTTAAATTATTAAATTACAAAAAGTCATTATTGACAAAAATTCACAATTACGACAGTGTATACTATGACATAAATGTGTAAATTATTCAATTATTACAAAAAGTAATTATTGACAAAAATTCACAATTACGACAGTGTATACTATGACATAAAAGTGTAAATTATTAAATTACAAAAAGTCATTATTGACAAAAATTCACAATTACGACAGTGTATACTATTACATAAAAGTGGAAATGATTCAATTATTACAAAAAGTCATTGACAAAAATTCACAATTACGACAGTGTATACTATGACATAAAAGTGGAAATGATTCAATTATTACAAAAAGTCATTATTGACAAAAATTCACAATTACGACAGTGTATTCTATGACATAAAAGTGGAAATTATTCAATTATTACAAAAAGTCATTATTGACAAAAATTCACAATTACGACAGTGTATACTATGACATATAAGTGTAAATTATTCAATTATTACAAAAAGTCTTTATTGACAAAAATTCACAATTACGACAGTGTATACTATGACATAAAAGTATATAATTCAATTATTACAAAAAGTAATTATTGACAAAAATTCACAATTACGACAGTGTATACTATGACATAAAATTGGAAATGATTCAATTATTACAAAAAGTCATTATTGACAAAAATTCACAATTACGACTGTATACAAAAGCATAAAAGTTTAAATTATTCAATTATTACAAAAAGTCATTATTGACAAAAATTCACAATTACGACAGTGTATACTATGACATAAAAGTGGAAACTATTCAATTATTACAAAAAGTAATTATTGACAAAAATTCACAATTACGACAGTGTATACTATGACAAAAAAGTGGAAATAATTTAATTATTACAAAAAGTCATTATTGACAAAATTCTCAATTACGACAGTGTATACTATGACATAAAAGATTAAATTATTCAATTATTACAAAAAGTCATTATTGACAAAAATTCACAATTACGACAGTGTATACTATGACATACAAGTGTAAATTATTCAATTATTACAAAAAGTCATTATTTACAAAAAATCACAATTACGACAGTGTATACTATGACATAAAAGTATATTATTCAATTATTACAAAAAGTAATTATTGACAAAAATTCACAATTATGACAGTGTATACTTTTACATAAAAGTGTCAATTATTCAATTATTACAAAAAGTCATTATTGACAAAAATTCACAATTACGACAGTGTATACTATGACATAAAAGTGTAAATTATTCAATTATTACAAAAAGTCATTATTGACAAAAATTCACAATTACGACAGTGAATACTATTACATAAAAGTGGAAATGATTCAATTATTACAAAAATTCATTGACAAAAATTCACAAATACGACAGTGTATACTATGACAAAAAAGTTTAAATTATTCATTTATTACATAAAGTCATTATTGACAAAAAATTCACAATAACGACAGTGTATACTATTACATAAGAGTGGAAAATGATTCAATTATTACAAAAAGTCATTATTGACAAAAATTCACAATTACGACAGTGTATACTATGACATAAAAGTGGAATTGATTCAATTATTACAAAAAGTCATTATTGACAAAATTCACAATTACGACAGTGAATACTATGACATAAAAGTGTAAATTATTCAATTATTACAAAAAGTCATTATTGACAAAAATTCACAATTACGACAGTGTATACTATGACATAAAAGTGTAAATTATTCAATTATTACAAAATGTCATTATTGACAAAAATTCACAATTACGACAGTGTATACTATGACATAAAAGTGGAAATGATTCAATTATTACAAAAAGTCATTATTGACAAAAATTCACAATTACGACAGTGTATACTATTACATAAAAGTGGAAATGATTCAATTATTACAAAAAGTCATTATTGACAAAAATTCACAATTACGACAGTGTATACTACGACATAAAAGTGGAATTGATTCAATTATTACAAAAAGTCATTATTGACAAAAATTCACAATTACGACAGTGTATACTATTACATAAAAGTGGAAATGATTCAATTATTACAAAAAGTCATTATTGACAAAAATTCACAATTACGACAGTGTATACTACGACATAAAAGTGGAAATGATTCAATTATTACAAAATGTCATTATTGACAAAAATTCACAATTACGACAGTGTATACTACGACATAAAAGTGGAAATGATTCAATTATTACAAAATGTCATTATCGACAAAAATTCACAATTACGACAGTGTATACTATGACATAAAAGTGGAAATGATTCAATTATTACAAAAAGTCATTATTGACAAAAATTCACAATTACGACAGTGTATACTACGACATAAAAGTGGAAATGATTCAATTATTACAAAATGTCATTATTGACAAAAATTCACAATTACGACAGTGTATACTATGACATAAAAGTTTAAATTATTCAATTATTACAAAAAATCATTATTGACAAAAATTCACAATTACGACAGTATATACTATGACATACACGTGTAAATTATTAAATTATTACAAAAAGTCATTATTTACAAAAATTCACAATTACGACAGTGTATACTATGACATAAAAGTGTAAATTATTCAATTATTAAAAAAGTCATTTTTGACAAAAATTCACAATTACGACAGTGAATACTATTACATAAAAGTGGAAATGATTCAATTATTACAAAAAGTCATTGACAAAAATTCACAAATACGACTGTTTACTAAAGCATAAAATTGGAAATGATTCAATTATTACAAAATGTCATTATTGACAAAAATTCACAATTACGACAGTGTATACTATGACATAAAAGTGGAAATGATTCAATTATTACAAAAAGTCATAATTGACAAAAATTCACAATTACGACTGTATACTAAAGCATAAATTGGAAATGATTCAATTATTACAAAATGTCATTATTGACAAAAATTCACAATTACGACAGTGTATACTATGACATAAAAGTGGAAATGATTCAATTATTACAAAAAGTCATTATTGACAAAAATTCACAATTACGACAGTGTATACTATGACAAAAAAGTTTCAATTATTCATTTATTACATAAAGTCATTATTGACAAAAATTCACAATTACGACAGTGTATACTATGACATAAAAGTGGAAATGATTCAATTATTACAAAAAGTCATTATTGACAAAAATTCACAATTACGACAGTGTATAATATGATATAAAAGTGTAAATTATTCAATTATTACAAAAAGTCATTATTGACAAATATTCACAATTACGACTGTATACAAAAGCATAAAAGTTTAAATTATTAAATTATTACAAAAAGTCATTATTGACAAAAATTCACAATTACAACAGTGTATACTATGACATACAAGTGTAAATTATTCAATTATTACAAAAAGTCATTATTGAAAAAAATTCACAATTACGACAGTGTATACTACGACATAAAAGTGGAAATTATTCAATTATTACAAAAAGTAATTATTGACAAAAATTCACAATTACGACAGTGTATACTATGACATACAAGTGTAAATTATTCAATTATTACAAAAAGTCATTATTTACAAAAAATCACAATTACGACAGTGTATATATGACAAAAAAGTTTCAATTATTCATTTATTACATAAAGTCATTATTGACAAAAATTCACAATTACGACAGTGTATACCATGACATAAAAGTGGAAATGATTCAATTATTACAAAAAGTCATTATTGACAAAAATTCACAATTACGACAGTGCATAATATGATATAAAAGTGTAAATTATTCAATTATTACAAAAAGTCATTATTGACAAATATTCACAATTACGACTGTATACAAAAGCATAAAAGTTTAAATTATTCAATTATTACAAAAAGTCATTATTGACAAAAATTCACAATTACGACAGTGTATACTATGACATACAAGTGTAAATTATTCAATTATTACAAAAAGTCATTATTGAAAAAAATTCACAATTACGACAGTGTATACTATGACATAAAAGTGGAAATTATTCAATTATTACAAAAAGTAATTATTGACAAAAATTCACAATTACGACAGTGTATACTATGACATACAAGTGTAAATTATTCAATTATTACAAAAAGTCATTATTTACAAAAAATCACAATTACGACAGTGTATATATGACAAAAAAGTTTCAATTATTCATTTATTACATAAAGTCATTATTGACAAAAATTCACAATTACGACAGTGTATACTATGACATACAAGTGTAAATTATTCAATTATTACAAAAAGTCATTATTGAAAAAAATTCACAATTACGACAGTGTATACTATGACATAAAAGTGGAAATAATTTAATTATTACAAAAAGTAATTATTGACAAAATTCTCAATTACGACAGTGTATACTATAACATAAAAGTTTAAATTATTCAATTATTACAAAAAGTCATTATTGACAAAAATTCACAATTACGACAGTGTATACTATGACATACAAGTGTAAATTATTCAATTATTACAAAAAGTAATTATTGACAAAAATTCACAATTACGACAGTGTATACTATGACATAAAAGTATATTATTCAATTATTACAAAAAGTCTTTATTGACAAAAATTCACAATTATGACAGTGTATACTTTTACATAAAAGTGTCAATTATTCAATTATTACAAAAAGTCATTATTGACAAAAATTCACAATTACCACAGTGTATACTATGACATACAAGTGTAAATTATTCAATTATTACAAAAAGTCATTATTGACAAAAATTCACAATTACAACAGTGTATACTAAAGCATAAAATTGGAAATGATTCAATTATTACAGAATGTCATTATTGACAAAAATTCACAATTACGACAGCGTATACTATGACATAAAAGTGGAAATGATTCCCTTATTACAAAAAGTCTTTATTGACAAAAATTCACAATTACGACAGTGTATACTATGACATAAAAGTTTAAATTATTCAATTATTACAAAAAGTCATTGACAAAAATTCACAATTACGACAGTGTATACTATGACATAAAAGTGGAAATGATTCAATTATTACAAAAAGTCATTATTGACAAAAATTCACAATTACGACAGTGTATTCTATGACATAAAAGTGGAAATTATTCAATTATTACAAAAAGTCATTATTGACAAAAATTCACAATTACGACAGTGTATACTATGACATATAAGTGTAAATTATTCAATTATTACAAAAAGTCTTTATTGACAAAAATTCACAATTACGACTGTGTATACTATGACATAAAAGTATATAATTCAATTATTACAAAAAGTAATTATTGACAAAAATTCACAATTACGACAGTGTATACTATGACATAAAAGTATATAATTCAATTATTACAAAAAGTAATTATTGACAAAAATTCACAATTACGACAGTGTATACTATGACATAAAATTGGAAATGATTCAATTATTACAAAAAGTCATTATTGACAAAAATTCACAATTACGACTGTATACAAAAGCATAAAAGTTTAAATTATTCAATTATTACAAAAAGTCATTATTGACAAAAATTCACAATTACGACAGTGTATACTATGACATAAAAGTGGAAACTATTCAATTATTACAAAAAGTAATTATTGACAAAAATTCACAATTACGACAGTGTATACTATGACATAAAAGTGGAAATAATTTAATTACTACAAAAAGTCATTATTGACAAAATTCTCAATTACGACAGTGTATACTATGACATAAAAGTTTAAATTATTCAATTATTACAAAAAGTCATTATTGACAAAAATTCACAATTACGACAGTGCATAATATGATATAAAAGTGTAAATTATTCAATTATTACAAAAAGTCATTATTGACAAATATTCACAATTACGACTGTATACAAAAGCATAAAAGTTTAAATTATTCAATTATTACAAAAAGTCATTATTGACAAAAATTCACAATTACGACAGTGTATACTATGACATACAAGTGTAAATTATTCAATTATTACAAAAAGTCATTATTGAAAAAAATTCACAATTACGACAGTGTATACTATGACATACAAGTGTAAATTATTCAATTATTACAAAAAGTAATTATTGAAAAAAATTCACAATTACGACAGTGTATACTATGACATAAAAGTGGAAATTATTCAATTATTACAAAAAGTAATTATTGACAAAAATTCACAATTACGACAGTGTATACTATGACATACAAGTGTAAATTATTCAATTATTACAAAAAGTCATTATTTACAAAAAATCACAATTACGACAGTGTATATATGACAAAAAAGTTTCAATTATTCATTTATTACATAAAGTCATTATTGACAAAAATTCACAATTACGACAGTGTATACCATGACATAAAAGTGGAAATGATTCAATTATTACAAAAAGTCATTATTGACAAAAATTCACAATTACGACAGTGCATAATATGATATAAAAGTGTAAATTATTCAATTATTACAAAAAGTCATTATTGACAAATATTCACAATTACGACTGTATACAAAAGCATAAAAGTTTAAATTATTCAATTATTACAAAAAGTAATTATTGACAAAAATTCACAATTACGACAGTGTATACTATGACATACAAGTGTAAATTATTCAATTATTACAAAAAGTCATTATTGAAAAAAATTCACAATTACGACAGTGTATACTATGACATAAAAGTGGAAATAATTTAATTATTACAAAAAGTAATTATTGACAAAATTCTCAATTACGACAGTGTATACTATGACATAAAAGTTTAAATTATTCAATTATTACAAAAAGTCATTATTGACAAAAATTCACAATTACGACAGTGTATACTATGACATACAAGTGTAAATTATTCAATTATTACAAAAAGTAATTATTGACAAAAATTCACAATTACGACAGTGTATACTATGACATAAAAGTATATTATTCAATTATTACAAAAAGTCTTTATTGACAAAAATTCACAATTATGACAGTGTATACTTTTACATAAAAGTGTCAATTATTCAATTATTACAAAAAGTCATTATTGACAAAAATTCACAATTACCACAGTGTATACTATGACATACAAGTGTAAATTATTCAATTATTACAAAAAGTCATTATTGACAAAAATTCACAATTACAACAGTGTATACTAAAGCATAAAATTGGAAATGATTCAATTATTACAGAATGTCATTATTGACAAAAATTCACAATTACGACAGCGTATACTATGACATAAAAGTGGAAATGATTCCCTTATTACAAAAAGTCTTTATTGACAAAAATTCACAATTACGACAGTGTATACTATGACATAAAAGTTTAAATTATTCAATTATTACAAAAAGTCATTGACAAAAATTCACAATTACGACAGTGTATACTATGACATAAAAGTGGAAATGATTCAATTATTACAAAAAGTCATTATTGACAAAAATTCACAATTACGACAGTGTATTCTATGACATAAAAGTGGAAATTATTCAATTATTACAAAAAGTCATTATTGACAAAAATTCACAATTACGACAGTGTATACTATGACATATAAGTGTAAATTATTCAATTATTACAAAAAGTCTTTATTGACAAAAATTCACAATTACGACAGTGTATACTATGACATAAAAGTATATAATTCAATTATTACAAAAAGTAATTATTGACAAAAATTCACAATTACGACAGTGTATACTATGACATAAAATTGGAAATGATTCAATTATTACAAAAAGTCATTATTGACAAAAATTCACAATTACGACTGTATACAAAAGCATAAAAGTTTAAATTATTCAATTATTACAAAAAGTCATTATTGACAAAAATTCACAATTACGACAGTGTATACTATGACATAAAAGTGGAAACTATTCAATTATTACAAAAAGTAATTATTGACAAAAATTCACAATTACGACAGTGTATACTATGACATAAAAGTGGAAATAATTTAATTATTACAAAAAGTCATTATTGACAAAATTCTCAATTACGACAGTGTATACTATGACATAAAAGTTTAAATTATTCAATTATTACAAAAAGTCATTATTGACAAAAATTCACAATTACGACAGTGTATACTATGACATAAAAGTGTAAATTAATCAATTATTACAAAAAGTCATTATTGACAAAAATTCAAAATTACGACAGTGTATACTATGACATAAAAGTGGAAATGATTCAATTACAAAAAGTCTTTATTGACAAAAATTCAAAATTACGACAGTGTATACTATGACATAAAAGTGGAAATGATTCAATTATTACAAAAAGTCATTATTGACAAAAATTCACAATTACGACAGTGTATACTATGACATAAAAGTGTAAATTAATCAATTATTACAAAAAGTCATTATTGACAAAAATTCAAAATTACGACAGTGTATACTATGACATAAAAGTGGAAATGATTCAATTACAAAAAGTCTTTATTGACAAAAATTCACAATTACGACAGTGTATACTATGACATAAAAGTGGAAATGATTCAATTATTACAAAAAGTCATTATTGACAAAAATTCACAATTACGACAGTGTATACTATGACATAAAAGTGGAAATGATTCAATTATTACAAAGTCTTTATTGACAAAAATTCAAAATTACGACAGTGTATACTATTACATAAAAGTGGAAATGATTCAATTATTACAAAAAGTCATTATTGACAAAAATTCACAATTACGACAGTGTATACTATGACATAAAAGTGGAAATGATTCAATTATTACAAAAAGTCTTTATTGACAAAAATTCACAATTACGACAGTGTATACTATGACATAAAAGTGGAAATGATTCAATTATTACAAAAAGTCTTTATTGACAAAAATTCACAATTACGACAGTGTATACTATGACAAAAGTGGAAATGATTCAATTATTACAAAAAGTCTTTATTGACAAAAATTCACAATTACGACAGTGTATACTATGACATAAAAGTATATTATTCAATTATTACAAAAAGTAATTATTGACAAAAATTCACAATTATGACAGTGTATACTTTTACATAAAAGTGTCAATTATTCAATTATTACAAAAAGTCATTATTGACAAAAATTCACAATTACCACAGTGTATACTATGACATACAAGTGTAAATTATTCAATTATTACAAAAAGTCATTATTGACAAAAATTCACAATTACGACTGTATACTAAAGCATAAAATTGGAAATGATTCAATTATTACAAAATGTCATTATTGACAAAAATTCACAATTAAGACATTGTATACTATGACATAAAAGTGGAAATGATTCAATTATTACAAAAAGTAATTATTGACAAAAATTCACAATTACGACAGTGTATACTATGACATACAAGTGTAAATTATTCAATTATTACAAAAAGTCATTATTTACAAAAATTCACAATTACGACAGTGTTTACTATGACATACAAGTGTAAATTATTCAATTATTACAAAAAGTCATTATTTACAAAAATTCAAAATTACGACAGTGTATACTATGACATAAAAGTGGAAATTAATCAATTATTACAAAAAGTCATTATTGACAAAAATTCAAAATTACAACAGTGTATACTATGACATACAAGTGTAAATTATTCAATTATTACAAAAAGTCATTATTGAAAAAAATTCACAATTACGACAGTGTATACTACGACATAAAAGTGGAAATTATTCAATTATTACAAAAAGTAATTATTGACAAAAATTCACAATTACGACAGTGTATACTATGACATACAAGTGTAAATTATTCAATTATTACAAAAAGTCATTATTTACAAAAAATCACAATTACGACAGTGTATATATGACAAAAAAGTTTCAATTATTCATTTATTACATAAAGTCATTATTGACAAAAATTCACAATTACGACAGTGTATACCATGACATAAAAGTGGAAATGATTCAATTATTACAAAAAGTCATTATTGACAAAAATTCACAATTACGACAGTGCATAATATGATATAAAAGTGTAAATTATTCAATTATTACAAAAAGTCATTATTGACAAATATTCACAATTACGACTGTATACAAAAGCATAAAAGTTTAAATTATTCAATTATTACAAAAAGTCATTATTGACAAAAATTCACAATTACGACAGTGTATACTATGACATACAAGTGTAAATTATTCAATTATTACAAAAAGTCATTATTGAAAAAAATTCACAATTACGACAGTGTATACTATGACATACAAGTGTAAATTATTCAATTATTACAAAAAGTAATTATTGAAAAAAATTCACAATTACGACAGTGTATACTATGACATAAAAGTGGAAATTATTCAATTATTACAAAAAGTAATTATTGACAAAAATTCACAATTACGACAGTGTATACTATGACATACAAGTGTAAATTATTCAATTATTACAAAAAGTCATTATTTACAAAAAATCACAATTACGACAGTGTATATATGACAAAAAAGTTTCAATTATTCATTTATTACATAAAGTCATTATTGACAAAAATTCACAATTACGACAGTGTATACCATGACATAAAAGTGGAAATGATTCAATTATTACAAAAAGTCATTATTGACAAAAATTCACAATTACGACAGTGCATAATATGATATAAAAGTTTAAATTATTCAATTATTACAAAAAGTCATTATTGACAAATATTCACAATTACGACTGTATACAAAAGCATAAAAGTTTAAATTATTCAATTATTACAAAAAGTCATTATTGACAAAAATTCACAATTACGACAGTGTATACTATGACATACAAGTGTAAATTATTCAATTATTACAAAAAGTCATTATTGAAAAAAATTCACAATTACGACAGTGTATACTATGACATAAAAGTGGAAATAATTTAATTATTACAAAAAGTAATTATTGACAAAATTCTTAATTACGACAGTGTATACTATGACATAAAAGTTTAAATTATTCAATTATTACAAAAAGTCATTATTGACAAAAATTCACAATTACGACAGTGTATACTATGACATACAAGTGTAAATTATTCAATTATTACAAAAAGTAATTATTGACAAAAATTCACAATTACGACAGTGTATACTATGACATAAAAGTATATTATTCAATTATTACAAAAAGTCTTTATTGACAAAAATTCACAATTATGACAGTGTATACTTTTACATAAAAGTGTCAATTATTCAATTATTACAAAAAGTCATTATTGACAAAAATTCACAATTACCACAGTGTATACTATGACATACAAGTGTAAATTATTCAATTATTACAAAAAGTCATTATTGACAAAAATTCACAATTACAACAGTGTATACTAAAGCATAAAATTGGAAATGATTCAATTATTACAGAATGTCATTATTGACAAAAATTCACAATTACGACAGCGTATACTATGACATAAAAGTGGAAATGATTCCCTTATTACAAAAAGTCTTTATTGACAAAAATTCACAATTACGACAGTGTATACTATGACATAAAAGTTTAAATTATTCAATTATTACAAAAAGTCATTGACAAAAATTCACAATTACGACAGTGTATACTATGACATAAAAGTGGAAATGATTCAATTATTACAAAAAGTCATTATTGACAAAAATTCACAATTACGACAGTGTATACTATGACATATAAGTGTAAATTATTCAATTATTACAAAAAGTCTTTATTGACAAAAATTCACAATTACGACAGTGTATACTATGACATAAAAGTATATAATTCAATTATTACAAAAAGTAATTATTGACAAAAATTCACAATTACGACAGTGTATACTATGACATAAAATTGGAAATGATTCAATTATTACAAAAAGTCATTATTGACAAAAATTCACAATTACGACTGTATACAAAAGCATAAAAGTTTAAATTATTCAATTATTACAAAAAGTCATTATTGACAAAAATTCACAATTACGACAGTGTATACTATGACATAAAAGTGGAAACTATTCAATTATTACAAAAAGTAATTATTGACAAAAATTCACAATTACGACAGTGTATACTATGACATAAAAGTGGAAATAATTTAATTATTACAAAAAGTCATTATTGACAAAATTCTCAATTACGACAGTGTATACTATGACATAAAAGTTTAAATTATTCAATTATTACAAAAAGTCATTATTGACAAAAATTCACAATTACGACAGTGTATACTATGACATAAAAGTGTAAATTAATCAATTATTACAAAAAGTCATTATTGACAAAAATTCAAAATTACGACAGTGTATACTATGACATAAAAGTGGAAATGATTCAATTACAAAAAGTCTTTATTGACAAAAATTCACAATTACGACAGTGTATACTATGACATAAAAGTGGAAATGATTCAATTATTACAAAAAGTCATTATTGACAAAAATTCACAATTACGACAGTGTATACTATGACATAAAAGTGTAAATTAATCAATTATTACAAAAAGTCATTATTGACAAAAATTCAAAATTACGACAGTGTATACTATGACATAAAAGTGGAAATGATTCAATTACAAAAAGTCTTTATTGACAAAAATTCACAATTACGACAGTGTATACTATGACATAAAAGTGGAAATGATTCAATTATTACAAAAAGTCATTATTGACAAAATTTCACAATTACGACAGTGTATACTATGACATAAAAGTGGAAATGATTCAATTATTACAAAGTCTTTATTGACAAAAATTCAAAATTACGACAGTGTATACTATTACATAAAAGTGGAAATGATTCAATTATTACAAAAAGTCATTATTGACAAAAATTCACAATTACGACAGTGTATACTATGACATAAAAGTGGAAATGATTCAATTATTTCAAAAAGTCTTTATTGACAAAAATTCACAATTACGACAGTGTATACTATGACATAAAAGTGGAAATGATTCAATTATTACAAAAAGTCTTTATTGACAAAAATTCACAATTACGACAGTGTATACTATGACATAAAAGTATATTATTCAATTATTACAAAAAGTAATTATTGACAAAAATTCACAATTATGACAGTGTATACTTTTACATAAAAGTGTCAATTATTCAATTATTACAAAAAGTCATTATTGACAAAAATTCACAATTACCACAGTGTATACTATGACATACAAGTGTAAATTATTCAATTATTACAAAAAGTCATTATTGACAAAAATTCACAATTACGACTGTATACTAAAGCATAAAATTGGAAATGATTCAATTATTACAAAATGTCATTATTGACAAAAATTCACAATTAAGACATTGTATACTATGACATAAAAGTGGAAATGATTCAATTATTACAAAAAGTAATTATTGACAAAAATTCACAATTACGACAGTGTATACTATGACATACAAGTGTAAATTATTCAATTATTACAAAAAGTCATTATTTACAAAAATTCACAATTACGACAGTGTATACTATGACATACAAGTGTAAATTATTCAATTATTACAAAAAGTCATTATTTACAAAAATTCAAAATTACGACAGTGTATACTATGACATAAAAGTGGAAATTAATCAATTATTACAAAAAGTCATTATTGACAAAAATTCAAAATTACGACTGTATACTATGACATAAAAGTGGAAATGATTCAATTACAAAAAGTCATTATTGACAAAAATTCACAATTACGACAGTGTATACTATGACATATAAGTGTAAATTATTCAATTATTACAAAAAGTCTTTATTGACAAAAATTCACAATTACGACAGTGTATACTATGAGATAAAAGTAGAAATGATTCAATTATTACAAAAAGTCATTATTGACAAAAATTCACAATTACGACAGTGTATACTATGACATACAAGTGTAAATTATTCAATAATTACAAAGTCATTATTTACAAAAATTCACAATTACGACAGTGTTTACTATGACATAAAAGTATATTATTTAATTATTACAAAAAGTCATTATTGACAAAAATTCACAATTACGACAGTGTATATGACATAAAAGTGTAAATTATTCAATTATTACAAAAAGTCATTATTTACAAAAATTCACAATTACGACAGTTTATGACATAAAAGTGTAAATTATTCAATTATTACAAAAAGTCATTATTGACAAAAATTCACAATTACGACTGTATACTAAAGCATAAAATTGGAAATGATTCAATTATTACAAAATGTCATTATTGACAAAAATTCACAATTACGACTGTGTATACTATTACATAAAAGTGGAAATTATTCAATTATTACAAAAAGTCATTATTGACAAAAATTCACAATTATGACAGTGTATACTATGACATAAAAGTGGAAATTATTCCATCCATCCATCCATCTTCTTCCGCTTATCCGGGGCCGGGTCGCGGGGGCAGCAGTCTAAGCCGAGATGCCCAGACTTCCCTCTCCCTAGACACTTCCTCTAGCTCTTCCGGGGGGACACCGAGGCGTTCCAAGGCCAGCCGGGAGACATAGTCCCTCCAGCGTGTCCTCGGTCTTCCCCGGGGCCTCCTCCCGGTTGGACATGCCCGAAACACCTTCCCGGGAAGGCGTTCAGGAGGCATCCGGAACAGATGCCCGAGCCACCTCAGCTGTCCCCTCTCGATGTGGAGGAGCAGCGGCTCTACTCCGAGTTCCTCCCGAGTGACTGAGCTCCTCACCCTATCTCTAAGGGAGCGCCCAGCCACCCTGCGGAGAAAGCTCATTTCGGCCGCCTGTATCCGGGATCTTGTCCTTTCGGTCATGACCCAAAGCTCATGACCATAGGTGAGAGTAGGAACGTAGATTGACCGGTAAATCGAGAGCTTCGCCTTACGGCTTAGCTCTTTCTTCACCACGACAGACCGGTACATCGACCGCATTACTGCAGAAGCTGCACCGATCCGTCTGTCAATCTCCCGTTCCATCCTCCCCTCACTCGTGAACAAGACCCCTAGATACTTAAACTCCTCCACTTGGGGCAGGAACTCTCCACCAACCTGGAGTGGGCAAGCCACCCTTTTCCGACTGAGGACCATGGCCTCGGATTTGGAGGTGCTGATCCCCATCCCAGCCGCTTCACACTCGGCTGCAAACCGTCCCAATGCATGCTGAAGGTCCTGGTTAGAAGGGGCCAACACGACAACGTCATCCGCAAAGAGCAGAGACGAAACCGTGTGGTCCCCAAACCTGACACCCTCCGGCCCTTGGCTGCGCCTAGAAATTCTGTCCATAAAAATTATGAACAGAACCGGCGACAAAGGGCAGCCCTGCCGGAGTCCAACATGCACCGGGAACAAGTCTGACTTACTGCCGGCAATGCGGACCAAACTCCTGCTTCGGTCATACAGGGACCGGACAGCCCTCAGCAAAGGACCCCGGACCCCATATTCCCCCAGCACCCTCCACAGGATGCCGCGAGGGACACAGTCGAATGCCTTCTCCAAATCCACAAAACAAATGTGGACTGGTTGGGCAAACTCCCATGAACCCTCCAGCACCCTGTAGAGGGTATAGAGCTGGTCCAGTGTTCCGCGACCAGGACGAAAACCACACTGTTCCTCCTGAATCCGAGGTTCCACTATCGGCCGGATTCTCCTCTCCAGTACCCTGGCATAGACTTTCCCGGGGAGGCTGAGAAGTGTGATCCCCCTATAGTTGGAACACACCCTCCGGTCCCCCTTCTTAAAAAGAGGGACCACCACCCCGGTCTGCCATCCCAGAGGCACTGTCCCCGACCGCCACGCGATGCTGCAGAGGCGTGTCAGCCAAGACAGCCCCACAACATCCAGAGACTTGAGGTACTCAGGGCGGATCTCATCCACCCCCGGTGCCTTGCCACCGAGGAGTTTCTTGACCACCTCGGTGACTTCAGCCCGGGTGATGGACGAGTCCTCCTCTGAGCCCCCAGCCTCTGCTTCCTCAATGGAAGACGTGATGGCGGGATTGAGGAGATCCTCGAAGTATTCCTTCCACCGTCCGACAACATCCCCAGTCGAGGTCAACAGCCGCCCATCGCCACTGTAAACAGCGTTGGTAGGGCACTGCTTCCCCCTCCTGAGGCGCCGGACGGTTTGCCAGAATCTCTTCGAGGCCAGCCGATAGTCTTTTTCCATGGCCTCACCGAACTCCTCCCAGGCCCGAGTTTTTGCCTCCACGACCACCCGGGCTGCAGTCCGTTTAGCCTGTCGGTACCTGTCAGCTACCTCAGGAGTCCCACAAGCCAGCCAGGCCCGATAGGACTCCTTCTTCAGCTTGACGGGATCCCTTACTTCCGGTGTCCACCACCGGGTTCGGGGATTGCCGCCTCGACAGGCACCGGAGACTTTGCGTCCACAGCTCCGAGCAGCCGCTTTGACAATGGAGGTGGAGAACATGGTCCACTCGGACTCAATATATCCAGCCTCCCTCGGGATCCGGTCGAAGCTCTGCCGGAGGCAGGAGTTGAAGATCTCTCTGACAGGAGACTCGGCCAAACGTTCCCAGCAGACCCTCACAGTACGTTTGGGTCTACCGAGTCTATCCAGCTTCCTCCCCCGCCATCGGATCCAACTCACCACCAGGTGGTGATCAGTTGACAGCTCCGCCCCTCTCTTCACCCGAGTGTCCAAGACATACGGCCGCAGATCAGATGAAACGACCACAAAGTCGATCATTGACCTACGACCTAGGGTGTCCTGGTGCCATGTGCACTGATGGACACCCTTATGCTTGAACATGGTGTTCGTTATGGACAAACTGTAACTAGCACAGAAGTCCAATAACTGAACACCACTCGGGTTCAGATCAGGGGGGCCGTTCCTCCCAATCACGCCCCTCCAGGTTTCACTGTCATTGCCCACGTGGGCGTTGAAGTCCCCCAGTAGAACGACGGAGTCCCCAGTCGGAGCACTTTCCAGCACCCCTCCCAGGGACACCAAGAAGGCCGGGTACTCCGCACTGCCGTTCGGCCCATAGGCACAAACGACAGTGAGAGACCTATCCCCGAGCCGAAGCCGCAGGGAAACGACCCTCTCGTTCACCGGGGTAAACTCCAACACATGGCAGCAGAGCTGGGGGGCTATAAGCAAACCCACACCAGCCCGCCGCCTCTCACCATGGGCAACTCCAGAGTGGTAAAGAGTCCATCCCCTCTCGAGGAGTGTGGTTCCAGAGCCCAAGCCATGCGTGGAGGTGATTCCGACTATCTCTAGTCGGAACCTCTCAACCTCACGCACAAGCTCAGGCTCTTTCCCCGCCAGCGAGGTGACATTCCATGTCCCAAGAGCCAGTTTCCGTGTCCAGGGATCGGGTCGTCTAGGCCCCCGCCTTCGACTGCTGCCCGATTCGCTTTGCACCGGCCCCTTACGGTCCCTCCCGTGAGTGGTGGGCCCACGGGAAGGTGTCCCCACGTCGCTCCTTCGGGCTGAGCCCGGCCGGACCCCGTGGGGGAAGGCCCAGCCACCAGGCGCTCGCATACGAGCCCCAACCCCAGGCCTGGCTCCAGGGTGGGGCCCCGGCTGCGCCATACCGGGCGACGTCACGGTCCTCCTTCTTTTTGTCATCATAAGGGGTTTGTGAACTGCTCTTAGTCTGACCCGTCACCTAGGACCTGTTTGCCTTGGGAGACCCTACCAGGGGCATATAGCCCCGGACAACATAGCTCCTAGGGTCATTCGGGTACTCAAACCCCTCCAACACGTTAAGGTGGCAGTCCATGGAGGAGTAATAGTTTTGTAATTATTAAATTACAAAAAGTAATTATTGAAAAAAATTCACAATTACGACTGTATACTAAAGCATAAAATTGGAAATGATTCAATTATTACAAAATGTCATTATTGACAAAAATTCACAATTACGACAGTGTATACTATGACATAAAAGTTTAAATTATTCAATTATTACAAAAAGTCATTATTGACAAAAATTCACAATTACGACAGTGTATACTATGACATAAAAGTGTAAATTATTCAATTATTACAAAAAGTTATTATTTACAAAAATTCACAATTACGACAGTGTATACTATGACATAAAAGTGTAAATTATTCAATTATTACAAAAAGTCATTATTGACAAAAATTCACAATTACGACAGTGAATACTATTACATAAAAGTGGAAATGATTCAATTATTACAAAAATTCATTGACAAAAATTCACAAATACGACAGTGTATACTATGACAAAAAAGTTTAAATTATTCATTTATTACATAAAGTCATTATTGACAAAAAATTCACAATAACGACAGTGTATACTTTACATAAGAGTGGAAAATGATTCAATTATTACAAAAAGTCATTATTGACAAAAATTCACAATTACGACAGTGTATACTATGACATAAAAGTGGAATTGATTCAATTATTACAAAAAGTCATTTTTGACAAAATTCACAATTACGACAGTGTATACTATGACATAAAAGTGTAAATTATTCAATTATTACAAAAAGTCATTATTGACAAAAATTCACAATTACGACAGTGTATACTATGACATAAAAGTGTAAATTATTCAATTATTACAAAATGTCATTATTGACAAAAATTCACAATTACGACAGTGTATACTATGACATAAAAGTGGAAATGATTCAATTATTACAAAAAGTCATTATTGACAAAAATTCACAATTACGACAGTGTATACTATTACATAAAAGTGGAAATGATTCAATTATTACAAAAAGTCATTATTGACAAAAATTCACAATTACGACAGTGTATACTACGACATAAAAGTGGAAATGATTCAATTATTACAAAATGTCATTATTGACAAAAATTCACAATTACGACAGTGTATACTATGACATAAAAGTGGAATTGATTCAATTATTACAAAAAGTCATTATTGACAAAATTCACAATTACGACAGTGTATACTATGACATAAAAGTGGAATTGATTCAATTATTACAAAAAGTCATTATTGACAAAAATTCACAATTACGACAGTGTATACTATGACATAAAAGTGTAAATTATTAAATTACAAAAAGTCATTATTGACAAAATTCACAATTACGACAGTGTATACTATGACATAAAAGTGTAAATTATTCAATTATTACAAAAAGTCATTATTGACAAAAATTCACAATTACGACAGTGTATACTATGACATAAAAGTGGAAATGATTCAATTATTACAAAATGTCATTATTGACAAAAATTCACAATTACGACAGTGTATACTATGACATAAAAGTGGAAATGATTCAATTATTACAAAAAGTCATTATTGACAAAAATTCACAATTACGACAGTGTATACTATGACATAAAAGTGTAAATTATTCAATTATTACAAAAAGTCATTATTGACAAAAATTCACAATTACGACAGTGTATACTATGACATAAAAGTGTAAATTATTCAATTATTACAAAAAGTCATTATTGACAAAAATTCACAATTACGACAGTGTATACTATGACATAAAAGTGTAAATTATTAAATTACAAAAAGTCATTATTGACAAAATTCACAATTACGACAGTGTATACTATGACATAAAAGTGTAAATTATTCAATTATTACAAAAAGTCATTATTGACAAAAATTCACAATTACGACAGTGTATACTATGACATAAAAGTGTAAATTATTCAATTATTACAAAATGTCATTATTGACAAAAATTCACAATTACGACAGTGTATACTATGACATAAAAGTGGAAATGATTCAATTATTACAAAAAGTCATTATTGACAAAAATTCACAATTACGACAGTGTATACTATTACATAAAAGTGGAAATGATTCAATTATTACAAAAAGTCATTATTGACAAAAATTCACAATTACGACAGTGTATACTACGACATAAAAGTGGAAATGATTCAATTATTACAAAATGTCATTATTGACAAAAATTCACAATTACGACAGTGTATACTACGACATAAAAGTGGAAATGATTCAATTATTACAAAATGTCATTATTGACAAAAATTCACAATTACGACAGTGTATACTATGACATAAAAGTGGAAATGATTCAATTATTACAAAAAGTCATTATTGACAAAAATTCACAATTACGACAGTGTATACTACGACATAAAAGTGGAAATGATTCAATTATTACAAAATGTCATTATTGACAAAAATTCACAATTACGACAGTGTATACTATGACATAAAAGTTTAAATTATTCAATTATTACAAAAAATCATTATTGACAAAAATTCACAATTACGACAGTATATACTATGACATACACGTGTAAATTATTAAATTATTACAAAAAGTCATTATTTACAAAAATTCACAATTACGACAGTGTATACTATGACATAAAAGTGTAAATTATTCAATTATTAAAAAAATCATTATTGACAAAAATTCACAATTACGACAGTGAATACTATTACATAAAAGTGGAAATGATTCAATTATTACAAAAAGTCATTGACAAAAATTCACAAATACGACTGTTTACTAAAGCATAAAATTGGAAATGATTCAATTATTACAAAATGTCATTATTGACAAAAATTCACAATTACGACAGTGTATACTATGACATAAAAGTGGAAATGATTCAATTATTACAAAAAGTCATTATTGACAAAAATTCACAATTACGACAGTGTATACTATGACATAAAAGTGGAAATGATTCAATTATTACAAAAAGTCATAATTGACAAAAATTCACAATTACGACTGTATACTAAAGCATAAATTGGAAATGATTCAATTATTACAAAATGTCATTATTGACAAAAATTCACAATTACGACAGTGTATACTATGACATAAAAGTGGAAATGATTCAATTATTACAAAAAGTCATTATTGACAAAAATTCACAATTACGACAGTGTATACTATGACAAAAAAGTTTCAATTATTCATTTATTACATAAAGTCATTATTGACAAAAATTCACAATTACGACAGTGTATACTATGACATAAAAGTGGAAATGATTCAATTATTACAAAAAGTCATTATGGACAAAAATTCACAATTACGACAGTGTATAATATGATATAAAAGTGTAAATTATTCAATTGTTACAAAAAGTCATTATTGACAAATATTCACAATTACGACTGTATACAAAAGCATAAAAGTTTAAATTATTAAATTATTACAAAAAGTCATTATTGACAAAAATTCACAATTACAACAGTGTATACTATGACATACAAGTGTAAATTATTCAATTATTACAAAAAGTCATTATTGAAAAAAATTCACAATTACGACAGTGTATACTATGACATAAAAGTGGAAATTATTCAATTATTACAAAAAGTAATTATTGACAAAAATTCACAATTACGACAGTGTATACTATGACATACAAGTGTAAATTATTCAATTATTACAAAAAGTCATTATTTACAAAAAATCACAATTACGACAGTGTATATATGACAAAAAAGTTTCAATTATTCATTTATTACATAAAGTCATTATTGACAAAAATTCACAATTACGACAGTGTATACCATGACATAAAAGTGGAAATGATTCAATTATTACAAAAAGTCATTATTGACAAAAATTCACAATTACGACAGTGCATAATATGATATAAAAGTGTAAATTATTCAATTATTACAAAAAGTCATTATTGACAAATATTCACAATTACGACTGTATACAAAAGCATAAAAGTTTAAATTATTCAATTATTACAAAAAGTCATTATTGACAAAAATTCACAATTACGACAGTGTATACTATGACATACAAGTGTAAATTATTCAATTATTACAAAAAGTCATTATTGAAAAAAATTCACAATTACGACAGTGTATACTATGACATACAAGTGTAAATTATTCAATTATTACAAAAAGTAATTATTGAAAAAAATTCACAATTACGACAGTGTATACTATGACATAAAAGTGGAAATTATTCAATTATTACAAAAAGTAATTACTGACAAAAATTCACAATTACGACAGTGTATACTATGACATACAAGTGTAAATTATTCAATTATTACAAAAAGTCATTATTTACAAAAAATCACAATTACGACAGTGTATATATGACAAAAAAGTTTCAATTATTAATTTATTACATAAAGTCATTATTGACAAAAATTCACAATTACGACAGTGTATAATATGATATAAAAGTGTAAATTATTCAATTATTACAAAAAGTCATTATTGACAAATATTCACAATTACGACTGTATACAAAAGCATAAAAGTTTAAATTATTCAATTATTACAAAAAGTCATTATTGACAAAAATTCACAATTACGACAGTGTATACTATGACATACAAGTGTAAATTATTCAATTATTACAAAAAGTCATTATTGAAAAAAATTCACAATTACGACAGTGTATACTATGACATAAAAGTGGAAATAATTTAATTATTACAAAAAGTAATTATTGACAAAATTCTCAATTACGACAGTGTATACTATGACATAAAAGTTTAAATTATTCAATTATTACAAAAAGTCATTATTGACAAAAATTCACAATTACGACAGTGTATACTATGACATACAAGTGTAAATTATTCAATTATTACAAAAAGTAATTATTGACAAAAATTCACAATTACGACAGTGTATACTATGACATAAAAGTATATTATTCAATTATTACAAAAAGTCTTTATTGACAAAAATTCACAATTATGACAGTGTATACTTTTACATAAAAGTGTCAATTATTCAATTATTACAAAAAGTCATTATTGACAAAAATTCACAATTACCACAGTGTATACTATGACATACAAGTGTAAATTATTCAATTATTACAAAAAGTCATTATTGACAAAAATTCACAATTACGACAGTGTATACTATGACATAAAAGTGTAAATTATTCAATTATTACAAAAAGTCATTATTGACAAAAATTCACAATTACAACAGTGTATACTAAAGCATAAAATTGGAAATGATTCAATTATTACAGAATGTCATTATTGACAAAAATTCACAATTACGACAGCGTATACTATGACATAAAAGTGGAAATGATTCCCTTATTACAAAAAGTCTTTATTGACAAAAATTCACAATTACGACAGTGTATACTATGACATAAAAGTTTAAATTATTCAATTATTACAAAAAGTCAGTATTGACAAAAATTCACAATTACGACAGTGTATACTATGACATAAAAGTTTAAATAATTCAATTATTACAAAAAGTCATTATTGACAAAAATTCATAATTACGACAGTATATACTATGACATAAAAGTTTAAATTATTAAATTACAAAAAGTCATTATTGACAAAAATTCACAATTACGACAGTGTATACTATGACATAAATGTGTAAATTATTCAATTATTACAAAAAGTAATTATTGACAAAAATTCACAATTACGACAGTGTATACTATGACATAAAAGTGTAAATTATTAAATTACAAAAAGTCATTATTGACAAAAATTCACAATTACGACAGTGTATACTATTACATAAAAGTGGAAATGATTCAATTATTACAAAAAGTCATTGACAAAAATTCACAATTACGACAGTGTATACTATGACATAAAAGTGGAAATGATTCAATTATTACAAAAAGTCATTATTGACAAAAATTCACAATTACGACAGTGTATTCTATGACATAAAAGTGGAAATTATTCAATTATTACAAAAAGTCATTATTGACAAAAATTCACAATTACGACAGTGTATACTATGACATATAAGTGTAAATTATTCAATTATTACAAAAAGTCTTTATTGACAAAAAATCACAATTACGACAGTGTATACTATGACATAAAAGTATATAATTCAATTATTACAAAAAGTAATTATTGACAAAAATTCACAATTACGACAGTGTATACTATGACATAAAATTGGAAATGATTCAATTATTACAAAAAGTCATTATTGACAAAAATTCACAATTACGACTGTATACAAAAGCATAAAAGTTTAAATTATTCAATTATTACAAAAAGTCATTATTGACAAAAATTCACAATTACGACAATGTATACTATGACATAAAAGTGGAAACTATTCAATTATTACAAAAAGTAATTATTGACAAAAATTCACAATTACGACAGTGTATACTATGACATAAAAGTGGAAATAATTTAATTATTACAAAAAGTCATTATTGACAAAATTCTCAATTACGACAGTGTATACTATGACATAAAAGATTAAATTATTCAATTATTACAAAAAGTCATTATTGACAAAAATTCACAATTACGACAGTGTATACTATGACATACAAGTGTAAATTATTCAATTATTACAAAAAGTCATTATTTACAAAAAATCACAATTACGACAGTGTATACTATGACATAAAAGTATATTATTCAATTATTACAAAAAGTAATTATTGACAAAAATTCACAATTATGACAGTGTATACTTTTACATACAAGTGTCAATTATTCAATTATTACAAAAAGTCATTATTGACAAAAATTCACAATTACAACAGTGTATACTATGACATAAAAGTGTAAATTATTCAATTATTACAAAAAGTCATTATTGACAAAAATTCACAATTACAACAGTGTATACTAAAGCATAAAATTGGAAATGATTCAATTATTACAGAATGTCATTATTGACAAAAATTCACAATTACGACAGTGTATACTATGACATAAAAGTGGAAATGATTCCCTTATTACAAAAAGTCTTTATTGACAAAAATTCACAATTACGACAGTGTATACTATGACATAAAAGTTTAAATTATTCAATTATTACAAAAAGTCAGTATTGACAAAAATTCACAATTACGACAGTGTATACTATGACATAAAAGTTTAAATAATTCAATTATTACAAAAAGTCATTATTGACAAAAATTCATAATTACGACAGTATATACTATGACATAAAAGTGTAAATTATTAAATTACAAAAAGTCATTATTGACAAAAATTCACAATTACGACAGTGTATACTATGACATAAAAGTGTAAATTATTCAATTATTACAAAAAGTCATTATTGACAAAAATTCACAATTACAACAGTGTATACTAAAGCATAAAATTGGAAATGATTCAATTATTACAGAATGTCATTATTGACAAAAATTCACAATTACGACAGCGTATACTATGACATAAAAGTGGAAATGATTCCCTTATTACAAAAAGTCTTTATTGACAAAAATTCACAATTACGACAGTGTATACTATGACATAAAAGTTTAAATTATTCAATTATTACAAAAAGTCAGTATTGACAAAAATTCACAATTACGACAGTGTATACTATGACATAAAAGTTTAAATAATTCAATTATTACAAAAAGTCATTATTGACAAAAATTCATAATTACGACAGTATATACTATGACATAAAAGTTTAAATTATTAAATTACAAAAAGTCATTATTGACAAAAATTCACAATTACGACAGTGTATACTATGACATAAATGTGTAAATTATTCAATTATTACAAAAAGTAATTATTGACAAAAATTCACAATTACGACAGTGTATACTATGACATAAAAGTGTAAATTATTAAATTACAAAAAGTCATTATTGACAAAAATTCACAATTACGACAGTGTATACTATTACATAAAAGTGGAAATGATTCAATTATTACAAAAAGTCATTGACAAAAATTCACAATTACGACAGTGTATACTATGACATAAAAGTGGAAATGATTCAATTATTACAAAAAGTCATTATTGACAAAAATTCACAATTACGACAGTGTATTCTATGACATAAAAGTGGAAATTATTCAATTATTACAAAAAGTCATTATTGACAAAAATTCACAATTACGACAGTGTATACTATGACATATAAGTGTAAATTATTCAATTATTACAAAAAGTCTTTATTGACAAAAAATCACAATTACGACAGTGTATACTATGACATAAAAGTATATAATTCAATTATTACAAAAAGTAATTATTGACAAAAATTCACAATTACGACAGTGTATACTATGACATAAAATTGGAAATGATTCAATTATTACAAAAAGTCATTATTGACAAAAATTCACAATTACGACTGTATACAAAAGCATAAAAGTTTAAATTATTCAATTATTACAAAAAGTCATTATTGACAAAAATTCACAATTACGACAATGTATACTATGACATAAAAGTGGAAACTATTCAATTATTACAAAAAGTAATTATTGACAAAAATTCACAATTACGACAGTGTATACTATGACATAAAAGTGGAAATAATTTAATTATTACAAAAAGTCATTATTGACAAAATTCTCAATTACGACAGTGTATACTATGACATAAAAGATTAAATTATTCAATTATTACAAAAAGTCATTATTGACAAAAATTCACAATTACGACAGTGTATACTATGACATACAAGTGTAAATTATTCAATTATTACAAAAAGTCATTATTTACAAAAAAATCACAATTACGACAGTGTATACTATGACATAAAAGTATATTATTCAATTATTACAAAAAGTAATTATTGACAAAAATTCACAATTATGACAGTGTATACTTTTACATACAAGTGTCAATTATTCAATTATTACAAAAAGTCATTATTGACAAAAATTCACAATTACAACAGTGTATACTATGACATAAAAGTGTAAATTATTCAATTATTACAAAAAGTCATTATTGACAAAAATTCACAATTACAACAGTGTATACTAAAGCATAAAATTGGAAATGATTCAATTATTACAGAATGTCATTATTGACAAAAATTCACAATTACGACAGTGTATACTATGACATAAAAGTGGAAATGATTCCCTTATTACAAAAAGTCTTTATTGACAAAAATTCACAATTACGACAGTGTATACTATGACATAAAAGTTTAAATTATTCAATTATTACAAAAAGTCAGTATTGACAAAAATTCACAATTACGACAGTGTATACTATGACATAAAAGTTTAAATAATTCAATTATTACAAAAAGTCATTATTGACAAAAATTCATAATTACGACAGTATATACTATGACATAAAAGTGTAAATTATTAAATTACAAAAAGTCATTATTGACAAAAATTCACAATTACGACAGTGTATACTATGACATAAATGTGTAAATTATTCAATTATTACAAAAAGTAATTATTGACAAAAATTCACAATAACGACAGTGTATACTATGGCATAAAAGTGTAAATTATTAAATTACAAAAAGTCATTATTGACAAAAATTCACAATTTTGACAGTGTATACTATGACATAAAAGTGGAAATGATTAAATTATTACAAAAAGTCATTGACAAAAATTCACAATTACGACAGTGTATACTATGACATATAAGTGTAAATTATTCAATTATTACAAAAAGTCTTTATTGACAAAAATTCACAATTACGACAGTGTATACTATGACATAAAAGTATATAATTCAATTATTACAAAAAGTAATTATTGACAAAAATTCACAATTACGACAGTGTATACTATGACATAAAATTGGAAATGATTCAATTATTACAAAAAGTCATTATTGACAAAAATTCACAATTACGACAGTGTATACTATGACATGAAAGTGGAAATGATTCAATTATTACAAAAAGTCTTTATTGACAAAAATTCACAATTACGACAGTGTATACTATGACATAAAAGTATATTATTCAATTATTACAAAAAGTCATTATTGACAAAAATTCACAATTACGACATTGTATACTAAAGCATAAAATTGGAAATGATTCAATTATTGCAAAATGTCATTATTGACAAAAATTCACAATTACGACAGTGTATACTATGACATAAAAGTGGAAATGATTCAGTTATTACAAAAAGTCATTATTCACAAAAATTCACAATTACGACAGTATATACTATGACATAAAAGTGTAAATTATTAAATTACAAAAAGTCATTATTGACAAAAATTCACAATTACGACAGTGTATACTATTACATAAAAGTGGAAATGATTCAATTATTACAAAAAGTCATTATTGACAAAAATTCACAATTACGACAGTGTATACTATGACATAAAAGTGGAAATGATTCAATTATTACAAAAAGTCATTATTGACAAAAATTCACAATTACGACAGTGTATACTATGACAAAAGTGGAAATTATTCAATTATTACAAAGTCATAATTGACAAAAATTCAGTTACGACAGTGTATACTATGAAATAAAAGTGGAAATGATACAATTATTTCAAAAAGTCGCTGACAAAATTCACATATACGACAGTGTATACTATGACATAAAAGTGGAAATTATTCAATTATTACAAAAAGTCTTTATTGACAAAAATTCACAATTACGACAGTGTATACTATGACATAAAAGTGGAAATTATTCAATTATTACAAAAAGTAATTATTGACAAAAATTCACAATTACGACAGTGTATACTATGACATACAAGTGTAAATTATTCAATTATTACAAAAAGTCATTATTTACAAAAAAATCACAATTACGACAGTGTATATATGACAAAAAAGTTTCAATTATTCATTTATTACATAAAGTCATTATTGACCAAAATTCACAATTACGACAGTGTATACCATGACATAAAAGTGGAAATGATTCAATTATTACAAAAAGTCATTATTGACAAAAATTCACAATTACGACAGTGCATAATATGATATAAAAGTGTAAATTATTCAATTATTACAAAAAGTCATTATTGACAAATATTCACAATTACGACTGTATACAAAAGCATAAAAGTTTAAATTATTCAATTATTACAAAAAGTCATTATTGACAAAAATTCACAATTACGACAGTGTATACTATGACATACAAGTGTAAATTATTAAATTATTACAAAAAGTCATTATTGAAAAAAATTCACAATTACGACAGTGTATACTATGACATACAAGTGTAAATTATTCAATTATTACAAAAAGTAATTATTGAAAAAAATTCACAATTACGACAGTGTATACTATGACATAAAAGTGGAAATTATTCAATTATTACAAAAAGTAATTACTGACAAAAATTCACAATTACGACAGTGTATACTATGACATACAAGTGTAAATTATTCAATTATTACAAAAAGTCATTATTTACAAAAAATCACAATTACGACAGTGTATATATGACAAAAAAGTTTCAATTATTCATTTATTACATAAAGTCATTATTGACAAAAATTCACAATTACGACAGTGTATAATATGATATAAAAGTGTAAATTATTCAATTATTACAAAAAGTCATTATTGACAAATATTCACAATTACGACTGTATACAAAAGCATAAAAGTTTAAATTATTCAATTATTACAAAAAGTCATTATTGACAAAAATTCACAATTACGACAGTGTATACTATGACATACAAGTGTAAATTATTCATTTATTACAAAAAGTCATTATTGAAAAAAATTCACAATTACGACAGTGTATACTATGACATAAAAGTGGAAATAATTTAATTATTACAAAAAGTCATTATTGACAAAATTCTCAATTACGACAGTGTATACTATGACATAAAAGTTTAAATTATTCAATTATTACAAAAAGTCATTATTGACAAAAATTCACAATTACGACAGTGTATACTATGACATACAAGTGTAAATTATTCAATTATTACAAAAAGTAATTATTGACAAAAATTCACAATTACGACAGTGTATACTATGACATAAAAGTATATTATTCAATTATTACAAAAAGTCTTTATTGACAAAAATTCACAATTATGACAGTGTATACTTTTACATAAAAGTGTCAATTATTCAATTATTACAAAAAGTCATTATTGACAAAAATTCACAATTACCACAGTGTATACTATGACATACAAGTGTAAATTATTCAATTATTACAAAAAGTCATTATTGACAAAAATTCACAATTACGACAGTGTATACTATGACATAAAAGTGTAAATTATTCAATTATTACAAAAAGTCATTATTGACAAAAATTCACAATTACAACAGTGTATACTAAAGCATAAAATTGGAAATGATTCAATTATTACAGAATGTCATTATTGACAAAAATTCACAATTACGACAGCGTATACTATGACATAAAAGTGGAAATGATTCCCTTATTACAAAAAGTCTTTATTGACAAAAATTCACAATTACGACAGTGTATACTATGACATAAAAGTTTAAATTATTCAATTATTACAAAAAGTCAGTATTGACAAAAATTCACAATTACGACAGTGTATACTATGACATAAAAGTTTAAATAATTCAATTATTACAAAAAGTCATTATTGACAAAAATTCATAATTACGACAGTATATACTATGACATAAAAGTTTAAATTATTAAATTACAAAAAGTCATTATTGACAAAAATTCACAATTACGACAGTGTATACTATGACATAAATGTGTAAATTATTCAATTATTACAAAAAGTAATTATTGACAAAAATTCACAATTACGACAGTGTATACTATGACATAAAAGTGTAAATTATTAAATTACAAAAAGTCATTATTGACAAAAATTCACAATTACGACAGTGTATACTATTACATAAAAGTGGAAATGATTCAATTATTACAAAAAGTCATTGACAAAAATTCACAATTACGACAGTGTATACTATGACATAAAAGTGGAAATGATTCAATTATTACAAAAAGTCATTATTGACAAAAATTCACAATTACGACAGTGTATTCTATGACATAAAAGTGGAAATTATTCAATTATTACAAAAAGTCATTATTGACAAAAATTCACAATTACGACAGTGTATACTATGACATATAAGTGTAAATTATTCAATTATTACAAAAAGTCTTTATTGACAAAAAATCACAATTACGACTGTATACAAAAGCATAAAAGTTTAAATTATTCAATTATTACAAAAAGTCATTATTGACAAAAATTCACAATTACGACAGTGTATACTATAACATAAAAGTGGAAACTATTCAATTATTACAAAAAGTAATTATTGACAAAAATTCACAATTACGACAGTGTATACTATGACATACAAGTGTAAATTATTCAATTATTACAAAAAGTCATTATTTACAAAAAATCACAATTACGACAGTGTATACTATGACATAAAAGTATATTATTCAATTATTACAAAAAGTAATTATTGACAAAAATTCACAATTATGACAGTGTATACTTTTACATACAAGTGTCAATTATTCAATTATTACAAAAAGTCATTATTGACAAAAATTCACAATTACAACAGTGTATACTATGACATAAAAGTGTAAATTATTCAATTATTACAAAAAGTCATTATTGACAAAAATTCACAATTACAACAGTGTATACTAAAGCATAAAATTGGAAATGATTCAATTATTACAGTGTCATTATTGACAAAAATTCACAATTACGACAGTGTATACTATGACATAAAAGTGGAAATGATTCCCTTATTACAAAAAGTCTTTATTGACAAAAATTCACAATTACGACAGTGTATACTATGACATAAAAGTTTAAATTATTCAATTATTACAAAAAGTCAGTATTGACAAAAATTCACAATTACGACAGTGTATACTATGACATAAAAGTTTAAATAATTCAATTATTACAAAAATTCATTATTGACAAAAATTCATAATTACGACAGTATATACTATGACATAAAAGTGTAAATTATTAAATTACAAAAAGTCATTATTGACAAAAATTCACAATTACGACAGTGTATACTATGACATAAATGTGTAAATTATTCAATTATTACAAAAAGTAATTATTGACAAAAATTCACAATAACGACAGTGTATACTATGGCATAAAAGTGTAAATTATTAAATTACAAAAAGTCATTATTGACAAAAATTCACAATTTTGACAGTGTATACTATTACATAAAAGTGGAAATGATTAAATTATTACAAAAAGTCATTGACAAAAATTCACAATTACGACAGTGTATACTAAAGCATAAAATTGGAAATGATTAAATTATTACAAAATGTCATTATTGACAAAAATTCACAATTACGACAGTGTATTCTATGACATAAAAGTGTAAATTATTAAATTATTACAAAAAGTCATTATTGACAAAAATTCACAATTACGACAGTGTATACTATGACATATAAGTGTAAATTATTCAATTATTACAAAAAGTCTTTATTGACAAAAATTCACAATTACGACAGTGTATACTATGACATAAAAGTATATAATTCAATTATTACAAAAAGTAATTATTGACAAAAATTCACAATTACGACAGTGTATACTATGACATAAAATTGGAAATGATTCAATTATTACAAAAAGTCATTATTGACAAAAATTCACAATTACGACAGTGTATACTATGACATGAAAGTGGAAATGATTCAATTATTACAAAAAGTCTTTATTGACAAAAATTCACAATTACGACAGTGTATACTATGACATAAAAGTATATTATTCAATTATTACAAAAAGTCATTATTGACAAAAATTCACAATTACGACAGTGTATACTAAAGCATAAAATTGGAAATGATTCAATTATTGCAAAATGTCATTATTGACAAAAATTCACAATTACGACAGTGTATACTATGACATAAAAGTGGAAATGATTCAGTTATTACAAAAAGTCATTATTGACAAAAATTCACAATTACGACAGTATATACTATGACATAAAAGTGTAAATTATTAAATTACAAAAAGTCATTATTGACAAAAATTCACAATTACGACAGTGTATACTATTACATAAAAGTGGAAATGATTCAATTATTACAAAAAGTCATTATTGACAAAAATTCACAATTACGACAGTGTATACTATGACATAAAAGTGGAAATGATTCAATTATTACAAAAAGTCATTATTGACAAAAATTCACAATTACGACTGCATACTAAAGCATAAAATTGGAAATGATTCAATTATTACAAAATGTCATTATTGACAAAAATTCACAATTACGACAGTATATACTATGACATAAAAGTGTAAATTATTCAATTACAAAAAGTCGTTATTGACAAAAATTCACAATTACGACAGTGTATACTATTACATAAAAGTGGAAATGATTAAATTATTACAATAAGTCATTATTGACAAAAATTCACAATTACGACAGTGTATACTATGACATACAAGTGGAAATGATTCAATTATTACAAAAAGTCATTATTGACAAAAATTCACAATTACGACTGTATACTAAAGCATAAAATTGGAAATGATTCAATTATTACAAAATGTCATTATTGACAAAAATTCACAATTACGACAGTGTATACTATGACATAAAAGTGGAAATGATTGAATTATTACAAAAAGTCATTATTGACAAAAATTCACAATTACGACAGTGTATACTATGACATAAAAGTTTAAATTATTCAATTATTTCAAAAAGTCATTATTGACAAAAATTCACAATTACCACAGTGTATACTATGACATAAAAGTGGAAATGATTCAATTATTACAAAAAGTCATTATTGACAAAAATTCACAATTACGACAGTGTATACTATGACATTAAAGTGTAAATGATTAAAATTATTACAAAAAGTCTTTATTGACAAAAATTCACAATTACGACAGTGTATACTATGACATAAAAGTTTAAATTATTCAATTATTTCAAAAAGTCATTATTGACAAAAATTCACAATTACCACAGTGCATACTATGACATAAAAGTCTAAATTATTCAGTTATTACAAAAAGTCATTATTGACAAAAATTCACAATTACGACAGTGTATACTATGACATAAAAGTGTAAATGATTAAAATTATTACAAAAAGTCTTTATTGACAAAAATTCACAATTACGACAGTGTATACTATGACATAAAAGTGTAAATTATTCAATTATTACATAAAGTCATTATTGACAAAAATTCACAATTACGACAGTGTATACTATTACATAAGAGTGGAAATGATTCAATTATTACAAAAAGTCATTGACAAAAATTCACAATTACGACAGTGTATACTATGACATAAAAGTGGAAATGATTCAATTATTACAAAAAGTCATTATTGACAAAAATTCACAATTACGACAGTGTATACTATGACATAAAAGTGTAAATTATTCAATTATTACAAAAAGTCATTATTGACAAAAATTCACAATTACGACAGTGTATACTATGACAAAAGTGGAAATTATTAAATTATTACAAAGTCATAATTGACAAAAATTCAGTTACGACAGTGTATACTATGAAATAAAAGTGGAAATGATACAATTATTTCAAAAAGTCGCTGACAAAATTCACATATACGACAGTGTATACTATGACATAAAAGTGGAAATTATTCAATTATTACAAAAAGTCTTTATTGACAAAAATTCACAATTACGACAGTGTATACTATGACATAAAAGTGTAAATTATTCAATTATTACAAAAAGTCATAATTGACAAAAATTCAGTTACGACAGTGTATACTATGAAATAAAAGTGGAAATGATACAATTATTACAAAAAGTCGCTGACAAAATTCACATATATACGACAGTGTATACTATGACATAAAAGTGGAAATTATTCAATTATTACAAAAAGTCTTTATTGACAAAAATTCACAATTACGACAGTGTATACTATGACATAAAAGTGTAAATTATTCAATTATTACAAAAAGTAATTGTTGACAAAAATTCACAAATACGACAGTGTATACTTTTACATAAAAGTGTAAATTATTCAATTATTACAAAAAGTCATTATTGACAAAATTTCACAATTACGACAGTGTATACTATGACATAAAAGTGTAAATTATTCAATTATTACATAAAGTCATTATTGACAAAAAATTAACAATTACGACAGTGTATACTATTACATAAGAGTGGAAATGATTCAATTATTACAAAAAGTCATCGACAAAAATTCACAATTATGACAGTGTATACTATGACATAAAAGTGGAAATGATTCAATTATTACAAAAAGTCATTATTGACAAAAATTCACAATTACGACAGTGTATACTATGACATAAAAGTGGAAATGATTCAGTTATTACAAAAAGTCATTATTGACAAAAATTCACAATTACGACAGTATATACTATGACATAAAAGTGTAAATTATTAAATTACAAAAAGTCATTATTGACAAAAATTCACAATTACGACAGTGTATACTATTACATAAAAGTGGAAATGATTCAATTATTACAAAAAGTCATTATTGACAAAAATTCACAATTACGACAGTGTATACTATGACATAAAAGTGGAAATGATTCAATTATTACAAAAAGTCATTATTGACAAAAATTCACAATTACGACTGCATACTAAAGCATAAAATTGGAAATGATTCAATTATTACAAAATGTCATTATTGACAAAAATTCACAATTACGACAGTATATACTATGACATAAAAGTGTAAATTATTCAATTACAAAAAGTCGTTATTGACAAAAATTCACAATTACGACAGTGTATACTATTACATAAAAGTGGAAATGATTAAATTATTACAATAAGTCATTATTGACAAAAATTCACAATTACGACAGTGTATACTATGACATACAAGTGGAAATGATTCAATTATTACAAAAAGTCATTATTGACAAAAATTCACAATTACGACTGTATACTAAAGCATAAAATTGGAAATGATTCAATTATTACAAAATGTCATTATTGACAAAAATTCACAATTACGACAGTGTATACTATGACATAAAAGTGGAAATGATTGAATTATTACAAAAAGTCATTATTGACAAAAATTCACAATTACGACAGTGTATACTATGACATAAAAGTTTAAATTATTCAATTATTTCAAAAAGTCATTATTGACAAAAATTCACAATTACCACAGTGTATACTATGACATAAAAGTGGAAATGATTCAATTATTACAAAAAGTCATTATTGACAAAAATTCACAATTACGACAGTGTATACTATGACATTAAAGTGTAAATGATTAAAATTATTACAAAAAGTCTTTATTGACAAAAATTCACAATTACGACAGTGTATACTATGACATAAAAGTTTAAATTATTCAATTATTTCAAAAAGTCATTATTGACAAAAATTCACAATTACCACAGTGCATACTATGACATAAAAGTCTAAATTATTCAGTTATTACAAAAAGTCATTATTGACAAAAATTCACAATTACGACAGTGTATACTATGACATAAAAGTGTAAATGATTAAAATTATTACAAAAAGTCTTTATTGACAAAAATTCACAATTACGACAGTGTATACTATGACATAAAAGTGTAAATTATTCAATTATTACATAAAGTCATTATTGACAAAAATTCACAATTACGACAGTGTATACTATTACATAAGAGTGGAAATGATTCAATTATTACAAAAAGTCATTGACAAAAATTCACAATTACGACAGTGTATACTATGACATAAAAGTGGAAATGATTCAATTATTACAAAAAGTCATTATTGACAAAAATTCACAATTACGACAGTGTATACTATGACATAAAAGTGTAAATTATTCAATTATTACAAAAAGTCATTATTGACAAAAATTCACAATTACGACAGTGTATACTATGACAAAAGTGGAAATTATTAAATTATTACAAAGTCATAATTGACAAAAATTCAGTTACGACAGTGTATACTATGAAATAAAAGTGGAAATGATACAATTATTTCAAAAAGTCGCTGACAAAATTCACATATACGACAGTGTATACTATGACATAAAAGTGGAAATTATTCAATTATTACAAAAAGTCTTTATTGACAAAAATTCACAATTACGACAGTGTATACTATGACATAAAAGTGTAAATTATTCAATTATTACAAAAAGTAATTGTTGACAAAAATTCACAAATACGACAGTGTATACTTTTACATAAAAGTGTAAATTATTCAATTATTACAAAAAGTCATTATTGACAAAATTTCACAATTACGACAGTGTATACTATGACATAAAAGTGTAAATTATTCAATTATTACATAAAGTCATTATTGACAAAAAATTAACAATTACGACAGTGTATACTATTACATAAGAGTGGAAATGATTCAATTATTACAAAAAGTCATCGACAAAAATTCACAATTATGACAGTGTATACTATGACATAAAAGTGGAAATGATTCAATTATTACAAAAAGTCATTATTGACAAAAATTCACAATTACGACAGTGTATACTATGACATAAAAGTGGAAATGATTCAATTATTACAAAAAGTCATTATTGACAAAAATTCACAATTACGACAGTGTATACTATGACATAAAAGTGTAAATGATTAAAATTATTACAAAAAGTCTTTATTGACAAAAATTCACAATTACGACAGTGTATACTATGACATAAAAGTGTAAATTATTCAATTATTACATAAAGTCATTATTGACAAAAATTCACAATTACGACAGTGTATACTATTACATAAGAGTGGAAATGATTCAATTATTACAAAAAGTCATTGACAAAAATTCACAATTACGACAGTGTATACTATGACATAAAAGTGGAAATGATTCAATTATTACAAAAAGTCATTATTGACAAAAATTCACAATTACGACAGTGTATACTATGACATAAAAGTGTAAATTATTCAATTATTACAAAAAGTCATTATTGACAAAAATTCACAATTACGACAGTGTATACTATGACAAAAGTGGAAATTATTCAATTATTACAAAGTCATAATTGACAAAAATTCAGTTACGACAGTGTATACTATGAAATAAAAGTGGAAATGATACAATTATTTCAAAAAGTCGCTGACAAAATTCACATATACGACAGTGTATACTATGACATAAAAGTGGAAATTATTCAATTATTACAAAAAGTCTTTATTGACAAAAATTCACAATTACGACAGTGTATACTATGACATAAAAGTGTAAATTATTCAATTATTACAAAAAGTCATAATTGACAAAAATTCAGTTACGACAGTGTATACTATGAAATAAAAGTGGAAATGATACAATTATTACAAAAAGTCGCTGACAAAATTCACATATATACGACAGTGTATACTATGACATAAAAGTGGAAATTATTCAATTATTACAAAAAGTCTTTATTGACAAAAATTCACAATTACGACAGTGTATACTATGACATAAAAGTGTAAATTATTCAATTATTACAAAAAGTAATTGTTGACAAAAATTCACAAATACGACAGTGTATACTTTTACATAAAAGTGTAAATTATTCAATTATTACAAAAAGTCATTATTGACAAAATTTCACAATTACGACAGTGTATACTATGACATAAAAGTGTAAATTATTCAATTATTACATAAAGTCATTATTGACAAAAAATTAACAATTACGACAGTGTATACTATTACATAAGAGTGGAAATGATTCAATTATTACAAAAAGTCATCGACAAAAATTCACAATTACGACCGTGTATACTATGACATCAAAGTGGAAATGATTCAATTATTACAAAAAGTCATTATTGACAAAAATTCACAATTACGACAGTGTATACTATGATATAAAAGTGTAAATTATTCAATTATTACAAAAAGTCATTATTGACAAATATTCACAATTACGACTGTATACTAAAGCATAAAAGTTTAAATTATTAAATTATTACAAAAAGTCTTTATTGACAAAAATTCACAATTACGACAGTGTATACTATGACATAAAAGTGTAAATTATTCAATTATTACATAAAGTCATTATTGACAAAAATTCACAATTACGACAGTGTATACTATTACATAAGAGTGGAAATGATTCAATTATTACAAAAAGTCATTGACAAAAATTCACAATTACGACAGTGTATACTATGACATAAAAGTGGAAATGATTCAATTATTACAAAAAGTCATTATTGACAAAAATTCACAATTACGACAGTGTATACTATGACATAAAAGTGTAAATTATTCAATTATTACAAAAAGTCATTATTGACAAAAATTCACAATTACGACAGTGTATACTATGACAAAAGTGGAAATTATTCAATTATTACAAAGTCATAATTGACAAAAATTCAGTTACGACAGTGTATACTATGAAATAAAAGTGGAAATGATACAATTATTTCAAAAAGTCGCTGACAAAATTCACATATACGACAGTGTATACTATGACATAAAAGTGGAAATTATTCAATTATTACAAAAAGTCTTTATTGACAAAAATTCACAATTACGACAGTGTATACTATGACATAAAAGTGTAAATTATTCAATTATTACAAAAAGTCATAATTGACAAAAATTCAGTTACGACAGTGTATACTATGAAATAAAAGTGGAAATGATACAATTATTACAAAAAGTCGCTGACAAAATTCACATATATACGACAGTGTATACTATGACATAAAAGTGGAAATTATTCAATTATTACAAAAAGTCTTTATTGACAAAAATTCACAATTACGACAGTGTATACTATGACATAAAAGTGTAAATTATTCAATTATTACAAAAAGTAATTGTTGACAAAAATTCACAAATACGACAGTGTATACTTTTACATAAAAGTGTAAATTATTCAATTATTACAAAAAGTCATTATTGACAAAATTTCACAATTACGACAGTGTATACTATGACATAAAAGTGTAAATTATTCAATTATTACATAAAGTCATTATTGACAAAAAATTAACAATTACGACAGTGTATACTATTACATAAGAGTGGAAATGATTCAATTATTACAAAAAGTCATCGACAAAAATTCACAATTACGACCGTGTATACTATGACATCAAAGTGGAAATGATTCAATTATTACAAAAAGTCATTATTGACAAAAATTCACAATTACGACAGTGTATACTATGATATAAAAGTGTAAATTATTCAATTATTACAAAAAGTCATTATTGACAAATATTCACAATTACGACTGTATACTAAAGCATAAAAGTTTAAATTATTAAATTATTACAAAAAATCATTATTGACAAAAATTCACAATTACGACAGTGTATACTATGACATAAAAGTATGACATAAAAGTGGAAATTATTCAATTATTACAAAAAGTCATTATTGACAAAATTTCACAATTACGACAGTGTATACTATTACATAAAAGTGTAAATTATTCAATTATTACAAAAAGTCATTATTGACAAAAATTCACAATTACAACAGTGTATACTAAAGCATAAAATTGGAAATGATTCAATTATTACAAAAAGTAATTATTGACAAAAATTCACAATTACGACAGTGTATACTATGACATAAAAGTGTAAATTATTCAATTATTACAAAAAGTCATTATTGTCAAAAATTCACAATTAATACGTCTCAGTTACGTATGTAACCCTCGTTCCCTGAGGAGGGAACGGAGACGTACGTCAGTGACTGACGAATGGGGGTTTCGCCTAGAAGCCAATTACCTTCGAGGTGTTTAACAGCGCCCAATGGCGTGCCAATGCCATGGGCATGCGGAATTTGCATGCGTAACTCCGCCCCACCGTGTGGGTATATAAGGAAGTACGCTGGCAACATCGCATTATGTATCTGCTGCGGAGCCAAGACCTGAACTCCGCGTTCCAGCAGCACAACTGATGTGGCTGAGGAACGTACGTCTCCGTTCCCTCCTCAGGGAACGAGGGTTACATACGTAACCGAGACGTTCCCTTTCGTTCAGTCACTACGACGTACGTTAGTGACTAACGAATGGGGGTTCCAATATAACCACGCCACTCAGCTGTCGTCCAGTGGCCTGCGTAAGTGTGAGATCCCGCCACTTAAGGCCGTAGGACTCCCACTTATCACAGGATTACCAAGGTACACTGGGAAGCATATTCCAGTGAGGGAATGCCAAAGACGCCTACCCGTGGGGAGGACTTAGGGAGTACACATATGACCCGCTGCGGGCTGCATATGGGAAACTCTAGGGTACCAGCCGAAGGTGGATTTTTAACCCTAGGGGTGGCAGGGGCTTGCCAAGGGAAAGACACCTGCTCACTGAGGAGGCTTACGGTGGAAATACTCGTGTGGGGGTCGCCGGAGGGAACCATGCACACGGAGCACCTGGCCGGACATGAGGGTCTGGGCTCGAAGGGCAGACTGAACTGATGTCGGTGTCGACAGTGCTGGAGGAGCTCAGGGCTCTCGGGGAGCTCACCTGAGGAGAATTTTGCACGTATCCAGTCCGTGGAGTGGAGTAGCGAGCAAGCGAAGACACCAGAGCCTAGTCCATTACCGGCCCCTCGGGGGGGCGAGTACATAGTCGGACACTGGCTCCACTCGGAGATTGTAGAATCTGGCGAATGTGTTGGGTGTCGCCCAGCCTGCAGCTCTGCAGATGTCTGCTAGCGAGGCGCCATGCGCTAGAGCCCAAGAGGAGGCCACACTCCGGGTGGAGTGTGCCCTCACACCAAGGGGACATGGTCGACCTTGCTGCTGGTAAGCCAAAACAATGGTGTCCACTATCCAGTGAGACAACCTCTGCTTTGGGAGAGCTCTTCCCTTCCGCTCTCCACCATAACAGACAAAGAGCTGGTCTGAGGTCCTGAAACACTGAGTCATGTCTACATAAGTGCGGAGAGCGCGTACTGGACAGAGCAATGCCAAGGCTGGGTCTGCCTCCTCCAAAGGCAGCGCTTGCAGGTTCACTACCTGATCTCTGAAGGGAGTGGTAGGAACCTTGGGCACATATCCAGGCCGGGGTCTCAAGGTCACGTGAGAGTTAGCCGGCCCGAATTCTAGGCACGCTTCATCAACTGAAAAAGCCTGCAGGTCCCCGACCCTCTTAAGAGAGGCCAATGCGGTCAGCAGAGCCGTCTTCATCGACAGGAACTTAATATCAACCGACCGCAAAGGCTCAAAGGGAGGCCTCTGCAGAGCACTTAGGACTACTGAGAGGTCCCAAGAGGGAACGAGAGGAGAGCGAGGAGGATTCAGTCTCCTCGCCCCCCTCAGGAACCTGATGATCAGGTCGTGCTGACTTACCTTTTTGTCCCCCAAGAGGTCGTGATGGGCAGATATTGCAGCCACATACACTTTCAGGGTGGAGGGAGACAGTCTTCGCTCCAGCCCCTCTTGGAGAAACTCAAGCACGGACCTGATCGGGCATTTCCAGGGGTCTTCTTGGCGGGAAGAGCACCAGGTGACGAAGAGGTTCCACTTCAACGCATAGAGGTGTCGTGTAGACTCTGCCCTAGCGGAAGTGATGGTGGCGGCCACCGTAGGCAGGCCACTCAAACCTGCCGCGTCCCGTCTAGAAGCCACACGTGGAGCTTCCAGAGCGCTGGACGCGGATGCCATAGGGTGCCCCGTCTCTGAGAGAGGAGGTCCGGTCTCAGAGGGATAGGCCAGGGAGGGGCTGTCGCAAGGAGTAGCAGTTCTGAGAACCAGGTCTGGCCGTGCCAATACGGGGCGACCAACATGACCTGCTCCTTGTCCTCCCTGATCTTGCACAGTACTCGTGCGAGAAGGCTCACTGGGGGAAACGCAAATAAGCGTAGGCCCTGGGGCCAGCTGTGCGCCAGTGCATCCGTGCCGAGCGTGCCCTCGGTCAGGGAATAGTACAGGCTGCAGTGGGAAGAGTCGTGGGAGGCAAACAGATCTACCTGTGCGTCGCCGAACTGTTCCCAAATCAGCTGGACCGTCTGGGGATGGAGTCTCCATTCTCCAGGAAGTGGCTGAATCCGTGGGAGCTCGTCGGCTGCACGGTTCAGTTCTCCTGGGATGTGGATAGCACGAAGGGACCTCAGGTGCTTCTGACTCCATAAAACGAGATGGCGGGCGAGTTGAGACATACGGCGGGAGCGTAGACCGCCCTGGTGGTAGATGTAAGCTACAGTGGCCGTGTTGTCTGTCCGGACAAGTACGTGTTGACCCCTCAGCAACGCTCGGAAGCGGTGCAGGGCGAACCGTACTGCCAGCAACTCGAGGCAATTGACATGCAGAAGGCGCTGGGGTCCTGTCCAGGAGCCCGCGGCTGCTTGTCCATTGCACATGGCACCCCATGGCAGAGGCATCCGTCGATACGACAACATGCCTGGAAACTCGTTCTAAGGACACGCCGGTCCGTAGAAAACTGAGGTTCGACCACGGAGTGAGTGTCTGTAAGCAGGCCCGGGTTATTTGGACCCGGAGCGTGCCAGACCGCCATGCCCATCTCGGGACTCGATCGCGAAGCCAGTGCTGAAGCGGTCTCATATGTAGCAATCCGAGCGGCGTTACCGCGGCTGCAGATGCCATATGCCCCAGGAGCCTCTGAAAATGTTTCAGTGGAACCGCACTCTTGCTCTCGATTTGACGGAGGCAAGTCAGCAGAGACTGCGCGCGCTCGCTCGTAAGCTGCGCGCACATGGCGACCGAGTCGATCTCCATAACGAGAAAAGAGTTTGCTCTTCTCCCAGTTGACCCGAAGGCCCAGACAGGCTAAGTGGTGGAGAACCAGATCTCTGTGTTCGCAAACCTGCTCTCGAGAGTGACTCAGTATGAGCCAGTCGTCGAGGTAGTTAAGGATGCGAACCCCGTGCTGCCGTAGGGGTGCAAGGGCTGCCTCGGCAATCTTCGTAAAGACGCGAGGGGACAGAGATAGCCCGAATGGGAGGACCGCGTACTGGTATGCCCGCCCCTCGAAAGCAAACCGTAGGAACGGTCTGTGTCGAGGTAGGATGGAGACATGAAAGTAGGCGTCCTTCAGGTCGATCGCTGCAACCAATCGCCGGGACGAACGCATTCGAAAAGGCGTTTCGCTGTCAACATCGTGAACGGAAACCTGTGTAGGCAACGGTTCAAGATGCGCAGGTCCAGAATTTGGTCTTAACCCACCGGTCTTTTTGGGTACAATGAAGTACGGGCTGTAAAACCCGGACTTCATCTCGGCTGGAGGGACAGGCTCGATCGCACCCTTCGCCAGTAGGGTGGCAACCTCCGCTCGCATGACAGGGGCATTGGCCCCGACCATAGCAAGCGGACTCCCCGGAAGCAGGGAGGAGCCTGCGCAAACTGAATAGCGTAGCCGCGCCTGATTGTCTTCGCGACCCAGCGGGACAGCCCTGGAATCTGAAGCCAGGCTCCCAGGAACTGCACCAGCGGGGTCATTCGGACTACAGACGTACCCGGTGTGGGGCAGCGATGCAGCGTTACCGACCCGGACTAGGGAGGCTGTTGGGCGTCCCGGTGTGGGGGTGCGGTTAACGGCTGCGTCCTGACAGAGGAGACCAGGGAAGGACGCGCGTTCCACTGGGGTCTGCTCTGCCAGGAGGCTGGCGACAGAGAGGGATGCGAGAGGCGGGACCCGTGGGTGGTGCGCACTGGCCTCACCGATCTCTGGGTCTTCAGAGACAGGAACATGAGTTCTTCCCAAGCGCTGTTAGCCCGGGGGCCAGCAGCGGAAGGATTTTCCCCCGGCCCTCCACCGGGGGAAGGAGAGGCCCTGCTACCATCCCCTGGGAAGAACTGGAACCCATCTCTGAGTTGTCCACCTCCAGCCTGGCGTTTAACCAGGCTGTAGAGCGGACTGGGCGTCTTCCTGCAACCACCTCCATGGCACGGCCCAGGTGAAGGCTGCTGCCGGGCCGGGCGGGAGGGGGGAAGGCGCCCTCGGCGGTAAGCGGGCTGAGGCGACTGAGCCGGCGGCTGGTGCAGCAGCTGGCCGCCGGGGCAGTACGTGTTACAGCCTCAGTCTGCTTTCGGGCGGCCGAGAACCGTTGGGCGCGGTTCCCAGCCGTACCGCCGAAGAGGCCAGCCTGGGATATGGGCGAGTTGAGGAGGCGGGCCCACTCAACGTCCTCCACATCACCAGGTGTTCTCCCGGACCACAGCTGTGGACATCGCCCGACTCAGGGAGCGTGTGGCCACCTTCACCGCCCGGGGGCGGGATCAGTTGCGGCACGCAGCTCATTGAAGTGACCTCGGTCGGCTCCACCCTTGTTTATGTGCAAATGGGCGGCGGCCTGCCCGTAGCTCTGCAGGACCACGCCACCGAAGTAGACGAGCCCACAGGCTTTGGGAGGGTGCTTAGGACAGCCACACCACGCCACGTCAAAGCCCTCTGTGGACACCGTAGTGCGAAACAGAGAGTTCAACAGTGGGGGGGAGGGTGGGGGGGGAGGTGTACCCTTAGGCCGCGGCCCCATCAAGGGCAGAGAAGGCGGAGGAGGCCACCAAACGATCGCGGAAAGCACGGGGACTTCCGGGACCGCGTGATCTCCTCATGCACCTCGGGAGCGAAAGGTATTGGGGGCGGGGCCCAACAACTGTCGGGTGCCACCCCCAAAAACCAATAGCGCAACCACGAGCACCCGCGACTGGGCGGAGTTCCACACCAGCGCGAGACTCGCGGATGCCCGAGATAACATGGCTGTCAACTTTAGGTCGGATCAGGCAGCGCTGACACACCCGGAGGCGGAGCACAACCTAATCGTCATCCCCAAAGGACTCCAGCCCACCTTGGGATGCGGCGAACGACATCTCACTGCTATCTGGAGCGTGAACGAAACGAACGAGGCGTCAGAGACGGGCCGCTGTTTCAGTCCAGCACTCGCGGGAAACGATGTGCGAGAGGGGGGCGTGGCCCGAGGAATGATCGTCGGGGTTCTTAATACCACGGCACCGCCCTCAGGTCACCCTGGCCACCAGCCAAAGTACCACCTCTTTCGGAGACGGTAGATTGGGGTGTGGCAGAGGGGACTCTCTCTCCTCACGGAGATCACTGAGTCTCGACCGCGACATCGCGATGGTCACGTTCCCGCAGTGGGAACATGACGCATCCACAAACACTGCCCGAACGTGCTGAAGCCCAAACACATCGAGCAGTGAATGTGCCCATAGACAGCAACGGAGATCGATCGCACCCGGAAGTGCACGGGCGTCTTGAAAAAGATGTGCCACGCGCAAGCTCTTTTTGTGAGAGGAAAGCTCTGCAGAGTGCCGAAGCGCCCAGGGAAACACACACACAGCTGTTGCAGATCACTGCACAGATCAGCAGGCAGGCAGCATGAGATCGCTGGAACGCGCCGTCACACCAACACCCTGGAGAACCGCTGGTCTCGAAGACTGAAGAGAAGACTTCAGAATTCAGGCTTGTAGGAGTGAAGAGATGCTCTTGGCTCCAAAGTAGAAACATAATGCGATGTTGCCAGCGTACTTCCTTATATACCCACACGGTGGGGCGGAGTTACGCATGCAAATTCCGCATGCCCATGGCATTGGCACGCCATTGGGCGCTGTAAATTCTCGAAGATGATTGGCTTCTAAGCGAAACCCCCATTCGTTAGTCACTAACGTACGTCATAGTGACTGAACGAAAGGGAACTCTTGTTTTCTCAAGGAACACACTGCCATTCAAATATGCACACTGACTCTTCACATGGGCAAACACCGGTCACACAGTTTTACAATTAGCAAACAGAGCTTTAGCACAAAAGGGCAACAGGTGAGCTCTTCTGTTTTGGAGCAGCATAGTTTTTTTTACTGTAACTGTATACAGTAAATTCTTCTGTTGTTTTGTATGTAGACCACTGTATGTGCAACTTTCTGTTGGTTGGGATATACACTGTTTACATTGTTTTTGTGGGAAAAATAAAATATATTTGTTACAGTGTATTTGTGTGTTCTGAGTCTAAAAACAATATTCTCAAATATTTTACAACACACTTATGTATGTACTGTCTGTAGAAAGTGTAACACTGAACCAAAAAAAGTCATTATGATGAATGGAGAAGAAGTGTTTTCCATTGAGCACATCAGTGTTCAACTGATTCTTATAAATGTCTATTCATATGATGGTTTGTGTGTGTCATTTGAAAACAAAATACCATTTTGAGAAGAAATAACATTGTTTTGAATGTAAAGTTTCATTTTGCAGGAGAATTGAGGGGTTTTGCCCATTTTGCGTGTGTTTTTTTATTTGTGTGTGGAGTTCTGAGAGTGTGAGGCATGCTTTCAGAAAATGTGTGTAAACAATCAAGAAAAACTGTAATATTTAGTAATATTACTGATTTCACTGCACTGAAATTATCAGATGAGAACAAAACTTGTGCAGAATTTAAATGTCTAATATTTGATGAAGTTTGCATTATTGGTTTTATTTTGGTGAAAATTGGACAAACGGTCAAGGAAGAGCTTGAAAAAGTAGGTTTTTAGAGGAAATCAAAATGGTGGACATGACGTTCGGCCAAATATGGAAATTTAATTATAACTATTGTCCACAAGATGGTGCTGCAACAAAACTTTTTGAGCACCTTCAGGGCTTGGTGTCGAAGACACAAACCGAGTTTCGTAGTGATATGCCAATGCGTTCGTAAAATATAGCATTTCATGACAACATTCAAAATGGCTGACTCCCAAAATGGCTGATAAGGGAATTGGGTATCGTATGACTCGGATAGAGCCTCGAATCTAAAGAGACCAGTGTTGTGATTTTTGGCTGTTCAGAAGTTATAAGCAAAAAAATGTCGAACCACTAGGTGGCGCTGCACCAAAACTGTGCAAGTCGCCTCAGGTCATGGTTGGCATAACACACACCAAGTGTGGTCTGAATACGCTAAAGTGATGCAGAGATATAGCCTCACACCCATTTTAGCGCTAAGCACTTTGTCGAATTCGTTGGTGTGTTACTCGAGAACAGTTTTACCAATCAACTTGAATCTAGTATCGTTTTGTCGGCATGGTCTGAAGATCTGGTTACATTTTTGTGAAAATGGGAGTAACGGCCTAGGAGGAGTTAAAAAAGTAGATTTTTCAGAAAATTCAAAATGGCGGAAAAATGGTCATGACGGAACATCGAATTGTATGAGCACCGAGTGAAACTTTGGACAGTTGGTGGAGCTAGAGGGATTGAGTTAGAGACTCCAAATTTGGTATGTTGACAATTCAGACGGTCCTCTATCAGTGTGCCAAATTTCATAACTTTCCTACATGCGGTTCTATGGGATGCCATAGACTCAAGAGCAGAAGAAGAACCCCAAAGGATACAGGAGCAACACACATTCAGACATAAAGAATGACACTTGATTGAAAAGAAGGCTCGTTGAGATCCAGGAAGTCTTATCATATTTTATTTATTTTTGTATAAAACAATTGTTTGAAGGCCTGAACATCATCGTCCAGCGTGGCTCACATCAAATTATCAGTTTTGGGCAGTTATTAATATTCACAAACCACCGTCGCCGGGTGAATTACAGTATTGAACATGAGCAGCGATTAAAACGTTAAACACACACACATGACACATGACAACCTTAATAACAGTGGGCGATGAGTTATAAGGGAATATTTTTTGGGCTTTTTTTTTAAATGTCAAAATAGCAGTTTAAGTACAAACTAAGCGAATCCCCTAGAAATACAAATGAAAATCAAATGAACAGCAATAAACATGGACTAAAACTAGAACATAAAACAGAATTATAACGTTAAATCTGGCGAATGCTGCAAACAACAACACGTTAACAATCACACATCAGTGCGACTGCCAATGAAGGCGGGATTATATTTAGTTACCTTTGTTTTACCTCCAGAAAAAGAGCGGCTGGTCAGAGTTCACATTCATGATGCAATAACATAAACATGGGAAATGAGAAAGCTAAGGTATTCTGGATGGTTGTTACACTGCAAAAAATGCTTTTCTTACTTAGTATTTATGTTTTCTTTTCAGTCCAAATATCTAAAAAATCTTGCATTAAGAAGCATTTACTAGAGAAGCAAAAGTTTTTGTCTTGCTTTGGGGGAAAATAACTAAAAATTAAGGGAGTTTTTGCTTAAAATAAGCATCTGTCAATGGGGTAAACAAAATAATCTTGTTTTCTGTTTGAATTAAGATTATTTTGCTTATTTTAAGCAAAAACTCCCTTAATTTTTAGATATTTTCCCCCAAAACAAGACAAAAACTTTTGCTTGTCTAGTAAATGCTTCTTAATGGAAGATTTTTTTAGATATTTGGACTGAAAACAAAAAAATACTAAGTAAGAAAAGCCTTTTTTGCAGTGTTGGGTGTTCTGGGTGGTTGCTATGGTGTTGCTAGGCAGTTTGTAGCAGTCACAGATGGTAACAATTATGTTTTTGTAAGCATAGTTAATGCATTATAATCCTCATCTACACCTATAGAAAGTATAATGCATTAAAACACGTGACAAACAACCAATCTCTGATTTAATCTGCAAATATTATGCATTTTAACGATATAAAACAAGCATTATGAATTCCTTCTAATGCATAAACAACATTAATGTGCATTTCAGGCTTCATATAATGTCATGTTTTATCATAATTTTTCTGAGGGACAGTAAATACATTACACAATTCAACTTTCTATATCATGAAAAGTGTAACGTCACACACAGCCGAGAGACGTGAATTCTGGGATACTGGAGTCAAATGGAGTTCGGAGCAAGAGAACAGTGGTCAGTGTGAGGTAGAGTGCAAACGTGTCAGTGGTCATCATCATCATCATCATCATGACTGAAGACTGTACGCTGAGTATCCCACAATGCAGTGCACTCAACCCATGTGCAAAGGTCGAGACATTTTAGCACAAAATTGGATTTAAAAATGCACAAAGAACATCTGGATTTGTTCTGCGTCACATGACTCTCACACATATAGTGGCAGGAAATAATAATAATGATAAAAATGCATCTTCAAGGTGCACACATTTTATTTTTCATGTGCGCAAGATCAAGAGGAGAAAACATTTCCAATAGTGCAACGTTAGATGAGCGTAAAACACAAGAGGACAGAAACAGGAAGAGATGCGCACAGACGGCGTTAGTGGACAGAAGCAGCGGATGCATTAGTGTGTGTGTGTGTGTGTGTGTGTGGCTGGCAGCGGGTCCCTCACGAGTAGGAGTTCAGGCACTCTTTGGAGCGCGCCGTGATGTCCTGCAGCTCCCGCTCCTCCTTCAGTTTGATGTCCTGATACGCGTGTGTGTGACTGGCGTCCTTTAGGTAGGCCCAGTTGGCAGAGAGGATCATGAGATAATGGATCTGAAAGAGTGAGAGGTGTCGGCCCGTGAGAGTTAACACACACAACACACACAGAGCCAACACACACACACACACACACACACAGAGCCAACACACACACACACACACACACACACAGAGCCAGAACTCACTCTAAAACGCACGCTCAAACTCACGCTCAAACTCACGCTCAAACTCACGCTCAAACTCACGCTCACTCTCAAACTCACTCTCAAACTCACGCTCAAACTCACGCTCAACTCACTCTCAACTCACTCTCAAACTCACGCTCAAACTCACGCTCAAACTCACGCTCAAACTCACGCTCAAACTCACGCTCAAACTCACGCTCACTCTCAAACTCACTCTCAAACTCACGCTCAAACTCACGCTCAACTCACTCTCAAACTCAAGCTCAAACTCACGCTCAAACTCAAGCTCACTCTCAGACTCACTCACTCTCAAACTCGCTCTCAAACTCGCTCTCAAACTCGCTCTCAAACTCGCTCTCAAACTCGCTCTCAAACTCGCTCTCAAACTCGCTCTCAAGCTCGCGCTCAAACTCACGCTCAAACTCACGCTCAAACTCACGCTCAAACTCACTCTCAAGCTCACGCTCAAACTCACGCTCAAGCTCACGCTCAAGCTCACGCTCAAACTCACGCTCAAACTCACGCTCAAACTCACGCTCAAACTCACGCTCAAACTCACGCTCAAACTCACGCTCAAACTCACGCTCAAACTCACGCTCAAACTCACGCTCAAACTCACGCTCAAACTCACGCTCACTCTCAAGCTCACGCTCAAACTCACGCTCACGCTCAAACTCACGCTCAAACTCACTCTCAAACTCACGCTCAAACTCACGCTCAAACTCACGCTCAAACTCACGCTCAAACTCACGCTCAAACTCACGCTCAAACTCACGCTCAAACTCACGCTCAAACTCACGCTCAAACTCTCGCTCAAACTCACTCTCAAACTCACGCTCAAACTCACGCTCAAACTCACTCTCAAACTCACGCTCAAACTCACGCTCAAACTCACTCTCAAACTCACGCTCAAACTCACGCTCAAACTCACGCTCAAACTCACTCTCAAACTCACGCTCAAACTCACGCTCAAGCTCACGCTCAAGCTCACGCTCAAACTCACGCTCAAACTCACGCTCAAACTCACGCTCAAACTCACGCTCAAACTCACGCTCAAGCTCACTCTCAAACTCACGCTCAAACTCACGCTCAAACTCACGCTCAAACTCACGCTCAAACTCACGCTAAAACTCACGCTAAAACTCACGCTCAAACTCACGCTCAAACTCACTCTCAAACTCAAGCTCACTCTCAAACTCACTCTCAAACTCACGCTCAAACTCACGCTCAACTCACTCTCAAACTCAAGCTCACTCTCAAACTCACTCTCAAACTCACGCTCAAACTCACGCTCACGCTCAAACTCACTCTCAAGCTCGCGCTCAAGCTCACGCTCAAACTCACTCTCAAACTCACGCTCAAACTCACGCTCAAACTCACGCTCAAACTCACGCTCAAACTCACGCTCAAACTCACGCTCAAACTCACGCTCAAACTCACGCTCAAACTCACTCTCAAACTCACTCTCAAACTCAAGCTCACTCTCAAACTCACTCTCAAACTCACGCTCAAACTCACGCTCAACTCACTCTCAAACTCAAGCTCACTCTCAAACTCACTCTCAAACTCACGCTCAAACTCACGCTCAAACTCACGCTCAAACTCACGCTCAAACTCACGCTCAAACTCACGCTCAAGCTCACGCTCAAGCTCAAGCTCACGCTCACGCTCACGCTCAAGCTCACGCTCACGCTCAAACTCACTCTCAAGCTCGCGCTCAAGCTCACGCTCAAACTCACTCTCAAGCTCGCGCTCAAGCTCGCGCTCAAGCTCGCGCTCAAGCTCGCGCTCGCGCTCAAGCTCGCGCTCAAGCTCACGCTCAAACTCACGCTCACGCTCAAGCTCACGCTCAAACTCACGCTCACACTCACTCTCAAACTCACTCTCAAACTCAAGCTCACTCTCAAACTCACGCTCAAACTCACGCTCAAGCTCACGCTCAAGCTCACGCTCAAGCTCACGCTCAAGCTCACGCTCAAGCTCACGCTCAAGCTCACGCTCAAGCTCACGCTCAAGCTCACGCTCACGCTCACGCTCACTCTCAAGCTCACGCTCAAACTCACTCTCAAACTCGCGCTCAAGCTCGCGCTCAAGCTCGCGCTCAAGCTCGCGCTCAAGCTCGCGCTCAAGCTCACGCTCAAACTCACGCTCAAGCTCACGCTCACGCTCAAGCTCGCGCTCAAGCTCGCGCTCAAGCTCACGCTCAAACTCACGCTCACTCTCAAGCTCACTCTCAAGCTCGCTCTCAAGCTCGCGCTCAAGCTCGCGCTCAAGCTCACGCTCAAACTCACGCTCAAACTCACGCTCAAACTCACGCTCAAACTCACGCTCAAACTCACGCTCAAACTCACGCTCAAACTCACGCTCAAGCTCACGCTCAAGCTCACGCTCACGCTCACGCTCACGCTCACGCTCAAGCTCACGCTCAAACTCACTCTCAAGCTCGCGCTCAAGCTCACGCTCAAACTCACTCTCAAGCTCGCGCTCAAGCTCGCGCTCAAGCTCGCGCTCAAGCTCACGCTCAAACTCACGCTCAAACTCACGCTCAAGCTCACGCTCAAACTCATGCTCACACTCACTCTCAAACTCACTCTCAAACTCAAGCTCACTCTCAAACTCACTCTCAAACTCACGCTCAAACTCACGCTCAAACTCACGCTCAAGCTCACGCTCAAGCTCACGCTCAAGCTCACGCTCACTCTCAAGCTCACGCTCAAACTCACTCTCAAGCTCGCGCTCAAGCTCGCGCTCAAGCTCGCGCTCAAGCTCGCGCTCAAGCTCGCGCTCAAGCTCACGCTCAAGCTCACGCTCAAGCTCACGCTCAAACTCACGCTCAAACTCACGCTCACACTCACGCTCACTCTCAAGCTCACGCTCAAGCTCACTCTCAAGCTCACTCTCAAGCTCACTCTCAAACTCGCGCTCAAACTCACGCTCAAGCTCACTCTCAAGCTCACTCTCAAGCTCACTCTCAAACTCACGCTCAAGCTCAAGCTAAAGGTCACGCTCAAGCTCACGCTCAAACTCACGCTCAAGCTCACGCTCAAACTCACGCTCAAACTCACGCTCAAGCTCACTCTCAAGCTCACTCTCAAGCTCACTCTCAAGCTCACTCTCAAGCTCACTCTCAAACTCACGCTCAAGCTCAAGCTAAAGGTCACGCTCAAGCTCACGCTCAAACTCACGCTCAAACTCACGCTCAAACTCACGCTCAAACTCACGCTCAAACTCACTCTCAAACTCACTCTCAAGCTCACTCTCAAGCTCACGCTAAAGGTCACGCTCAAGCTCACGCTCAAACTCACTCTCAAACTCACGCTCAAGCTCACTCTCAAACTCACTCTCAAACTCACGCTCAACTCACTCTCAAACTCACTCTCAAACTCACTCTCAAACTCACTCTCAAACTCACTCTAAAACTCACGCTCAAACTCACGCTAAAACTCACTCTCAAACTCACTCTCAAACTCACTCTCAAACTCACTCTCAAACTCACTCTCAAACTCACTCTCAAACTCACGCTCAAACTCACGCTCAAACTCACGCTCAAACTCACGCACAAGCTCACTCTCAAACTCACTCTCAAGCTCACGCTAAAGGTCACTCTCAAACTCACTCTCAAACTCACTCTCAAACTCACTCTCAAACTCACTCTCAAACTCACTCTCAAACTCACTCTCAAACTCACTCTCAAACTCACTCTCAAGCTCACGCTAAAGGTCACGCTAAAGGTCACGCTAAAGGTCACGCTAAAGGTCACGCTCAAGCTCACTCTCAAACTCACGCTCAAACTCACGCTCAAACTCACGCTCAAACTCACGCTCAAACTCACGCACAAGCTCACTCTCAAGCTCACTCTCAAACTCACGCTCAAGCTCAAGCTCACGCTCAAGCTCACGCTCAAGCTCACGCTAAAGGTCACGCTAAAGGTCACGCTCAAGCTCACTCTCAAGCTCACGCTCAAGCTCACGCTAAAGGTCACGCTCAAGCTCACTCTCAAACTCACGCTCAAACTCACGCTCAAATGTTCAAACTCACTCTCAAACTCACTCTCAAACTCACTCTCAAACTCACTCTCAAACTCACTCTCAAACTCACTCTCAAACTCACTCTCAAACTCGCTCTCAAACTCGCTCTCAAACTCGCTCTCAAACTCGCTCTCAAACTCGCTCTCAAACTCACTCTCAAACTCACTCTCAAACTCACTCTCAAACTCACGCTCAAACTCACGCTCAAGCTCACGCTCAAACTCACTCTCACGCTCACGCTCAAGCACACTCAAGCTCACGCTCAAACTCACGCTCAAGCTCACGCTCAAACTCACGCTCAAACTCACGCTCAAGCTCACGCTCAAGCTCACGCTCAAACTCACGCTCAAACTCACGCTCAAACTCACGCTCAAACTCAAACTCACGCTCAAACTCACGCTCAAACTCACGCTCAAACTCACGCTCAAACTCACGCTCAAACTCACTCTCAAACTCAAGCTCACTCTCACGCTCAAACTCAAGCTCACTCTCACGCTCAAACTCACGCTCAAGCTCAAACTCACGCTCAAACTCACGCTCAAACTCACGCTCAAACTCACGCTCAAACTCACGCTCAAACTCACGCTCAAACTCACGCTCAAACTCACGCTCAAACTCACGCTCAAACTCACGCTCAAACTCACGCTCAAACTCACGCTCAAACTCACGCTCAAACTCACTCTCAAACTCAAGCTCACTCTCACGCTCAAACTCAAGCTCACTCTCACGCTCAAACTCACGCTCAAACTCACTCTCACGCTCAAGCTCACGCTCACGCTCAAGCACACTCTCAAACTCAAGCTCACGCTCAAACTCACGCTCAAACTCACGCTCAAACTCACGCTCAAACTCACGCTCAAACTCACGCTCAAACTCACGCTCAAACTCACGCTCAAACTCACGCTCAAACTCACGCTCAAACTCAAGCTCACTCTCACGCTCAAACTCAAGCTCAAACTCACGCTCAAACTCACGCTCAAACTCACGCTCAAACTCACGCTCAAACTCACGCTCAAACTCACGCTCAAACTCACGCTCAAACTCACGCTCAAACTCAAGCTCAAACTCAAGCTCACTCTCACGCTCAAACTCACGCTCAAACTCACTCTCACGCTCAAACTCACGCTCAAACTCACGCTCAAACTCACGCTCAAACTCACGCTCAAACTCAAGCTCACTCTCACGCTCAAACTCACGCTCAAACTCACTCTCACGCTCAAACTCACGCTCAAACTCACTCTCAAGCTCACGCTCAAACTCACGCTCAAACTCACGCTCAAACTCACGCTCAAACTCACGCTCAAACTCACGCTCAAACTCACGCTCAAACTCACGCTCAAACTCAAGCTCACTCTCACGCTCAAACTCAAGCTCACTCTCACGCTCAAACTCACGCTCAAACTCACTCTCACGCTCAAGCTCACGCTCACGCTCAAGCACACTCTCAAACTCAAGCTCACGCTCAAACTCACGCTCAAACTCACGCTCAAACTCACGCTCAAACTCACGCTCAAACTCACGCTCAAACTCACGCTCAAACTCACTCTCACGCTCAAGCTCACGCTCACGCTCAAGCACACTCTCAAACTCAAGCTCACGCTCAAACTCACGCTCAAACTCACGCTCAAACTCACGCTCAAACTCACGCTCAAACTCACGCTCAAACTCACGCTCACTCTCACGCTCAAACTCAAGCTCACTCTCACGCTCAAACTCACGCTCAAACTCACTCTCAAACCAAAGCTCACTCTCACGCTCAAACTCACGCTCAAACTCACGCTCAAACTCACGCTCAAACTCGCGCTCAAACTCGCGCTCAAACTCTCGCTCAAACTCTCGCTCAAACTCTCGCTCAAACTCACGCTCAAACTCACGCTCAAACTCACGCTCAAGCTCACGCTCAAACTCACGCTCAAACTTACACTCAAACTCGCTCTCACGCTCAAACTCACGCTCAAACTCACTCTCAAGCTCACGCTCAAACTCACGCTCAAACTCACGCTCAAACTCACGCTCAAACTCACGCTCAAACTCACGCTCAAACTCACGCTCAAGCTCACACTCGCGCTCAAACTCACGCTCAAACTCGCGCTCAAACTCACGCTCAAGCTCACTCTCATGCTCACTCTCATGCTCAAGCACACTCTCAAGCTCACTCTCAAGCTCACGCTCAAACTCACGCTCAAACTCACGCTCAAACTCACGCTCAAACTCACGCTCAAACTCACGCTCAAACTCACGCTCAAACTCACGCTCAAACTCAAGCTCACTCTCACTCTCACGCTCAAACTCAAGCTCACTCTCACGCTCAAACTCACGCTCAAACTCACTCTCACGCTCAAGCTCACGCTCACGCTCAAGCACACTCTCAAACTCAAGCTCACGCTCAAACTCACGCTCAAACTCACGCTCAAACTCACGCTCAAACTCACGCTCAAACTCACGCTCAAACTCACGCTCAAACTCACGCTCAAACTCACGCTCAAGCTCACGCTCAAGCTCAAGCTCACGCTCACGCTCACGCTCACGCTCAAACTCACTCTCAAGCTCGCGCTCAAGCTCACGCTCAAACTCACTCTCAAGCTCGCGCTCAAGCTCGCGCTCGCGCTCAAGCTCGCGCTCAAGCTCACGCTCAAACTCACGCTCACGCTCAAGCTCACGCTCAAACTCACGCTCACACTCACTCTCAAACTCACTCTCAAACTCAAGCTCACTCTCAAAATCACGCTCAAGCTCACGCTCAAGCTCACGCTCAAGCTCACGCTCAAGCTCACGCTCAAGCTCACGCTCAAGCTCACGCTCACGCTCACGCTCACGCTCACGCTCACGCTCACTCTCAAGCTCACGCTCAAACTCACTCTCAAGCTCGCGCTCAAGCTCGCGCTCAAGCTCGCGCTCAAGCTCGCGCTCAAGCTCACGCTCAAGCTCACGCTCAAACTCACGCTCAAACTCACGCTCACGCTCAAGCTCGCGCTCAAGCTCGCGCTCAAGCTCACGCTCAAACTCACGCTCACTCTCAAGCTCGCTCTCAAGCTCGCTCTCAAGCTCGCGCTCAAGCTCGCGCTCAAGCTCACGCTCAAACTCACGCTCAAACTCACGCTCAAACTCACGCTCAAACTCACGCTCAAACTCACGCTCAAACTCACGCTCAAACTCACGCTCAAACTCACGCTCAAGCTCACGCTCAAGCTCACGCTCACGCTCACGCTCACGCTCAAGCTCAAGCTCACGCTCAAACTCACTCTCAAGCTCGCGCTCAAGCTCACGCTCAAACTCACTCTCAAGCTCGCGCTCAAGCTCGCGCTCAAGCTCGCGCTCAAGCTCGCGCTCAAGCTCGCGCTCAAGCTCGCGCTCAAGCTCGCGCTCAAACTCATGCTCAAGCTCACGCTCAAACTCACGCTCACACTCACTCTCAAACTCACTCTCAAACTCAAGCTCACTCTCAAACTCACTCTCAAACTCACGCTCAAACTCACGCTCAAGCTCACGCTCAAGCTCACGCTCAAGCTCACGCTCAAGCTCACGCTCAAGCTCACGCTCACGCTCAAGCTCACGCTCAAACTCACTCTCAAGCTCGCGCTCAAGCTCGCGCTCAAGCTCGCGCTCAAGCTCGCGCTCAAGCTCGCGCTCAAGCTCACGCTCAAGCTCACGCTCAAGCTCACGCTCAAACTCACGCTCACTCTCAAGCTCACGCTCAAGCTCACTCTCAAGCTCACTCTCAAACTCGCGCTCAAACTCACGCTCAAACTCACGCTCAAGCTCACTCTCAAGCTCACTCTCAAGCTCACTCTCAAACTCACGCTCAAGCTCAAGCTAAAGGTCACGCTCAAGCTCACGCTCAAGCTCACGCTCAAACTCACGCTCAAACTCACGCTCAAGCTCACTCTCAAGCTCACTCTCAAGCTCACTCTCAAACTCACGCTCAAGCTCAAGCTAAAGGTCACGCTCAAGCTCACGCTCAAACTCACGCTCAAACTCACGCTCAAACTCACGCTCAAACTCACGCTCAAACTCACTCTCAAACTCACTCTCAAGCTCACTCTCAAGCTCACGCTAAAGGTCACGCTCAAGCTCACGCTCAAACTCACTCTCAAACTCACGCTCAAGCTCACTCTCAAACTCACTCTCAAACTCACGCTCAACTCACTCTCAAACTCACTCTCAAACTCACTCTCAAACTCACTCTAAAACTCACGCTCAAACTCACGCTAAAACTCACGCTCAAACTAACTCTCAAACTCACTCTCAAACTCACTCTCAAACTCACTCTCAAACTCACTCTCAAACTCACTCTCAAACTCACTCTCAAACTCACGCTCAAACTCACGCTCAAACTCACGCTCAAACTCACGCACAAGCTCACTCTCAAACTCACTCTCAAGCTCACGCTAAAGGTCACTCTCAAACTCACTCTCAAACTCACTCTCAAACTCACTCTCAAACTCACTCTCAAACTCACTCTCAAACTCACTCTCAAACTCACTCTCAAACTCACTCTCAAACTCACTCTCAAGCTCACGCTAAAGGTCACGCTAAAGGTCACGCAAAAGGTCACGCTAAAGGTCACGCTCAAGCTCACTCTCAAACTCACGCTCAAACTCACGCTCAAACTCACGCTCAAACTCACGCTCAAACTCACGCACAAGCTCACTCTCAAGCTCACTCTCAAACTCACGCTCAAGCTCAAGCTCACGCTAAAGGTCACGCTAAAGGTCACGCTCAAGCTCACTCTCAAGCTCACGCTCAAGCTCACGCTAAAGGTCACGCTCAAGCTCACTCTCAAACTCACGCTCAAACTCACGCTCAAATGTTCAAACTCACTCTCAAACTCACTCTCAAACTCACTCTCAAACTCACTCTCAAACTCACTCTCAAACTCACTCTCAAACTCACTCTCAAACTCACTCTCAAACTCACTCTCAAACTCACTCTCAAACTCACTCTCAAACTCACTCTCAAACTCACTCTCAAACTCGCTCTCAAACTCGCTCTCAAACTCGCTCTCAAACTCACTCTCAAACTCACTCTCAAACTCACTCTCAAACTCACTCTCAAACTCACGCTCAAGCTCACGCTCAAGCTCACGCTCAAACTCACTCTCACGCTCACGCTCAAGCACACTCAAGCTCACGCTCAAACTCACGCTCAAGCTCACGCTCAAACTCACGCTCAAACTCACGCTCAAGCTCACGCTCAAGCTCACGCTCAAACTCACGCTCAAACTCACGCTCAAACTCACGCTCAAACTCACGCTCAAACTCACGCTCAAACTCACGCTCAAACTCACGCTCAAACTCACGCTCAAACTCACGCTCAAACTCACGCTCAAACTCACGCTCAAACTCACGCTCAAACTCACTCTCAAACTCAAGCTCACTCTCACGCTCAAACTCAAGCTCACTCTCACGCTCAAACTCACGCTCAAGCTCAAACTCACGCTCAAACTCACGCTCAAACTCACGCTCAAACTCACGCTCAAACTCACGCTCAAACTCACGCTCAAACTCACGCTCAAACTCACTCTCAAACTCAAGCTCACTCTCAAACTCAAGCTCACTCTCACGCTCAAACTCACGCTCAAGCTCACGCTCAAACTCACGCTCAAGCTCACGCTCAAACTCACGCTCAAACTCACGCTCAAGCTCACGCTCAAACTCACGCTCAAGCTCACGCTCAAACTCACGCTCAAACTCACGCTCAAACTCACGCTCAAACTCACGCTCAAACTCACGCTCAAACTCACGCTCAAACTCACGCTCAAACTCACGCTCAAACTCACGCTCAAACTCACGCTCAAACTCACGCTCAAACTCACGCTCAAACTCACGCTCAAACTCACGCTCAAACTCACGCTCAAACTCACTCTCAAACTCAAGCTCACTCTCACGCTCAAACTCAAGCTCACTCTCACGCTCAAACTCACGCTCAAGCTCAAACTCACGCTCAAACTCACGCTCAAACTCACGCTCAAACTCACGCTCAAACTCACGCTCAAACTCACGCTCAAACTCACGCTCAAACTCAAGCTCACTCTCACGCTCAAACTCAAGCTCACTCTCACGCTCAAACTCACGCTCAAACTCACTCTCACGCTCAAGCTCACGCTCACGCTCAAGCACACTCTCAAACTCAAGCTCACGCTCAAACTCACGCTCAAACTCACGCTCAAACTCACGCTCAAACTCACGCTCAAACTCACGCTCAAACTCACGCTCAAACTCACGCTCAAACTCAAGCTCACTCTCACGCTCAAACTCAAGCTCACTCTCACGCTCAAACTCACGCTCAAACTCACGCTCAAACTCACGCTCAAACTCACGCTCAAACTCACGCTCAAACTCACGCTCAAACTCACGCTCAAACTCAAGCTCAAACTCAAGCTCACTCTCACGCTCAAACTCACGCTCAAACTCACTCTCACGCTCAAACTCACGCTCAAACTCACGCTCAAACTCACGCTCAAACTCACGCTCAAACTCACGCTCAAACTCAAGCTCACTCTCACGCTCAAACTCACGCTCAAACTCACTCTCACGCTCAAACTCACGCTCAAACTCACTCTCAAGCTCACGCTCAAACTCACGCTCAAACTCACGCTCAAACTCACGCTCAAACTCACGCTCAAACTCACGCTCAAACTCACGCTCAAACTCACGCTCAAACTCAAGCTCACTCTCACGCTCAAACTCAAGCTCACTCTCACGCTCAAACTCACGCTCAAACTCACTCTCACGCTCAAGCTCACGCTCACGCTCAAGCACACTCTCAAACTCAAGCTCACGCTCAAACTCACGCTCAAACTCACGCTCAAACTCACGCTCAAACTCACGCTCAAACTCACGCTCAAACTCACGCTCAAACTCACTCTCACGCTCAAGCTCACGCTCACGCTCAAGCACACTCTCAAACTCAAGCTCACGCTCAAACTCACGCTCAAACTCACGCTCAAACTCACGCTCAAACTCACGCTCAAACTCACGCTCAAACTCACGCTCAAACTCACGCTCACTCTCACGCTCAAACTCAAGCTCACTCTCACGCTCAAACTCACGCTCAAACTCACTCTCAAACCAAAGCTCACTCTCACGCTCAAACTCACGCTCAAACTCACGCTCAAACTCACGCTCAAACTCACGCTCAAACTCACGCTCAAACTCGCGCTCAAACTCGCGCTCAAACTCGCGCTCAAACTCGCGCTCAAACTCGCGCTCAAACTCACGCTCAAACTCACGCTCAAACTCACGCTCAAACTCACGCTCAAACTCACGCTCAAACTCACGCTCAAACTCACGCTCAAACTTACGCTCAAACTCGCTCTCACGCTCAAACTCACGCTCAAACTCACGCTCAAACTCACGCTCAAACTCACGCTCAAGCTCACACTCACGCTCAAACTCACGCTCAAACTCGCGCTCAAACTCACGCTCAAGCTCACTCTCATGCTCAAGCACACTCTCAAGCTCACTCTCAAGCTCACGCTCAAACTCACGCTCAAACTCACGCTCAAACTCACGCTCAAACTCACGCTCAAACTCACGCTCAAACTCACGCTCAAACTCACGCTCAAACTCAAGCTCACTCTCAAACTCACTCTCACGCTCAAACTCACGCTCAAACTCACGCTCAAACTCAAGCTCAAACTCAAGCTCACTCTCAAGCTCACTCTCGCGCTCAAACTCGCGCTCAAACTCGCTCTCAAACTCGCTCTCACGCTCAAACTCTCGCTCAAACTCTCGCTCAAACTCTCGCTCAAACTCTCGCTCAAACTCTCGCTCAAACTCTCGCTCAAACTCTCGCTCAAACTCTCGCTCAAACTCTCGCTCAAACTCACTCTCAAGCTCACGCTCAAACTCACGCTCAAACTCACGCTCAAACTCTCGCTCAACCTCGTTCTCAAGGTCGCGCTCAAACTCGCGCTCAAACTCTCGCTCAAACTCACTCTCAAACTCACGCTCAAACTCACGCTCAAACTCACGCTCAAACTCACGCTCAAACTCTCGCTCAAACGCACTCTCAAGCTCACGCTCAAACTCACGCTCAAACTCACTCTCAAACTCACGCTCAAACTCTCGCTCAAACTCACGCTCAAACTCACGCTCAAACTCTCGCTCAAACTCTCGCTCAAACTCTCTCTCAAGCTCACGCTCAAACTCACGCTCAAACTCACGCTCAAACTCACGCTCAAACTCATGCTCAAACTCACGCTCAAACTCACGCTCAAGCTCACACTCACGCTCAAACTCACGCTCAAACTCGCGCTCAAACTCACGCTCAAGCTCACTCTCATGCTCAAGCACACTCTCAAGCTCACTCTCAAGCTCACGCTCAAACTCACGCTCAAACTCACGCTCAAACTCACGCTCAAACTCACGCTCAAACTCACGCTCAAACTCAAGCTCACTCTCAAACTCACTCTCACGCTCAAACTCACGCTCAAACTCACGCTCAAACTCAAGCTCACTCTCAAACTCACTCTCACGCTCAAACTCGCGCTCAAACTCGCTCTCAAACTCGCTCTCACGCTCAAACTCTCGCTCAAACTCTCGCTCAAACTCTCGCTCAAACTCTCGCTCAAACTCTCGCTCAAACTCTCGCTCAAACTCTCGCTCAAACTCACTCTCAAGCTCACTCTCAAGCTCACGCTCAAACTCACGCTCAAACTCACGCTCAAGCTCACGCTCAAACTCTCGCTCAACCTCGTTCTCAAGGTCGCGCTCAAACTCGCGCTCAAACTCTCGCTCAAACTCACTCTCAAACTCACGCTCAAACTCACGCTCAAACTCACGCTCAAACTCACGCTCAAACTCACGCTCAAACTCACGCTCAAACTCTCGCTCAAACTCACTCTCAAACTCACGCTCAAACTCACGCTCAAACTCACGCTCAAACTCACGCTCAAGCTCACGCTCAAGCTCACGCTCAAACTCACGCTCAAACTCACGCTCAAACTCACGCTCAAACTCACGCTCAAACTCACGCTCAAACTCACGCTCAAACTCACGCTCAAACTCTCGCTCAAACTCTCGCTCAAACTCTCGCTCAAACTCTCGCTCAAACTCTCGCTCAAACTCTCGCTCAAACTCACGCTCAAACTCACGCTCAAACTCACGCTCAAACTCACGCTCAAACTCACGCTCAAACTCACGCTCAAACTCACGCTCAAGCTCACGCTCAAACTCACGCTCAAACTCACTCTCAAGGTCGCGCTCAAACTCACGCTCAAACTCGCGCTCAAACTCGCGCTCAAACTCACTCTCAAACTCTCGCTCAAACTCACGCTCAAACTCACTCTCCCTCACACACACACACACTCTCTGTCGCTCTCACACACACACACACACACACACACACACACACACACACACACACACACACACACACTCACACACACACACACACACACTCACACACTCACACACTCACACTCACACACTCACACTCACACTCACACATAGACACTCACACACACACACTCACACACACACACTCACACACATTGTAAAGGAATAATTCTTCCATGAATGAAAGTATTCTCATGTCAAGTCAAACCTGTGTATGCTGTTGTTGTTTTTTATGCACAGTCATTTTTACATTTATTTCTATAGAACTTTTTCACAACACGCATTGTTTCAAAGAACAAAATCATATTAATAATATCTTAATATCTGCAGAGTCGCAGTTCTCATAATATATATCATGTAGCAAATCACAAAATGTATATGATATCGCTTCACACGAGTGTACGTGTGCGGATAAAGCACTGTACAGAGTAAAATATAGTTATAATATATATCACCCAAAGTGTATGTAGGTAAATTTATATATACAAAGTATATAAACTATCATGAAGATGCTTTGAGCAATGCATTCTCTCTCACACAACAGCACAAGGGTTTGAAACACACTGAACTATTCCTTCACTGAACACACAGCTACACACACTGTACACAGGTGAATATTATGCCATATATAAAGCGCACAGGACGCTGGGGTGTGAGGGACTGAAGCGGAGCACAGCCAAGCTTGAAATGAGGGTTAGTGTGAAGGTGCGCAGACGGACGAACTGAAGCGGCGTAATAACCACCACTGAGGAGACCTGAGCACAGGGCAGCTTTATTATCATAAAGGACAAACTACAGCCACCATCTCACAGGAATATGGAATCAATCATGCAATCCGACGGTTCATTCAATAATGCTGGATCTCGGTTTGAAAAATCACACGTGAACCTCGATGACGTGACTTTACCCATAACGGCTAACACTGAGCCCTGATTGGATGAGCCACATTTGAGGTCAACTCCTGTTGTTGCATTGCTTTGACACCAGAAATGATCTCATTATTAATAGAGGTTTAAAGGGGCCATGACATGATTTTCCTGGATCTTTTGACACATAAAAGGTACCTTTAAAACATTCTCATTATAAACAAGACATTCACAGGTGCTCTTTTTTTGATCGCCTTTTTTCGCATCATATATTTAAGTAATTATCATAAATTAGGTATCATTTGAAAGCTTACAAACTCAAAATTCATCCTGTGAAAACCGTTTTGAAATCGGATATTGAGTTACCATGGAAACGTTACTCTAAATTATTTTAGCGGGCTCCTCCCCCTAGTGGGCGGCGTCATGTTTCATATTACAACAATTATTTTAGCTACTTTATAATCAAGATCTTTACCAATCTTGACAAAACACATATCGTCGGAAAGGTCTGAGTCTCAAGGGTCCATATTTGGTGACTGTTTTGTGATGAATGTGACATTTGGACAGAAATTTACAGGAAAATGCATTTAAAAAAAACAATCAATGGAATTTGAATGACACCCGGTGGCTATTTTGTGGTACAGCGCCTAAACAATATCTCATGGGAACTTTATTTTTTGTCATATCAACTTCAAATTTGGAACACAACTTGGTTAGACATATGGCTTTGATTTTATAGCAATTTTAGAGTGAAACATTTTTTGTAAAATATATATTTTATATGAAATAAAAAATTATTTAGTACAGTATATTTTTAATTTACAGTAAATTTAAACTTCCATAACTTTTTCATACTTTCATATTATTTTGAATTGCTTTCACTTCAGCAATAATCTGCAGAGTGTCTTCTTTAAAACAAGACCAAACTTTGGTCTATATTCCAAAGCATTCTTGAATTACAGCCCTTTAAGTTTGGATAGTGCATTTTCATGTGTATTCTCAAAAAGGGAGGTAACTGTTAAAGGGTTAATCAAGCTCCAAAAACAGCTCGTTTTGATATTGTGATGTCACACAGGCAAACACATTTGCATATGCCCGCCTCCAGAGAATGACATCGACCAATGGTTATGAACCATCACACGACAGGCCCCGCCCATTTGGTCAATAAGCCACGCCCCCACTCCCAACGGCTGCCATTTGCCTACATCAGTGTTAACTTTGACAGCAAATTTTGATTTAGTTTAAGTCATATTTTAGTCTTTTATTAACATTATAAGTGAACCTCAAGGAACATATTAAAATGATTTTTAAATCCATGACCCTGTAACGGGAGGGTTTCTAGCCGGTTTAGCTGTAAATTAAAGCATCTACTGCCTTTCAGAAGTTAAATTCATGACCTTAAATCAAAGGACACATCGCTTGTTCCTAATAACAGCATGTTTCGTTTATTAATAGTAAAGCAGACAGTGTTATGATGAGCAAATCATATAATAATACATGACAAGATCTGCCGCATGTGTTCTCCTGATCATAGAGATGAACGAAATCTGATCAGATAATGCAACTAAATATCCGTCTCTCAGAATTTAAAAGTATTTCATTGTATTTAGACAGTGAAAAGTCTGTTTAAAATAACTCCATAAAGATTAAAAATAGCAACAATCTTCATAATACTGCTTAAAACAAATGATAAAACAACACTGAGAACTGTAAACAGGTTTGAAGAGGAAAACAGCATTAAAACACTGAGTCTGGCACAGTTGGCACAAATCAGATAAACATCAGATCTTCAGAAATATATATTTCCCCCAATACACCTCAAGTTCTGGAAGTCAATATCACACTCATGTTCTCTGCGGAGGAATCCGTCAAACCTCAGAGCTCATCCAATCCGATTTAAAGTCATGACATTAACTTTCTCCTAAATCATCAATACAGTAAAAACTGTGAAATATTAATGCGATGTAAAACATCAAACAGAAGAAACCCTTCAGAAATCATTCAGTTAATGCTCAATCAACATTTATGATGATTATCAGTGTTCAGATTTTTGTAGGAATCGTCACACATTTTATTTCTCAGGATTCTTTGATGAATACACTCTAAAGAATGCTGGGTTCAAAACAACCCATCCACTGGGTCAAAACAACCCATCCCCTGGGTCAGAACATCCCATCCGTTGTGCTGGGTTCAAAACAACCCAAGATGGGTTGAAAATGGACAAACCCAGCCCAGCGGGTGGGATGTTCTGACCCAGGGGATGGGTTGTTTTAACCCAGTGGTTAGGTTGTTTTAACCCAGTGGTTAGGTTGTTTTAACTCAGTGGTTGGGTTGTTTTCACCCAGTGTATGGGTTGTTTTGACTCAGTGGTTGAGTTGTTTTGCCCCAGACCTTTTTGACCCAGTGGATGGGTTGTTTTAACTCAGTGGTTGGGTTGTTTTGACCTAGTGTATGGGTTGTTTTGACCCAGTGGTTGGGTTGTTTTAACTCAGTGGTTGGGTTGTTTTGACCCAGTGGATGGGATGTTCTGACCCAGTTGTTGGGTTTGTTTTGACCCAGCGGTTGGGTTATTTTGACCCAGGGGATGGGATGTTTTGACCCAGCGGTTGGGTTGTTTTTACCCAGTGGATGGGTTGTTTTGACCCAGTCCTTTTTGACCCAGTGGATGGGTTGTTTTAGCCCAGTGGTTAGGTTGTTTTGACCCAGTGGTTGGGTTGTTTTGACCCAGTGGATGAGTTTGTTTTGACCCAGCGATTAGGTTGTTTTGACCCAGTTGTTGGGTTTGTTTTGACCCAGCGGTTGGGTTGTTTTGATCCAGTGGATGGGTTGTTTTGACCCAGCGGTTGGGTTAAATGTTTGTCTAATCTACTGGGAAGTTTTATTTAACTCAACTATTGTTTAAAAATTACTGTATTGCGCACTTAAAATGAAGCCAAAGTATGTTGGAAATTAACATTTATTAATATGTTTAATAAGAAAGAACATTTATAAGAACAAGTTTAATTAATAATAATTAAACAATAATAAATTGCTTATTAATAAATGCTCAAATTTTGATTATTATTGTTGCCTCTAGTAATTATGTGTCATTTTATGATTCATTTTAAGCCAGACATACAGTCATTTTTAAACAATAGTTGCGTTAAATAAAACTGCCCAAGAGGTTGGACAGACATTTAACCCAATCGCTGGGTTTGTCCATTTTCAACCCAACTTGTGTTGTTTTTAACACTGCATTTTCTAGAGTGTAGAAAGTTCAAAAGAACAGCATTTATTTGAAATATAATATTTTGTAACATTATAACTGTCTCTTTTGAGCAATTGAATGTGTCCTTGATGAATAAACGCATTCATTTCTTAATGAAAGACTAAAGGAATCTTAGCCTTTTGTCTGATTTTGTCCATTTTCAATTGAATTTTTTTGCGTTCGTTTGTTTCATGGATCAGAATTTTCCAGAACCTCTATTGAGAAAATGAATGTGAAAATACTTGTCAAATCTTCTGGTGATAATACTTCAGTCAAAGAGACCGCAGGAGGATTTAAAGACACTATATTAGGCTTGTCTAGTGGTGTCAGAACCAAAGGCACACACTCAAGAACAACACGGCCATGTTTACAGCACCTGCGTCGCAAATGCTACATCCGTACACAATCCTATATTTACACATTACATGTCAAAAGCAATGAAATGTTTCTCTCATCTCTATTATTTTAGTCCATATTGTCAGTGGCGGCTCATTCTAGGCTCTCTGATGACACTGAGTTAGAATTTAGTGCAGCAGTCCTCTCGACTCTTAAACTTCAAAACAGCAAAGTTATACGTGGTAGCCATCATGTAGATGAGCTGGTGGAAGAAAAAGCACAAATAAGTGACGGAAGAGACACTTTAACTGCAGATGAAATAAGCCTGAGACTCAAGCGCTAACACTGCAAGCGTCTGATGATGTTAAGGGGAAACGCCCCTCTCTGTGTGATCGCTCAACTATATCATATGATATTAATAAACACTCACTGAGCCATCATAACTGCAGTTTAACAGAGGAACACACTCCACACATTTAAACACTGCACATCCTTAAAACAACAATTACTGTATTAACGTAAGCGATATATATCACACACACTTAATATACACACACAATATTTAAATTAGCAGGCAAAGACCATCACAAGTGATGTCAGAAGTTATTTAAATATTTAAAACAGCATATTAAATTACTTTACGTTAAAACTAAAATGTATTGGGAAAATAATATTTGTAATTAAAAAGTAATACAAATAAAATTAAATCAAATAAAATTAATAATGAATAATAAGTGCTGTCAAACAATTCATCGCGATTAATCGCACCCAAAAATACGTGTACTGTGTATTGCTCAAAGTGTACTGTGTATAATTATTATATATTTACAAATGCACACGCATGTGAAAAAATATTTATATTTATATATAATATAAATGTTATAAATACAGTATATACATGCAAATATTTCTTAAATATATACATGAAGGAGTGTTGTTTTAACCCAGAGGTTGGGTTGTTTTGACCCAGTGGTTGAGTTGTTTTGACCCAGCGTTTGGGTTGTTTTATCCCAGCGATTGGGTTGTTCTTTCCCAGTGGTTGGATTGTTTTATCCCAGCGATTGGGTTGTTCTTTCCCAGTGGTTGGATTGTTTTAGCCCAGTGGTTGGGTTGTTCTATCCCAGTGGTTGGGTTGTTTTGACCCAGTGGCTGGGTTGCTTTATCCCAGCGGTTGGGTTGTTTTATCCAAGAGGTTGGGTTGTTTTATCCCAGCGATTGGGTTGTTTTATCCCAGCGGTTGGGTTGTTTTATCTCAGCGGTTGGGTTGTTTTATCTCAGCGGTTGGGTTGTTTTTTCCCAGCGGTTGGGTTGTTCTATCACAGCGGTTGGGTTGTTTTGACCCAGCGGTTGGGTTGTTTTATGCCAGTGGTTGGGTTGTTTTGACCCAGTGGTTGGGTTGTTTTATCCCAGTGGTTGGGTTGTTTTGACCCAGTGGTTGGGTTGCTTTATCCCAGCGGTTGGGTTGTTTTATCCAAGAGGTTGGGTTGTTTTATCCCAGCGATTGGGTTGTTCTATCCCAGTGGTTGGGTTGTTCTATCCCAGCGGTTGGGTTGTTTTATCTCAGCGGTTGGGTTGTTTTATCTCAGCGGTTGGGTTGTTTTTCCCCAGCGGTTGGGTTGTTCTATCCCAGCGGTTGAGTTGTTTTGACCCAGCGGTTGAGTTGTTTTATCCCAGAGGTTGGGTTGTTCTATCCCAGTGGTTGGGTTGTTTTGACCCAGTGGTTGGGTTGTTTTATCTCAGTGGTTGGGTTGGTTTATCCCAGAGGTTGGGTTGTTCTATCCCAGTGGTTGGGTTGTTTTATCTCAGCGGTTGAGCTGTTTTTTCCCAGCGGTTGGGTTGTTCTATCCCAGCGATTGAGTTGTTTTGACCCAGCGGTTGGGTTGTTTTAGCCCAGTGGTTGGGTTGTTTTGACCCAGCAGTTGGGTTGTTTTATCCCAGTGGTTGGGTTGTTCTATGCCAGCGGTTGGGTTGTTTTAGGCAGGGGAGGAAGCTGGACAGACTCGGCAGACCCAAACGTACTGTGAGGGTCTGTTGGGAACGTTTAGCCGAGTCTCCTGTCAGAGAGATCTTCAACTCCCACCTCCGGCAGAGCTTCGACCGGATCCCGAGGGAGGCTGGAGATATTGAGCCCGAGTGGACCATGTTCTCCACCTCCATTGTCGCTGCGGCCGCTCGGAGCTGTGGCCGTAAGGTCTCCGGTGCCTGTCGAGGCGGCAATCCCCGAACCCGGTGGTGGACACCGGAAGTAAGGGATGCCATCAAGCTGAAGAAGGAGTCCTATCGGGCCTGGATGGCTTGTGGGACTCCGGAGGCAGCTGACCGGTACCGGCAGGCCAAGCGGAATGCAGCCCAGGTAGTCATGGAGGCAAAAAATCGGGCCTGGGAGGAGTTTGGTGAGGCCATGGAGAAAGACTATCGGTTGGCCTTGAAGAGATTCTGGCAAACCGTTGGACGCCTCAGGAGGGGGAAGCAGTGCCTTACCAACACTGTCTACAGTGGAGACGGGCACCTGTTGACCTCAACTGGGGATATCGTTGGGCGGTGGAAGGAATACTTCGAGGATCTCCTTAATCCCACCGACATGTCTTCCGTTGAGGAAGCAGGGGCTGGGGACTCGGAGGAGGACTCGTCCATCACCCGGGCTGAAGTCATCGAGGTGGTTAAAAAGCTCCTCGGTGGCAAGGCACCGGGGGTGGATGAGATCCGCCCTGAGTACCTCAAGTCTCTGGATGTTGTGGGGCTGTTCTTGGCTGACACGCCTCTGCAACATTGCATGGTGGTTGGGGACAGTACCTCTGGACTGGCAGACCGGGGTGGTGGTCCCTCTTTTCAAGAAGGGGGACCGGAGATTGTGTTCCAACTATAGGGGGATCACACTTCTCAGCCTCCCCGGGAAAGTCTATGCCAGGGTACTGGAGAGGAGAATTCGGCCAATAGTGGAACCTTGGATTCAGTAGGAATAGTCTGGTTTTCGTCCCGGTCATGGAACACTGGACCAGCTCTATACCCTTTCCAGGGTGCTGGGGGGTTCATGGGAGTTTGCCCAACCAGTCCACATGTGTTTTGTGGATTTGGAGAAGGCATTCGACTGTGTTCCTCGTGGCATCCTGTGGTGGGTGCTCTGGGAGTATGGGGTCGGCGGCCCCTGCTTAGGGCTGTTCGGTCCCTGTACGACCAGAGCAGGAGCTTGGTCCGCATTGCCGGCAGTAAGTCAGACTTGTTCCCGGTGCATGTTGGACTCCGGCAGGGCTGCCCTTTGTCACCGGTTCTGTTCATAATTTTTATGGACAGAATTTCTAGGCGCAGCCAAGGGCCGGAGGGTGTCCGGTTTGGGGACCACGCGATTTCGTCACTGCTTTTTGCGGATGATGTTGTCGTGTTGGCCTCCTCGAGCCAGGACCTTCAGCGTGCACTGGGACGGTTTGCGGCCGAGTGTGAAGCGGCTGGGATGAGAATCAGCACCTCCAAATCCGAGGTCATGGTTCTCAGTCGGAAAAGGGTGGATTGCCCGCTTCAGGTGGGTGGAGAGTTCCTGCCTCAAGTGGAGGAGTTCAGGTATCTTGGGGTCTTGTTCACGAGTGAGGGGAGGATGGAACGGGAGATTGACAGATGGATCGGTGCAGCTTCTGCAGTAATGCGGTCGACGTACCGGTCTGTCGTGGTAAAGAAGGAGCTGAGCTGCAAGGCAAAGCTCTCGATTTACCGGTCAATCTACGTTGCTACTCTCACCTATGGTCATGAGCTGTGGGTCATGACCGAAAGGACAAGATCCCGGATACAGGCGGCCGAAATGAGCTTTCTCCGCAGGGTGGCTGGGCGCTCCCTTAGAGATAGGGTGAGAAGCTCAGTCACTCGGGAGGAGCTCAGAGTAGAGCCGTTGCTCCTCCACATCGAGAGGGACCAGCTGAGGTGGCTCGGGCATCTATTTCGGATGCCTCCTGGACGCCTTCCCAGGGAGGCCCCGGGGAAGACCTAGGACACGCTGGAGGGACTATGTCTCCCGGCTGCCCTGGGAACGCCTCGGGTTCCCCCGGAAGAGCTGGAGGAAGTGGCTAGGGAGAGGGAAATCTGGGCATCTCTGCTTAGACTTTTGCCCCCGCGACCCGGCCCCGGATAAGCGGAAGATGATGGATGGATGGATGGATGAAGGACTGTGTATTCAAATATACAGAATAATTATACACAGTACGTGATTAATTGTTTGACAGCACTAATAATAATAATAATAATATGAACAGGACACATCAGACGCTTCCAGTATCGACAGCTTTCCTGATCTAGTCATGTGCTGTTGAATCTGCCATCTTAAGTCACAATGACTAGTTTAGACACAATAACACTGAATATCCCTTCATGTGACGCTTCTGCTAAAGCTGGCATCCTCAAACTAACCCTTAGATCAGGGGCTTAAAGCGCATGGGTTGCATTAGATGGCGCTGGGAATGAAGGGACAAAAAAGGAGGGAGAGGAACAAACACCCCATAAACATGTGACCATAAGAGAAGCTTCAGCTTACCAGAGCAATGACTGTGGCTCCAGCTCCAGCACAGGCCACGATATACAGGTGGTACGACAGGTAGAACTGCAGCAGACCAACACAAGTCATGAATGATCACCTGCTGGACGACTCCGGTAATGCAGTAAAGCGTGTGTGTGTGTGTGTGTGTGTTTGTGTTCATACCTCACTGGTGTTGCAGATATCCACTAGCGTCGATCCGCAAGCTATGCCCGGAGTCGCGTTCCATGGAATAATCCCTGTTTAGACACAAAACGGTGTTTATAGCCAAGAATCTCGGGTCTAATGACTATCGATCAAATGTAAACATGAGCATAAACGTGGCGTTCTCTGAATAATGGCAGTGATTTGCCGTACCGTACTGACGCACGTCCACGCAGATGCTCTCGATGGAGGTGAGGTTGGCCACCGGTGAGCGCATGGCGGCGCAGGTCGACCACATGTTGTAGAAAAGAAACACGGGGACCGCAGAGAACCCGAAAACCCCAAGCCAGGCGATTCCCAGGATGTACGTCAGGAACACAAACTGAGAGAAAGAGAGACGTTTGACACCGTTCAGCATGAATGGAACTGTTTTTATCATTGATAACCAGTGTTGGGGAAAGTTACTTTGAAAAGTAATGCATTACAATATTGCGTTACACCCTTAAAAAGTAACTAATTGAGTTATTTAGTTACTTTTTAAGAAAAGTAATGCATTACAATATTGCGTTACACCCTTAAAAAGTAACTACTTGAGTTATTTAGTTACTTTTTAAGAAAAGTAATGCATTACAATATTGCGTTACACCCTTAAAAAGTAATTAATTCAGTTATTTTTTACTTTTTAAGAAAAGTAATGCATTACAATACTGCGTTACTCCCTTAAAAAGTAACTAATTGAGTTATTTAGTTACTTTTTAAGAAAAGTAATGCATTACAATATTGCGTTACACCCTTAAAAAGTAACTAATTGAGTTATTTAGTTAATTTTTAAGAAAAGTAATGCATTACAATATTGCGTTACACCCTTAAAAATTAACTAATTGAGTTATTTAGTTACTTTTTAAGAAAAGTAATGCATTGCAATATTGCGTTACACCCTTAAAAAGTAACTAATTGAGTTATTTAGTTACTTTTTAAGAAAAGTAATGCATTACAATATTGCGTTACACCCTTAAAAAGTAACTAATTGAGTTATTTAGTAACTTTTTAAGAAAAGTAATGCATTACAATATTGCGTTACACCCTTAGAAAGTAACTAATTGAGTTATTTAGTTACTTTTTAAGAAAAGTAATGCATTACAATATTGTGTTACACCCTTAAAAAGTAACTTATTGAGCTATTAGTTACTTTTTAAGAAAAGTAATGCATTACAATATTGCGTTACACCCTTAAAAAGTAACTAATTGAGTAATTGAGTTACTTTTTAAGAAAAGTAATGCATTACAATATTGCGTTACACCCTTAAAAAGTAACAAATTGAGTTATTTAGTTACTTTTTAAGAAAAGTAATGCATTAATATATTACGTTACACCCTTAAAAAGTAACTAATTGAGTAATTGAGTTACTTTTTAAGAAAAGTAATGCATTACAATATTGCGTTACACCCTTAAAAAGTAACTAATTGAGTTATTTATTTACTTTTTAAGAAAAGTAATGCATTACAATACTGCGTTACACCCTTAAAAAGTAACTAATTGAGTTATTTAGTTACTTTTTAAGAAAAGTAATGCATTACAATATTGCGTCACACCCTTAAAAAGTAACTAATTGAGTTATTTAGTTACTTTTTAAGAAAAGTAATGCATTACAATATTGCGTCACACCCTTAAAAAGTAACTAATTGAGTTATTTAGTTACTTTTTAAGAAAAGTAATGCATTACAATATTGTGTTACACCCTTAAAAAGTAACTAATTGAGCTATTAGTTACTTTTTAAGAAAAGTAATGCATTACAATATTGCGTTACACCCTTAAAAAGTAACTAATTGAGTAATTGAGTTACTTTTTAAGAAAAGTAATGCATTACAATATTGCGTTACACCCTTAAAAAGTAACAAATTGAGTTATTTAGTTACTTTTTAAGAAAAGTAATGCATTAATATATTACGTTACACCCTTAAAAAGTAACTAATTGAGTAATTGAGTTACTTTTTAAGAAAAGTAATGCATTACAATATTGCGTTACACCCTTAAAAAGTATTTAATTGAGTTATTTATTTACTTTTTAAGAAAAGTAATGCATTACAATACTGCGTTACACCCTTAAAAAGTAACTAATTGAGTTATTTAGTTACTTTTTAAGAAAAGTAATGCATTACAATATTGCGTCACACCCTTAAAAAGTAACTAATTGAGTTATTTAGTTACTTTTTAAGAAAAGTAATGCATTACAATATTGCGTTACACCTTAAAAAGTAACTAATTGAGTTATTAAGTTACTTTTTAAGAAAAGTAATGCATTACAATATTGCGTTACACCCTTAAAAAGTAACTAATTGAGTTATTAAGTTACTTTTTAAGAAAAGTAATGCATTACAATATTGCGTTACACCCTTAAAAAGTAACTAATTGAGTAATTTAGTTACTTTTTAAGAAAAGTAATGCATTACAATATTACGTTACACCCTTAAAAAGTAACTAATTGAGTTATTTAGTTACTTTTTAAGAAAAGTAATGCATTAATATATTACGTTACACCCTTAAAAAGTAACTAATTGAGTTATTTAGTTACTTTTTAAGAAAAGTAATGCATTAATATATTACGTTACACCCTTAAAAAGTAACTAATTGAGTTATTTAGTTACTTTTTAAGAAAAGTAATGTGTTACGTTACTTGTGCGTTACTTTTTCTCACCTGGGATGGGCTTGTTTTTGTTTTTGTTTATTACAAAAAAGTTATATTTTTGTAAAGACCTCTTCATACCAAAATTGAAATAATAAGCCCCAGGCTGAGGTAAAAATGCAGATTCCCGCATGAACAGTAGAGGGCGCAGCTCTGCTGTGCTGCCATTCTGGATAATGGTAGAATAGGATGCAGGAGAAAAAGGTTTTACCAATAAAAACTAAAAATCTAGTAATTTTCATCATCAAAGGTCAGCAGCAAGACATTGGTAAATTAAATATAAAGGTAGATTATGCATAAAAATACACTCTTCACCGGTTCTTTGACAAAGGTGCTATATAGCACTTCTGAAGAACCGCTGAAGCACCAAAATTATAAAGAATTATAATTTTTTTATATAAAAAATATAGCACTAAAAAAGGTTCCTCTATGATTATGAGCCAAGAACCATTTTTGGTGCCATTTAGAACATTTTTTTTTAGAGTGTAGTTGTTTTATTTAACATTTAATTATTGGAGGTTTGCATAGTACTCTGATTTTGCATTTGACTGATTATTAGCTGCATTACAGACAAAAAAAAAAAAAGATGTTTGAATGTAAACAAAAAAATTATAATATATATATACACACATTCTAAAGTGCTACTTGAGCATTTCAATGAGCATTAGAGGTAGTGTTACATGGACTTAGGAAAATTAAGACCTGTTTAAAATTATTTAAAACCTAGAACAGAATACTTCAGCGAATTTAAGACTTTTTGAGGTCTAAAATTTAGATTTTGAAATACTAGACTTTTTTTAGACTTTTTAAGACCCTGAGGAAACCCTGTTCTAGACCAGCAGTGTTTTGGTGCTACTTAAGAAGCACTTCTCCTGGTTCAGAGCTGGTGCTTCGGGTGTGGTTTGAGACTAGGCTCTGGCTCCGCACTAGCATTGGTGGAAAAGGGGAAACTGATATAGAGAAGAACGCCACACACTACAGACAGATGGGAAAGCAGGCCTGTACCATCCCACTGATGCAGCGTCCGCAGACCGTGGTCTTGAACTCGTTGTGAAGCTCCTTGACGGCACTGGTGGTGTAAAACCCCTCGGCGAGCAGAATGATGCCGTACAGGAAGAAGAAGGAGGCGATGCCGTAGATGACGTACTGCATGAGCTGGATTCTGCACAAGAGAAGAGTTCACAGCTGTTACTGCTCCAGCACATCTGGAGTTAACCTCTGCCCTCTGATTAAACCTGGTCACATGACACAAGTCTCGAGGACCAATGTGAGCAGATTTAATCGAGTTAACAGTCGAGTTTCATTAATGATGAGGGGTCAGGTACAGTGGCATGAAGAAGTGTGTGAACCGCTTGCAGAATCTGAAAAAATGGGAATAATTTTAACTAAATAAGAGGGATCATACAAAATGCATGTTATTTTTTATTTAGTGCTGTCCTGAATAAGATCTTTTACATAAAATGTTTTTACATATAGTCCACAAGACAAAAAAAATAGCTGAATTTATTAAAATAACGTTTCTGAAGCATTGATTCTCAGTGCTGTGTGTGTGTGTGTGTGTGTGTGTGTGTGTGTGTGTGTGTGTGTGTGTGTGTGTGTGTGTGTGTGTGTGTGTGTGTGTGTGTGTGTGTGTGTGTGTGTGTGTGTGTGTGTGTGTGTGTGTGTGTGTGTGTGTGTTTTGTGATGGTTGTTCACGAGTCCCTTGTTTGTCCTGAGCAGTTAAACTGCCGAATGTTCTTCAGAAAAAGGTCCTGCACATTCTTCAGTTTTCCAGCATCTTCTTCATATTTGAACCCTCTCCAGCAATGACTGTATGATTTTAAGATCCATCTTTTCACACTGAGGACGATTGAGGGACTCAAACACAACTACTAAAAAAGGTTCAAGCATTCACTGATTCTCCAGAAGGAAACACGACGCATTAAGAGCCGGGGGGTGAAAACTTTGTCCACATTTTTCTTATTTTGTTTAAATATAATTTTTTTTCATCTAGTACTGCCCTTCAGAAGTAACAGAAGATACTTGCATGTTTCCCGGAAGACAAATTAAGTACAATTTACCTTGATTTTCAAATTCAAAAGTTTTCACCCCCCCCCCGGCTCTTAATGCGTCGTGTTTCCTTCTGGAGCGTCAGTGAATGCTTGAACCTTTTTTAGTAGTTGTGTTTGAGTCCCTCAATCGTCCTCAGTGTGAAAAGATGGATCTTAAAATCATACAGTCATTGCTGGAGAATGAAAACTGAAGAAAACTGAAGAATGTGCAGGACCTGGAGGATTTTTCTGAAGAACATTGGGCAGTTTAACTGCTCAGGACAAACAAGAGACTCATAAACAACCATCACAAAACAAAAAAACAGCCGTGGATCATCCAAGGAAACGACACACACACACACACACACACACACACACAGAGCCGTGGATCATCCAGGGAACGACACACAGCACTGAGAATCAATGGTTCAGAAACTTTTTATCAGGGTTATTTTAATAAATCCAGCTATTTTTTTATCTTGTGGACTACACTCACCTAAAGGGTTATTAGGAACACCTGTTCAATTTCTCATTAATGCAATTATCTAATCAACCAATCACATGGCAGTTGCTTCAATGCATTTAGGGGTGTGGTCCTGGTCTAGACAATCTCCTGAACTCCACACTGAATGTCAGAATGGGAAAGAAAGGGGATTTAAGCAATTTTGAGCGTGGCATGGTTGTTGGTGCCAGACGGGCCGGTCTGAGTATTTCACAATCTGCTCAGTTACTGGGATTTTCACACACAACCATTTCTAGGGTTTACAAAGAATGGTGTGAAAAGGGAAAGCATCCAGTATGCGGCAGTCCTGTGGAGAAAATGCCTTGTTGATGCTAGAGGTCAGAGGAGAATGGGCCGACTGATTCAAGCTGATAGAAGAGCAACTTTGACTGAAATAACCACTCGTTACAACCGAGGTCTGCAGCAAAGCATTTGTGAAGCCACAACACACACAACCTTGAGGCGGATGGGCTACAACAGCAGAAGACCCCACCGGGTACCACTCATCTCCACTACAAAGAGGAAAAAGAGGCGACAATTTGCACCAAAATTGGACAGTTGAAGACTGGAAAACTGTTGCCTGGTCTGATGAGTCTGGATTTCTGTTGAGACATTCAGATGGTAGAGTCAGAATTTGGCGTAAACAGAATGAGAACATGGATCCATCATGCCTTGTTCCCACTGTGCAGGCTGGTGGTGGTGGTGTAATGGTGTGGGGGATGTTTTCTTGGCACACTTTAGGCCCCTCAGTGCCAATTGAGCATTGTTTAAATACCACGGCCTACCTGAGCATTGTTTCTGCCCATGTCCATCCCTTTATGAGCACCATGTCCCCATCCTCTGATGGCTACTTCCAGCAGGATAATGCACCGTCACAAAGCTCCAATCATTTCAAACTGGTTTCTTGAACATGACAATGATTTCACTGGACTAAAATGGCCCCCACAGTCTCCAGATCTCAACCCAATAGAGCATCTTTGGGATGTGGTGGAACGGGAGCTTCGTGCCCTGGATGTGCATCCCACAAATCTCCATCAACTGCAGATGCTCTCCTATCAATATGGCCAACATTTCTAAAGAATGCTTTCAGCACCTTGATGAATCAATGCCACGTAGAATTAAGGCAGTTCTGAAGACGAAAGGGGGTCAAACACAGTATTAGTGTGTGTTCATAATAATCCTTTAGGTGAGTGTGTATGTAAACATTATTATTCAGGACAGTACTAAATAAAAAATAACATGCATTGTGTATGATCCCCATTTTCACAGATTCTGCAAGCAGTTCACACACTTTTTCATGCCACTGTATGTACACACACACACACACACACACACACTCACATGTCGGTCAGCATGGCGTGGTCCGAGGCGATCTTGGAGAAGTGGTTCTCCAGGATGGTGAGGGTTCCCGTCAGAGCCACGTGTCCGCAGCCGCAGAACAGCGCCACACCGGAGAAGCAGAGGATGGTGGCCACCAGAGACGCGTACGGCACGCCTCCCAGACACTTAATACAGCACTCAAAGCAACCTGCACACACACACACACACACACACACACACCGTTACCATCCATCCTTCCCTCAGGTGAGTCGGGCGTCCTTTAGTGTCCGATCACATGAGTGTTTACACTACGAACGCATGGAGAGGACACCTGTGATCCGATCACACACACACATCTGAGCCTGTGAAAAAACTTGAAAACTGTTTTGTTATTCAGAGAAAAAAACTAAAGCATGGAACAATAACAGCATAACAACACGAGAGTCAGAAACAGATTGTTCTGGCTTTAGGGGTGAACTATTTCTCTGCCATAAAACTGCCCTAATTAACAACAGCAAAGCACAGAGTGTGACAGACTGAAGATAATGAACTGCATGTGTGTGTGTGAGTGTGTGTGAGTGTGTGTGTGTGTGTGTGTGTGTGTGTGTGTGTGTGTGTGTGTGTGTGTGTGTGTGTGTGTGTGTGTGTGTGTGTGTGTGTGTGTGTGTGTGTGTGTGTGTGTGTGTGTGTGTGTGTGTGGACTGGAAATCCCTACGTTATGGGGACACAATGTCCCCACAAAGATGGCAATATCCGAAATCCTCGTCCTTGTGGGGACATTTTTTGGTTCCCATGAGGAAAACATCTTATAAATCAGACTAAGTGATGTTTTTTGAAAATGTAAAAATGCAGAATGTCTCCTGTGATGGGTAGGTTTAGGGACAGGGGCAGTGTGTGTGTGTGTGTGTGTGTGTGAGTGTGAGTGTGAGTGTGAGTGTGTGTGTGTGTGTGTGTGTGTGTGTGTGTGTGTGTGTGTGTGTGTGTGTGTGTGAGTGTGAGTGTGTGTGTGTGTGTGTGTGTGTGTGTGTGTGTGTGTGTGTGTGTGTGTGTGTGTGAGTGTGTGTGTGTGTGTGTGTGTGTGTGTGATGGGTAGGTTTAGGGGCAGTGAGTGTGTGTGTGTGTGTGTGTGTGTGTGTGTGTGTGTGTGTGTGTGTGTGTGTGTGTGTGTGTGTGTGTGTGTGATGGGTAGGTTTAGGGGCAGGGGCAGTGTGTGTGTGTGTGTGTGATGGGTAGGTTTAGTGGCAGGGGCAGTGTGTGTGTGTGTGTGTGTGTGTGTGTGTGTGTGTGTGTGTGTGTGTGTGTGTGTGTGTGTGTGTGTGTGTGTGTGTGTGTGTGTGTGTATGTGTGTGTGTGTGTGTGTGTGTGTGTGTGTGTGTGTGTGTGTGTGCGCGTGTGCGTGTGATGGGTAGGTTTAGGGGCAGGGGCAGTGTAAGGAGATAGAATATACAGTTTATACAGTATAAACGCCTATGGAATGTCCCCATAAAACATGAAAACCCAACGTGTGTGTGTGTGTGTGTGTTGCTTCCTCAGTCTGTAAACAATCCAATAACAACACTCATGCACACTTCTGGTTTTGCCAGTGTTACACAACACACACACACTTAATAATACACACGTCATGTAAAAGACATGATCCAGAGCCTCATTTAACCCAGACAGGAGAGAAGTCATTATTTCTGATATTCTCATTATATCAATGTTTTAAATCATTTACAATATTTAAATAACTTTTCACATTACAGGAATTAAAATGAGGAAGAGATGTGATTAATTGTCATGAAAAGTTGCATTGCAAAAAAATAAATAAATAATAAAATACAATAAAACAAAAATAGGAAAATATTAATTAATAAAATAAAAAAAAAATAAAAAAAATAATAATAATTGAATATATTAAAATAAAATGGGATAATACCATGGGAATAATGAGAATGTGAGAAAAACTGTAATAAAATAAATTAAAATAATTAATTTACTATATTAAAATAAAAATGGGATAATACCATAAAAATAATATAAGAATGTGAGAAAAAAATAAAATTAATAAAATTAAAATGTATATATTTATTTATTTAATTTATTAACATAAAATGGGATAATACCATGAGAATAATGAGAATATGAGAAAAATAAAAAAATATTATAATTATTTTTTTTAAATCCAAATGGGATATTAATATGGAAATGTGAGAAAATAAAATAAAATAATTACTTAAAATAAATAAGTTAATTTAATATATAAAAATAAAATGGGATAAAACCATGAGAATAATAATTGAATATAAAATATGTATGTAAAAATGTCTTGAAATAAAATAACTTTTTAAAAATGTAATTAAAAATAATAATAATTGAATATATTCAAATAAAAATGGGATAATACCATAAGAATAATATAAGAATCCAATAAATTTATTAAATTTATTAACATAAAATGGGATTATACTATGGGAATAATGATAATGTGAGAAAAATTAACAATTATTATTTTATTTATTTTTTTAAACCCAAATGGGATATTAATATGGAAATGTGAGCATATGTTTGCCTTCGTTCCCTAACTCTAGCAATACTAAAATAAGATTCTTTTGTATTTCTTTTTTTTTTTGCAATATTCCTGGAGGAAGAAATGTGCATGAATTACATCGCAAAAAATACATAAAATAATAGTTTCTAAAACTAGTTTTCGATTTAGAAACATGTTGAACAATCCTCAAATGATGACACTGGAGCCGCGAGCGCAGTGATTTAATCCAGAGCCCATTGTGCCCGATCCGAGCGTTCCTCTACAGCGACGGCTTTTCCCAGCACACAAAGCACATTAGAGCAGATCTATGAGGCTGAGGCCGGCCTTTATGAGGCTCTCCGGCTCACAGCATTCTGTCCTGGTCAATAGCGTTTCCATAGCGACGAGTTAACCACAGCCCAGTGAGTATTGCCCACGGCACAGTCTCTCACGACCCACAACACACACACACACACACACTCTTATGAAGCCACTTAAATGCCCCATCTCAAAGGGAAATGCTCCGATCCATTCCCACCCTTCCCAGCAGCACTGGGGGAATCTGCTGAAGAACCTTCAGTCAATGAAGAGTGCTCAGACCAGACCCATACATTACTGTACACACAGCTTCATGTGAAGGAGCTGAACTCAGACTTTGGGAAGATTCCCAGACATGGGGGGGGGGGTTATTACAGCTCAGACAACACATCCTCACATGTTTATCACGTTTAGCAGTGCTTTATGAAACTTCTGAGGGTTTCCTGTAAGATGACACCAGTTTGGGTCGGACAAATCCAGGCGGAAATCCCAAAAATGATCCCTTAAGAGAGCTTAAGAGGTTCAAATATATTCAAAAAAATACGTTTATATAAAATATTTGTATTATACACTCTAAAAAACACTGGGTTAAAAACAACCCAAGTTGGGTTGAAAATGGATTGTGATGGGTTGTGTTAACCCAGCGATTGGGTTGTTTTAACCCAGTGAATGGGTTGTTTTAACCGAGCGATTGGGTTGTTTTAACCCAGCGATTGGGTTGTTTTATCCCAGCGATTGGGTTGATTTAACCCAGCGATTGGGTTGTTTTAACCCAGCGATTGGGTTGTTTTAACCCAGCGATTGGGTTCTCGCGATTGGGTTGTTTTAACCCAGTGAATGGGTTATTTTAACCCAGCGATTGGGTTGTTTTAACCCAGTGAATGGGTTGTTTTAACCCAGTGATTGGGTTGTTTTAACCCAGTGAATGGGTTGTTTTAACCCAGCGATTGGGTTCTCGCGATTGGGTTGTTTTAACCCAGCAATTGGGTTGTTTTATCCCAGTGAATGGGTTATTTTAACCCAGCGATTGGGTTGTTTTATCCCAGCGATTGGGTTCTCGCGATTGGGTTGTTTTAACCCATTGAATGGGTTATGTTAACCCAGCGATTGGGTTGTTTTAACCCAGTGATTGGGTTGTTTTAACCCAGTGAATGGGTTGTTTTTACCCAGCGATTGGGTTGTTTTAAGCTAACATTTAACCCAACCGCTGGGTTAAAACGACATTCACTGGGTTAAAACAACCCAATCGCTGGGTTAGTCCATTTTTAACCCAACTTGGGTTGTTTTAACCCAGTGAATGGGTTTTTTTTACCCAGCGATTGGGTTGTTTTATCCCAGTGAATGGGTTGTTTTAACCCAGCGATTGGGTTGTTTTAACCTAGTGAATGGGTTGTTTTAATCCAGTGATTGGGTTGTTTTAACCCAGCGATTGGGTTGTTTTAACCCAGTGAATGGGTTGTTTTAATCCAGTGAATTGGTTGTTTTAACCCAGCGATTGGGTTGTTTTAACCCAGTGAATGGGTTGTTTTAACCCAGTGAATGGGTTTTTTCAACCCAGTGAATGGGTTGTTTTAATCCAGCGATTGGGTTGTTTTAAGCTAACATTTAACCCAACCGCTGGGTTAAAACGACATTCACTGGGTTAAAACAACCCAATCGCTGGGTTAGTCCTTTTTTAACCCAACTTGGGTTGTTTTAACCCAGTGAATGGGTTGTTTTTACCCAGCGATTGGGTTGTTTTATCCCAGTGAATGGGTTGTTTTAACCCAGCAATTGGGTTGTTTTATCCCAGTGATTGGGTTGTTTTAAGCTAACATTTAACCCAACCGCTGGGTTAAAACGACATTCACTGGGTTAAAACAACCCAATCACTGGGTTAAAACAACCCAATCGCTGGGTTAGTCCATTTTTAACCCAACTTGGGTTGTTTTAACCCAGTGAATGGGTTGTTTTTACCCAGCGATTGGGTTGTTTTATCCCAGTGAATGGGTTTTTTTAACCCAGCAATTGGGTTGTTTTATCCCAGTGATTGGGTTGTTTTAAGATAACATTTAACCCAACCGCTGGGATAAAACAACCCAATCGCTGGGTTAGTCCATTTTCAAACCAACTTGGGTTGTTTTTAACCCAGTGTATATAACACTATTTTACTTAAATTAAAATAATGATTTACTTGTTTTTTTTTTAGAATCATATTCCTAATATTGTCATTGCTGTAATATCTCCAGGTGTTTTCAGTTTGATTTTTTCTTATTTTCTTCAGAATGAAATCCTGCAGGAAGTCGTGTCTCGTTTCACTCTTTCCAGCTTCCCATGCCAGTGTCCAGCTGTGATTCCTGATTCCTGACCGCAGGCATATTTCACCGCTGCTTTCTCCCATACACTCACTGAGATGAGCTGCTCTTGAACGCCACACAGTTTGCTCACTTTGTGTTGACGGCAGTGGAAAAACGAAGCGTTCTGATTGGACGGTCAGCAGACACACAGTCTCATGTTAGACAGACTTCATTGAGCGTGAACGCAGCCCCAGACTAACTCCAAAACCAGTCACATGCTCACAAAACCCTCCATAACGAGACCAATAGGGACCACTGAAGCTCATACTGTATAGTAGATACTACACTTGGTTTGAAACTTTGCAACCAGGGTGTGAAATTAACTTTTGCCCACCAGCCACAGCGGCTGATATGCGCAATTTTACCAGCCACTTTTTCCAGAATTCAAATTTATAAAAGAAAGTGCACTTGCATACACTCTAAAAAATGCTGGGTTAAAAATAACCCAAGTTGGGTTGAAAATGGACTAACCCAGCAATTGGGTTGTTTTAACCTAGCAATTGGGTTGTTTTAACCCAGCGTTTGGGTTAAATGTTTGCTTAAAACAACCCAATTGCTGGGTTAAAACAACCCAATCGCTGGGTTAAAACAACCCAATTGCTGGGTTAGTCCATTTTCAACCCAACTTGGGTTATTTTTAACCCAGCATTTTTTTAGTATGGGGTGAATTCAGGTTGATTGGGACACAATTTTCCCCAAGTCATTTCAATGGCAAAAACTGTCCAAAGTCAACTACTTTGTAAATTCTGTAAATAGTTGCTTTAGTTTTTCAGTAACTCTATATTATAATTGGCAGTTTTTTATTGCAGATTTATTTGAATGAAAAACTACTCTATACAATTACAAATGTTCTGAAATAAAGGGCCTTTTTGAAAGGAAAAGCCTAGACTTTTCTAGCGGCGCAACTTGTATCTCACCAACATATTCGTATTCGACAGTAGCCACGTTTCCATTACAGATTTGCCCAAAGCTTCATATTTTCTAAATGTCGATAAACTATTGCGAAATGATGGCGTTCCCATTAACTGATGTTATGCGACTAAAACATATTTTTTTCCTCTCGTGATCAGTCATTCCAAACATTATGCCACGTATGTTGATAGGTTTGTATATCCCAGCAACCGCACGCCATTATGGCTCATGGCTCAAACTCAGGACCTTCGGGTCAAAAATGACCCAGAGGGCGGGATTAAGATAAAAAAGATTTGAGTAAAATCAATTAAATATATTTTTGTTCAATAATATTTTTTCTTATATATATATATATATATATATATATATATATATATATATATATATATATATATATATATATATATATATTTTTTTTTTTTTTTTTAATTAAAGCTGTATTTCATTTTAGAGTCAAGCCTAGGCCTCATGAAAGGAATTTTTTAAATGAGATCGGTGCCATCCGGTGGACACATTGAGCATTTTTATCACGCAATAGCGCATTTTTATCACGCAATAGCAAATTTTTACCACTATAGTGGATCTTGCATTTTATTTAAAAAAAAATGTAAAAACCGTAGCTTCATCGGAATGGTCCAAAACTTGGTAACTTTATTGGTACTTGATATATGAACACCCCAAAAAATTGGGGACAGGATTTGAAAAGTCTAAATTGTCGTAAAAAAAATTGTCACACTCAGGACCTTCGGGTCAAAAATGACCCCCATAGGAAATTAATGAATGGGAAATGAATGGGAATGAATGGGAAATTAGTTTTTTTGTGCATACAATCTACAAATCAGCCAGGATGCAGAAAAAAAGGACTCAACAGTGAAGGGGTGAATCTCTAAAACATCAAGAGTGCAAAACCGACAAATACACTCACACACACACACTTATACACACAAAAACACACACACTTACAAATGAACGCGTGCCATTCCAAAAGCTAATTGTGTTTTGTGTGTGTGTGTTTTTGTCTGTTTTGCACTCTTGATGTTTTAGAGATTCACCCTTTCACTGTTGAGTGATTTTTTTCTGCATCCTGGCTGATTTGCAGATTGTATGCACAAAAAAACTCTGTATTTTCATAATTTTGCCAATTTCCCATTAATTTCCTATGGGGGTCATTTTTGACCCGAAGGTCCTGAGTGTGAACCATAAATGAAGAACCCCAGAGGGTTAACCGATAATTTTCCTTTTGTCGGTATCATCTCCGCGCTGAAAACCAATGAGTTACTCGACAAAAGTGCATTATTGTTACTAGCAACAGCATTCTTTGACAAAAGCTGTCCAATCCGTTACAAGGAATGTTTTAAGTAGTAACCAATAAAAATATGTTTTCCAATCCACCCGTCACTGTGGCTGCTATACAAGGCAAAGTCACCGGCAAAGGCTGGTGGCGGGTGCTAATTTCCCACCCTGTTTGCAACTTATAAAAAAGTACCAGAATCCTCTCCTGTGGCCTCATGGGATAGTAAAGTGTACAGAATCTCACTGGAAGCACTGGGTCATCCGGAACTTTTGTTCACGGTTTTATGAATGCTATGAATTCAGACACGCTACAAGTTTTGGCTCACATAAGTTTTCGTCTACTACGACGTATAGGCATATTCAGACACAGAGAGAGACAATTAAGAGGAAGAGAGAAGAAGAAGAAGAAAATAATAGGAGAAAAAAGAGGAGAAAGAAGGAAGAGAAGTAGGGGAGGGGAAGAAGAGGAGAAATGAAGGGGCAAGACAAGGAGTCGAAGAGGAAGAGAAGAGGAGGAGGTCAAAAAGAAGAGGAAGAGGAGATGGGGAAGTGGAGGAGGAGGAGGAGAAAATGAGGAAGAGTAGGAGAAGAAGATGAGGGGAAGAGGAGGAGGAGAAATGGAGAAGCAGAAGGAGAAGGAGAAGGAGGAGGAGAAGAATTACACACATCTGCACATGAGCTGAAGTTGAGTTTTGTGATGATGAATCTGACTCACACAACTGGACCCACGACTGGACAATAACAGAAGATCTCTGAAGACTGGACCCACGACTGGACAATAACAGAAGATCTCTGAAGACTGGACCCACGACTGGACAATAACAGAAGATCTCTGAAGACTGGACCCACGACTGGACAATAACAGAAGATCTCTGAAGACTGGACCCATGACTGGACAATAACAGAAGATCTCTGAAGACTGGACCCACAACTGGACAATAAGAGAAGATCTCTGAAGACTGGCCCCACGACTGGACCTACGACTGGACAATAAGAGAAGATCTCTGAAGACTGGCCCCACGACTGGACAATAACAGAAGATCTCTGAAGACTGGCCCCACGACTGGACCTACGACTGGACAATAAGAGAAGATCTCTGAAGACTGGACCCATGACTGGACAATAAGAGAAGATCTCTGAAGACTGGACCCACGACTGGACAATAACAGAAGATCTCTGAAGACTGGACCCAGGACTGGACAATAAGAGAAGATCTCTGAAGACTGGACCCAAGACTGGACCATAAGAGAAGATCTCTGAAGACTGGACCCACGACTGGACAATAAGAGAAGATCTCTGAAGACTGGCCCCACAACTGGACAATAAGAGAAGATCTCTGAAGACTGGACCCACGACTGGACAATAAGAGAATATCTCTGAAGACTGGACCCACGACTGGACAATAACAGAAGATCTCTGAAGACTGGACCCACAACTGGACAATAAAAGAAGATCTCTGAAGACTGGACCCACGACTGGACAATAACAGAAGATCTCTGAAGACTGGACCCACAACTGGACAATAACAGAAGATCTCTGAAGACTGGCCCCACGACTGGACAATAACAGAAGATCTCTGAAGACTGGCCCCACGACTGGACCTACGACTGGACGATAAGAGAAGATCTCTGAAGACTGGACCCACGACTGGACAATAACAGAAGATCTCTGAAGACTGGACCCACAACTGGACAATAAAAGAAGATCTCTGAAGACTGGACCCACGACTGGACAATAACAGAAGATCTCTGAAGACTGGACCCACAACTGGACAATAACAGAAGATCTCTGAAGACTGGCCCCACGACTGGACAATAACAGAAGATCTCTGAAGACTGGCCCCACGACTGGACCTACGACTGGACAATAAGAGAAGATCTCTGAAGACTGGACCCACGACTGGACAATAACAGAAGATCTCTGAAGACTGGACCCACGACTGGACAATAACAGAAGATCTCTGAAGACTGGCCCCACGACTGGACCTACGACTGGACAATAAGAGAAGATCTCTGAAGACTGGCCCCACGACTGGACCTATGACTGGACAATAAGAGAAGATCTCTGAAGACTGGACCCACGACTGGACCTACGACTGGACAATAAGAGAAGATCTCTGAAGACTGGCCCCACGACTGGACCTACGACTGGACAATAAGAGAAGATCTCTGAAGACTGGCCCCACGACTGGACCTACGACTGGACAATAAGAGAAGATCTCTGAAGACTGGACCCACGACTGGACAATAACAGAAGATCTCTGAAGACTGGCCCCACGACTGGACCTACGACTGGACAATAAGAGAAGATCTCTGAAGACTGGCCCCACGACTGGACCTACGACTGGACAATAACAGAAGATCTCTGAAGACTGGACCCACGACTGGACCTACGACTGGACAATAACAGAAGATCTCTGAAGACTGGACCCACGACTGGACAATAACAGAAGATCTCTGAAGACTGGCCCCACGACTGGACCTATGACTGGACAATAAGAGAAGATCTCTGAAGACTGGCCCCACGACTGGACAATAACAGAAGATCTCTGAAGACTGGACCCAGGACTAGACAATAAGAGAAGATCTCTGAAGACTGGACCCACAACTGGACCCACGACTGGACAATAAGAGAAGATCTCTGAAGACTGGACCCAAGACTGGACCATAAGAGAAGATCTCTGAAGACTGGACCCACGACTGGACAATAAGAGAAGATCTCTGAAGACTGGACCCACGACTGGACAATAACAGAAGATCTCTGAAGACTGGACCCACAACTGGACAATAACAGAAGATCTCTGAAGACTGGACCCACGACTGGACAATAAGAGAAGATCTCTGAAGACTGGACCCACGACTGGACAATAACAGAAGATCTCTGAAGACTGGACCCACGACTGGACAATAACAGAAGATCTCTGAAGACTGGCCCCACGACTGGACAATAAGAGAAGATCTCTGAAGACTGGACCCACGACTGGACAATAAGAGAAGATCTCTGAAGACTGGACCCACGACTGGACAATAAGAGAAGATCTCTGAAGACTGGACCCACGACTGGACAATAAGAGAAGATCTCTGAAGACTGGACCCACGACTGGACAATAACAGAAGATCTCTGAAGACTGGACCCACGACTGGACAATAACAGAAGATCTCTGAAGACTGGACCCACAACTGGACAATAACAGAAGATCTCTGAAGACTGGACCCACAACTGGACAATAACAGAAGATCTCTGAAGACTGGACCCACGACTGGACAATAAGAGAAGATCTCTGAAGACTGGACCCACGACTGGACAATAAGAGAAGATCTCTGAAGACTGGACCCACGACTGGACAATAAGAGAAGATCTCTGAAGACTGGACCCACGACTGGACAATAACAGAAGATCTCTGAAGACTGGACCCACGACTGGACAATAACAGAAGATCTCTGAAGACTGGACCCATGACTGGACAATAACAGAAGATCTCTGAAGACTGGACCCACAACTGGACAATAACAGAAGATCTCTGAAGACTGGACCCACGACTGGACAATAACAGAAGATCTCTGAAGACTGGACCCACGACTGGACAATAACAGAAGATCTCTGAAGACTGGACCCACGACTGGACAATAACAGAAGATCTCTGAAGACTGAACCCACGACTGGACAATAACAGAAGATCTCTGAAGACTGGCCCCACAACTGGACAATAAGAGAAGATCTCTGAAGACTGGCCCCACAACTGGACAATAAGAGAAGATCTCTGAAGACTGGACCCACGACTGGACAATAACAGAAGATCTCTGAAGACTGGACCCACGACTGGACAATAACAGAAGATCTCTGAAGACTGGCCCCAGGACTGGACAATAACAGAAGATCTCTGAAGACTGGCCCCAGGACTGGACAATAACAGAAGATCTCTGAAGACTGGACCCACGACTGGACAATAACAGAAGATCTCTGAAGACTGGACCCACGACTGGACAATAACAGAAGATCTCTGAAGACTGGACCCAGGACTGGTCAGTTCCACACATAACACACCGTTTAAACACAGCTCTAACTGAACCCCTGTGATCTGAACCAGGTGAGAGTGTGTGTACCTGCTGTCTCCTGCCGCTCATCTTCAGTGTCGTCATATGAGGTTTCCATGTCAGAGATCCACAAATCAATCCTCCTTCAAACTCTATTCCTCCGCTCTCCCTCTCCTCCTCTCCTCCTCTCCTCATCTGCGTCTGAACCACAGCAGCTGAAGATGACCAGCCCAACACCAGAGGAGGAAACCCCGCGCACACATTAGCATATTCAGAGGAACCACTGGCCACACACTCGCCCTCCATCTGCTGCCCGACCCATGAGAAGCAGAGACAATGAAGAGCGGATGGAGGAGCAGATGGAGGAGAGAGAGGACAGGACTGACTTTCTGCAGCGCTAAAGCTGATTCTGAGGCTGGACTGAGACTCAGGGAAGTGTTGGACCGCTCAAGTGTGTCTGAAGATTAAACCGCAAAAAAGAATATTTAAATATGAATCCTGCATGTTATGAGCGTCTCTGTGTGACACACACACAAAACACACCTACAGACACACACACTCTTTCACACACAGACACTCTCTCACACACACTCTTTCACACACAGACACACTCTCTCTCTCTCTCTCTCTCTCACACACACACACACATACACACACACACACTTGATCTTGCAAACGCAATCATTCTGATGCAACTTGAGGCAGCCATTCAGAATTATTCTGCATAATAAATTAGGCAAAAATTACAAACAATAAAATAAACTCCACAGTAGAGATGCACCGATATGAACATTTTTGATAACCGATAACTCTCGATATATTGGCAGATAAATGTAAAAAATGTTTTTTAAATTTGTATATAATTTATTTTTTATTTTTATAATTTTCATATACATTGATATAATTTTGTATAATTTTTATATAATTGATATAATTTTGTATAATTTTTATATAAATTGAGATATTTTTTATAATTTTTATATAAATTGATATAATTTTGTATAATTTTTATATAAATTTATTTTTTTTATAATTTTTATATAAATTGAGATATTTTTTTTATAATTTTTAAATAAATTGAGATAATTTTTATAACATTTTTATATAAATTGAGATCATTTTTATACTTTTTATATAAATTGATATATTTTTTTTATTCTTTTTATAGAAATTGAGATCATATTTTATAATTTTTATAGAAATTGAGATTAGTTTTATAATTTTTATATAAATTTAGATATTTTTTATAATTTGTATATACATTTAGATATTTTTTAATAATTTTTATATAAATTGAGATACTTTTTTATCATTTTTATATAATTTTTATTTATTTATCATTTTTATATAAATTGAGATAATTTATCATTTTTATATGAATTGAGATAATTTTCATATAATTTTTATATAATTTGAGATAATTTTTTATAGCGATGCACCGATATGAAAATGTTGGCCGATCTGATAATTCCTTATATTAGGAAGCCGATAACCGATATATTGGCCGATAAATCTAAATCCAAATTTTTCTTTACTTTTTTATAATTTTTAGATAATTTTTTATAGGGATGCACCGATTATAATTTTTAATTTTATATAATTTTGAGATCCTTTTTTACAGAGATGCACTGATATGAAAATGTTACCGATAATTCTTCATATTTGGAAGCAGATAACCGATATATTGGCTGATAAATATAATTTTGAGAGCCTGATAACAAAAATAAATCTCACCAGAGCCATGTCCCAAACACACGGTTATGATGTTCTCATTAAAATTATATGCAGCCGACATGACAGACTTATGCTGAACTGCATTTTCCTTGTTGAAGTGATTCCAATCATATTTCAAGCAATTCATAACCATCATGTTCAACAGAGTGCATCTGAAGAGTCTCAGCAGAGGGAAACCATACAGTATTTATCAGCTTTAATATAAAAATGAACATGTATGGTGTCGGCTGTGAGTGCATCTGTGTTTGTGTGAGAGTGGTGGTGCAGCTGATGGTGGTGGAGCAGCTGATGGTGGTGGTGGAGCAGCTGATGGTGCTGCTGAATGGTATTGTGTCCGTCCCCATGGGGTAAAGGGAGGCTGTGTCCACTCACCCGTGAGCAGCGGCTCTGTCTGACACATAAAGCAGAAGGTTCTCATGACCACCAGAGACACACACACACACACACACACACACACACACACACACACACACACACACACACACACACACACACACACACACACACACACACACACACACACACACACACACACACACACACACACACACACACACACACACACACACACACACACACACACACACACACACACCTCGTTCAGCTTCCCAAGGGCCAACGGAGAGCCCAGATTCCCACAAGCGGAGCTGTCTGGGATAACTGGAGGAATGTTAAATCATAGCTCATGTGTCATCTCATACTAGGCTTAATAAGAGAATCAATCTGACCAGCTTTACCAGAACTAATCCTACAGGCCAAACACGACCACATGTGCCAGAAACACCTCGTTTATTCGAGAATACCCTTAATTAAAGTACAGGAACATCAACTACCCAGAATGCAATGCAGAGAACACGTATGGAATCGCGTAATCCAGTCATAAAAACTGCATTTACTGTATAATTAACATCAGCATTTGACCGTTTGATTTGAGAAAAACGATCATAAAAACAGATCTTCACAACCACCCGTCAAAATAAAAGTCCAGTTTAACTCGACAGAAATACATCCGTTATAATGTTTCGTCCATGTTTCAACTTTAACAGTAAAGCTCATTATGAAGCTCGTTATTTGACAAAACAAGTTTGATTCCAAGTGTCCAAGTGAATAGAAAGATTGTTATATAATAATGACTTTATTTCTGAGAGTGTACATACAGTGTTTTCCATTTATTACTATTCCGCCACAGTTTCATAATGAACCAAAAATATTTTAAAACTGCACCTTTTTGGCAAAGCATCTGTCAAAACGAACTGAAATTGAAAGCGTGATATGGCTTTGTGCCTTTACCAAATCACAATATTAATGCAATGCGTCTCAGAGTGGCTCAGGTCACAGTAAACTCATCTCTTCATGTGTTGTGAGTTTAGGGCGCATTTGGGAACGTAGCGACCAATCACACATTATTATGACATTTGCATAATGTCAATTTTTATTTTAAACAGTTTTTTAAAATGGCGGGTGCCGGTGTATGGCATGCATTCGGCCAATCAATGTACACTTAGTTTCTCGTTAATTTAATGTCTTTTTTTTCATGTTGCAACCCTGACCCATTTCCTGTTGACCATCAGGCGTTCAGCATCAGGTCACCGACTCACACACACATTCATGTCAATCAATCGTGTGTTGACCTGTTTCATGGGTCCAGCCAATGACAGAAAACATCCCACCATTAACTGAGCATCTGAAAACATCCGAGAGTTGATCACACAATACACCACTTCACCACCGTCTCCTGTACAGGCTTTCACTCCACAAGGACATCAATATATCAATGCAAAAAGCAGAATCGATTAATTCCACACTGGTCATGAATATTCACTCAGCTCAACACTGTTTGACTACACACCCAAGTTGGGTTGAAAATGAACTAGCCCAGCGATTGGGTTGTTTTAACCCAGCAATTGGGTTGTTTTAACCCAGCGAATGGGTTGTTTTAACCCAGCGATTATGATTGGGTTGTTTTAACCCAGCGATTGGGTTGTTTTAACCCAGCGAATGGGTTGTTTTAAACCAGAGATTGGGTTGTTTTAACCCAGCGATTGCGTTGTTTTAACCCAGCGATTGGGTTGTTTTAACCCAGCGAATGGGTTGTTTTAACCCGACGATTATGATTGGGTTGTTTTAACCCAGCGAATGGGTTGTTTTAACCCAGCGATTGCGTTGTTTTAACCCAGCGATTGGGTTGTTTTAACCCAGCGATTGGGTTGTTTTAACCCAGCGATTGGGTTGTTTTAACCCAGCGATTGCGTTGTTTTAACCCAGCGATTGGGTTGTTTTAACCCAGCGAATGGGTTGTTTTAACCCAGCGAATGGGTTGTTTTAACCGAGCGATTGGTTTTTTTTAACCCAGCGATTGAGTTGTTTTAACCCAGCGATTGGGTTGTTTTAACCCAGCGATTGCGTTGTTTTAACCCAGCGATTGGGTAGTTTTAACCCAGCGATTGGGTTGTTTTAACCCAGCGAATGGGTTGTTTTAACCCAGCGATTGGGTTGTTTAAACCCAGCGAATGGGTTGTTTTAAGCGAATGGGTTGTTTTAACCCAGCGATTGGGTTGTTTTAATCCAGCGAATGGGTTGTTTTAACCAAGCGATTGAGTTGTTTTAACCCAGCGATTGGGTTGTTTAAACCCAGCGAATGGGTTGTTTTAACCCAGCGAATGGGTTGTTTTAACCCAGCGAATGGGTTGTTTTAACCCATTAAATGGGTTATTTTAACCAAGCGATTGGGTTGTTTTAACCCATCAAATGGGTTGTTTTAACCCAGCGATTGGGTTGTTTTAACCCAGAGAATGGGTTGTTTAAACCCAGCGATTGGGTTGTTTTAACCCAGCGAATGGGTTGTTTTAACCCAGCGAATGGGTTGTTTTAACCCAGCGATTGGGTTGTTTTAATCCAGCGAATGGGTTGTTTTAACCAAGCGATTGAGTTGTTTTAACCCAGCGATTGGGTTGTTTTAACCCAGCAAATGGGTTGTTTTAACCCAGCGAATGGGTTGTTTTAACCCAGCAAATGGGTTGTTTTAACCCATTAAATAGGTTATTTTAACCAAGCGATTGGGTTGTTTTAACCCATCAAATGGGTTGTTTTAACCCAGCGATTGGGTTGTTTTAACCCAGAGAATGGGTTGTTTAAACCCAGCGATTGGGTTGTTTTAACCCATCAAATTGGTTGTTTTAACCCAGCGATTGGATTAAATGTTTGCTTAAAATAACCCAATCACTCAGGTTTATTAGGCTGCTGTCACTTTAAGAGATTATGCACGGATCCAAAATACTGATACACATCATGCGCTCTCCACTATTTACGGTCCATAGCTGACTTTGTTCTCCTGAAGACTCAGCAAACAGGCATTGTCACCATTTTGAATGTATTTCGTTTAAACGCAATAAGCAAATTTGGTTCTCGCGAGCTGTTTGATAGCCACTTATATAGAAAGCTTAAAGCGGTTATGAACTGAGAAATCAAACAAAAGATGACGAGGAGAGAAGTCTCACAGCTGTCAATCACAGCAGTGGGCGTTTACACTGAAGTCTCACAGCGGCCAATCACAGCAGTGGGCGTTTACACTGAAGTCTCACAGCGGCCAATCACAGCAGTGGGCGTTTACACTGAAGTCTCACAGCTGTCAATCACAGAAGTGGGCGTTTACACTGAAGTCTCACAGCGGCCAATCACAGCAGTGGGCGTTTACACTGAAGTCTCACAGCGGCCAATCACAGTAGTGGGCGTTTACACTGAAGTCTCACAGCTGTCAATCACAGCAGTGGGCGTTTACACTGAAGTCTAACAGCTGTCAATCACAGCAGTGGGCGTTTACACTGAAGTCTAACAGCTGTCAATCACAGCAGTGGGCGTTTACACTGAAGTCTAACAGCGGCCAATCACAGCAGTGGGCGTTTACACTGAAGTCTAACAGCGGCCAATCACAGTAGTGGGCGTTTACACTGAAGTCTCACAGCTGTCAATCACAGCAGTGGGCGTTTACACTGAAGTCTAACAGCGGCCAATCACAGCAGTGGGCGTTTACACTGAAGTCTCACAGCTGTCAATCACAGCAGTGGGCGTTTACACTGAAGTCTAACAGCGGCCAATCACAGCAGTGGGCGTTTACACTGAAGTCTCACAGCGGCCAATCACAGCAGTGGGGGCGTTTACACTGAAGTCTAACAGCTGTCAATCACAGCAGTGGGCGTTTACACTGAAGTCTCACAGCGGCCAATCACAGCAGTGGGCGTTTACACTGAAGTCTAACAGCGGCCAATCACAGCAGTGGGCGTTTACACTGAAGTCTCAGAGCTGTCAATCACAGCAGTGGGCGTTTACACTGAAGTCTAACAGCTGTCAATCACAGCAGTGGGCGTTTACACTGAAGTCTCAGAGCTGTCAATCACAGCAGTGGGCGTTTACACTGAAGTCTCAGAGCTGTCAATCACAGCAGTGGGCGTTTACACTGAAGTCTAACAGCGGCCAATCACAGCAGTGGGCGTTTACACTGAAGTCTAACAGCTGTCAATCACAGCAGTGGGCGTTTACACTGAAGTCTCAGAGCTGTCAATCACAGCAGTGGGCGTTTACACTGAAGTCTCAGAGCTGTCAATCACAGCAGTGGGCGTTTACACTGAAGTCTAACAGCTGTCATTAGGTGTGTTCGACATCGGCTGCGGCTGGATGCAACTGACCGGCGAGAGTAGCCGCGTGCAGGCGGAGGAGCTGCAAACACAGACGTGAAGTCGGACACTTTCTGCTTCCCGCGGTGACGCTCGCGCTGTGTTTGCACACTTTATCAGCTGAAGTGAAATAAATGCAATATTTGGCAATACACAGATGTTTCAGAGACATTATTGTCATGTAATACTTTATGCACTGCTTAATACAGCGTGTGTTTTTACAAGAATAAAGTCCAACATATAAGCCTACACTATCAATGAAGTGGGGTCTATGTTTTTAATCAGTTATATTTTGATAAACATGACAATATAACATCGCGACTACATGAAAGGAGGTTTTACTGTTATAAAAAACAGATTTGTGCGCATTAGTGGAGCTGAAGGTTTTAGAATAAACACGAAAACACGTGATCGCTGTCATGCGGTGAATCTGGCCAATCGTGGAACGGCTGTGTCGTCATCAGAGCCCGTGCAGCCTCATGCAGTCGCTCTCGAGAAACTGCACCGGCTGTAATCGCCGGCTGCTCTCAAATCGCTCTCGCGGCACTTTGTTGACATAAGTCACTGTCACGTGGCGTCGGCGCTGCCTCAATCCGGACAAAATTTCTAACCGGCATGCACTGCTTCAAGTCAGCCGCCGATCGGTCTGCGCATCGCTGGGTGAAGTCGAACAAGCCTAATCACAGCAGTGGGCGTTTACACTGAAGTCTCACAGCGGCCAATCACAGCAGTGGGCGTTTACACTGAAGTCTCACAGCGGCCAATCACAGCAGTGGGCGTTTACACTGAAGTCTAACAGCGGCCAATCACAGCAGTGGGCGTTTACACTGAAGTCTCACAGCGGCCAATCACAGCAGTGGGCGTTTACACTGAAGTCTCACAGCGGCCAATCACAGCAGTGGGCGTTTACACTGAAGTCTCACAGCGGCCAATCACAGCAGTGGGCGTTTACACTGAAGTCTAACAGCGGCCAATCACAGCAGTGGGCGTTTACACTGAAGTCTCACAGCGGCCAATCACAGCAGTGGGCGTTTACACTGAAGTCTAACAGCGGCCAATCACAGCAGTGGGCGTTTACACTGAAGTCTCACAGCGGCCAATCACAGCAGTGGGCGTTTACACTGAAGTCTCACAGCGGCCAATCACAGCAGTGGGCGTTTACACTGAAGTCTCACAGCGGCCAATCACAGCAGTGGGCGTTTACACTGAAGTCTAACAGCGGCCAATCACAGCAGTGGGCGTTTACATTGAAGTCTCACAGCGGCCAATCACAGCAGTGGGCGTTTACACTGAAGTCTAACAGCATTTCTAAATTATGACAATTTTTTTTTATAATTATAAGTGCACCACAAGAAAATTAAAACAATAAAACAATAAAACCTATTAGCGAGCTCCTCCCCCTAGTGGGCGGAGTCATGTTTCATTTTCCATAGTATTAACTTTAAATGAGGAACACAGCTTGCTTAGACATATGGCTTTGATTTAATGGCCATTTCAGAGTAAAATATACAATATAAAAACAAATTTCATTTTGAAGGGAACTAATCCCGAAAGGTCCCGAAAAAAACTCTTATTTTTTAAGAGTGCAAGATCCTTGTATGGTGCTTTTCTCAAGCTTGAAGGCATAAAACACTCTATAAGTCTGTCATATAAGTTGGGAACAACTTCAGGGTGAGTAAAACGACCACAACAATGTTCACTTTTGGCTTGAAACATCTTTCTTTGGCTGACTTTGATGGCGGGGAGGAAATTTCCTCAAAACCTAATTGGCCTTTAACCACATGTTCCCCGGATCTGAATCAGCACATCTCTAATTGCATGTTGTTGGTGGTTTTCAGAGCCTGAGGGAAACTGAGCTCTTCTGAGGTTGTTTAAAACCAAAATGTGCCCTGTCATGTGACTTTACACCCTCGGTGAAGAGAAAAATGAAGCTTAGAAAAACATGAACCCCAGATGTTCGACCAGAAAGCACAGAACTGAGTGTGTGTGTTCACCCCGGCATACAAAGCAGATAATAAACTGCTAAAACCACACATAATGCCTTAATGTGAAGGAGATCACATGACCACCGAGCTGTCATGTGACTTCCTTTCAAAGGCACATGTTTATGGTTTGTGTGAAGGCTCGCTTTCTATCGGTGTGAATCTCGAATGTTGTTTATGAATTCTCCCGTCTGAATCGATGGAGCGGTTGAACAGCCACTCAAATCTGCCTGTGTCTGGGCTCATTGAATATTCATGAGCACAAACAGCTGCCCTATTGAATGCGCTGGCCTGAATGGCCGACTCCTTTATCTGCTGAGAGAGGCTTGACAGGCGAGCGCTGAGAACTTCACTGCTTCAGCTCTTTAGAGTCGACTTCACTACAGCACTGTTGGACACAGCATAAAGTTCAACTCATAATTTGGTGCTGGATTGACGTTTAAAAGATCGGGATTCAATCACTCATATGATCTTATTCCTAAATGACAACGATTGGTCTGTCTATTAAACCTTTTGACATTTTTATGATGGATAGATGCACTTTTATAATGGATAGATGCACTTTTATGATGGATAGATGCACTTTTATGATGGATAGATGCACTTTTATGATGGATAGATGCACTTTTATGATGGATAGATGCACTTTTATAATGGATAGATGCACTTTTATAATGGATAGATGCACTTTTATGATGGATAGATGCACTTTTATGATGGATAGATGCACTTTTATGATGGATAGATGCACTTTTATGATGGATAGATGCACTTTTATGATGGATAGATGCACTTTTATAATGGATAGATGCACTTTTATGATGGATAGATGCACTTTTATAATGGATAGATGCAGTTTTATGATGGATAGATGCACTTTTATGATGGATAGATGCACTTTTATTATGTTTGGATGTACTTTTATGATGGATGGATGCACTTTTATGATGGATGGATGCACTTTTATTATGTTTGGATGTACTTTTATGATGGATGGATGCACTTTTATAATGGATAGATGCACTTTTATAATGGATAGATGCACTTTTATGATGGATGGATGCACTTTTATTATGTTTGGATGTACTTTTATGATGGATGGATGCACTTTTATAATGGATAGATGCACTTTTATAATGGATAGATGCACTTTTATGATGGATAGATGCACTTTTATAATGGATAGATGCACTTTTATAATGGATAGATGCACTTTTATAATGGATAGATGCACTTTTATGATGGATAGATGCACTTTTATGATGGATAGATGCACTTTTATGATGGATAGATGCACTTTTATGATGGATAGATGCACTTTTATGATGGATAGATGCACTTTTATGATGGATAGATGCACTTTTATAATGGATAGATGCACTTTTATGATGGATAGATGCACTTTTATAATGGATAGATGCACTTTTATGATGGATAGATGCACTTTTATGATGGATGGATGCACTTTTATGATGGATGGATGCACTTTTATAATGGATAGATGCACTTTTATAATGGATAGATGCACTTTTATGATGGATAGATGCACTTTTATAATGGATAGATGCACTTTTATGATGGATAGATGCACTTTTATAATGGATAGATGCACTTTTATAATGGATAGATGCACTTTTATGATGGATAGATGCACTTTTATGATGGATAGATGCACTTTTATGATGGATAGATGCACTTTTATAATGGATAGATGCACTTTTATGATGGATAGATGCACTTTTATAATGGATAGATGCACTTTTATGATGGATAGATGCACTTTTATAATGGATAGATGCAGTTTTATGATGGATAGATGCACTTTTATGATGGATAGATGCACTTTTATTATGTTTGGATGTACTTTTATGATGGATGGATGCACTTTTATTATGTTTGGATGTACTTTTATGATGGATGGATGCACTTTTATTATGTTTGGATGCACTTTTATGATGGATAGATGCACTTTTATGATGGATAGATGCACTTTTATGATGGATAGATGCACTTTTATGATGGATGGATGCACTTTTATGATGGATAGATGCACTTTTATGATGGATAGATGCACTTTTTTATGTTTGGATGTACTTTTATGATGGATAGATGCACTTTTATGATGTTTGGATGTACTTTTATGATGGATGGATGCACTTTTATTATGTTTGGATGTACTTTTATGATGGATGGATGCACTTTTATTATGTTTGGATGCACTTTTATGATGGATAGATGCACTTTTATGATGGATAGATGCACTTTTATGATGGATAGATGCACTTTTATGATGGACAGATGCACTTTTATGATGGACAGATGCACTTTTATTATGTTTGGATGTACTTTTATGATGGATGGATGCACTTTTATTATGTTTGGATGTACTTTTATGATGGATGGATGCACTTTTATGATGGATAGATGCACTTTTATGATGGATAGATGCACTTTTATGATGGATGGATGCACTTTTATGATGGATAGATGCACTTTTATGATGGATAGATGCACTTTTATGATGGATGGATTCACTTTTATGATGGATGGATGCACTTTTATGATGGATAGATGCACTTTTATGATGGATGGATGCACTTTTATGATGGATAGATGCACTTTTATGATGGATGGATGCACTTTTATAATGGATAGATGCACTTTTATGATGGATAGATGCACTTTTATGATGGATGGATGCACTTTTATAATGGATAGATGCACTTTTATGATGGATAGATGCACTTTTATGATGGATAGATGCACTTTTATGATGGATAGATGCATTTTTATGATGGACGGATGCACTTTTATGATGGACGGATGCACTTTTATGATGGATAGATGCACTTTTATGATGGATAGATGCACTTTTATGATGGATGGATGCACTTTTATGATGGATAGATGCACTTTTATGATGGATAGATGCACTTTTATGATGGATGGATTCACTTTTATGATGGATGGATGCACTTTTATGATGGATAGATGCACTTTTATGATGGATGGATGCACTTTTATGATGGATAGATGCACTTTTATGATGGATGGATGCACTTTTATAATGGATAGATGCACTTTTATGATGGATAGATGCACTTTTATGATGGATGGATGCACTTTTATAATGGATAGATGCACTTTTATGATGGATAGATGCACTTTTATGATGGATAGATGCACTTTTATGATGGATAGATGCACTTTTATGATGGACAGATGCACTTTTATGATGGACAGATGCACTTTTATTATGTTTGGATGTACTTTTATGATGGATGGATGCACTTTTATTATGTTTGGATGTACTTTTATGATGGATGGATGCACTTTTATGATGGATAGATGCACTTTTATGATGGATAGATGCACTTTTATGATGGATGGATGCACTTTTATGATGGATAGATGCACTTTTATGATGGATAGATGCACTTTTATGATGGATGGATTCACTTTTATGATGGATGGATGCACTTTTATGATGGATAGATGCACTTTTATGATGGATGGATGCACTTTTATGATGGATAGATGCACTTTTATGATGGATGGATGCACTTTTATAATGGATAGATGCACTTTTATGATGGATAGATGCACTTTTATGATGGATGGATGCACTTTTATAATGGATAGATGCACTTTTATGATGGATAGATGCACTTTTATGATGGATAGATGCACTTTTATGATGGATAGATGCATTTTTATGATGGACGGATGCACTTTTATGATGGACGGATGCACTTTTATGATGGATAGATGCACTTTTATGATGGATAGATGCACTTTTATGATGGATGGATGCACTTTTATGATGGATAGATGCACTTTTATGATGGATAGATGCACTTTTATGATGGATGGATTCACTTTTATGATGGATGGATGCACTTTTATGATGGATAGATGCACTTTTATGATGGATGGATGCACTTTTATGATGGATAGATGCACTTTTATGATGGATGGATGCACTTTTATAATGGATAGATGCACTTTTATGATGGATAGATGCACTTTTATGATGGATGGATGCACTTTTATAATGGATAGATGCACTTTTATGATGGATAGATGCACTTTTATGATGGATAGATGCACTTTTATGATGGACGGATGCACTTTTATGATGGATAGATGCACTTTTATGATGGATGGATGCACGAACGGTTGCCATCACACTGCACATGACAGCTGGATTTACCCAGGACTGGACATGATTTATGATCATCTTCATGTAGAAAGAACAGAGGAATTTTCCCGCCATTTCAACTTCTAGCACATTCAGTACAGTACAAACACATATAAAGCATAATACGAGTCGCTTGGGCAGGGTTATCACCGGTAACTCAAGGTAAAACTGTTAAAAACATTTATTTCAACTGAAGCTTAAATAAAATAAAAACTGAAATAAGTTTGAATTGAAGCACTAAACTAGAGATAAATAAATAACACAAGCTCAAACGTCGTCTCATGAGAGATGATTATACTTATGAAATGATCAGGATGTGTCAACTTCCCAAAGTATTCCACGTGAGCCATTGCTGATTCCCAAAACTTCCCCAAACGCCGTTAGCTCACACGCTCTTGAGTTTGCTGCAGCTGTCGTGTGAAGGGAAGCTGGGGAATCTGGGATACGGTCATCCCACATGCTCTTTCCAGCGCTAATGCAATGCCACGGATGAGGAAGACCCTGAGCGGGAGAGAACACACAACACCAGCTGATGGGAACCCAAGCACAGAACCAGAACCAGCATCACATGACCAATATCCCACTGGAGCTCGATCAGGGACGTGTTGCACAACATGCCGGAGGGACTGGAGAGTGTCTGGGAGACACAGGGGAATGTGGGATGAGGAAAGTCAAGAGCTCGTCTAATCCTGCAATGAAAACAACTGAGAGCCTAAATGTTATTATTCCCAAAACTGTGTTAAAAAACTCCAGATGATGATGTATTTCCAATGAAATAAAGTCAATAAACTGAAGGACCCGAGCCATACCTAGAAACCAGAGACCTGTATTTTGCAACTTTTTTCCCTGACACTTTAATGATGGATAGATGCATTTTTATGATGAATAGATGCACTTTTATGATGGATAGATGCACTTTTATGATGGATAGATGCACTTTTATGATGGATAGATGCACTTTTATGATGGACAGATGCACTTTTATGATGGATAGATGCATTTTTATGATGAATAGATGCACTTTTATGATGGACAGATGCATTTTTATGATGAATAGATGCACTTTTATAATGAATAGATGCACTTTTATAATGGATAGATGCATTTTTATGATGGATAGATGCACTTTTATGATGGATAGATGCACTTTTATGATGGACAGATGCACTTTTATGATGGATGGATGCACTTTTATGATGGACAGATGCACTTTTATAATGAATAGATGCACTTTTATGATGGACAGATGCACTATTATGATGAATAGATGCACTTTTATAATGAATAGATGCACTTTTATGATGGATAGATGCACTATTATGATGGATAGATGCACTTTTATGATGAATAGATGCACTTTTATGATGGATAGATGCATTTTTATGATGAATAGATGCACTTTTATAATGAATAGATGCACTTTTATAATGGATAGATGCACTTTTATGATGGATAGATGCACTTTTATGATGGATAGATGCATTTTTATGATGAATAGATGCACTTTTATAATGAATAGATGCACTTTTATAATGGATAGATGCACTTTTATGATGGACAGATGCACTTTTATGATGGATAGATGCACTTTTATGATGGATAGATGCACTTTTATGATGGATGGATGGATGGATGCACTTTTATGATGGATAGATGCACTTTTATGATGGATAGATGCATTTTTATGATGATAGATGCACTTTTATGATGGATAGATGCACTTTTATAATGGCTAGATGCACTTTTATGATGGACAGATGCACTTTTATGATGGATGGATGCACTTTTATGATGGATAGATGCACTTTTATGATGGATAGATGCATTTTTATGATGATAGATGCACTTTTATGATGGATAGATGCACTTTTATGATGATAGATGCACTTTTATGATGGATAGATGCACTTTTATGATGGATAGATGCATTTTTATGATGATAGATGCACTTTTATGATGGATAGATGCACTTTTATGATGGATAGATGCACTTTTAGGATGGATAGATGCACTTTTAGGATGGATAGATGCACTTTTATGATGGATAGATGCACTTTTATAATGGCTAGATGCACTTTTATGATGGACAGATGCACTTTTATGATGGACAGATGCACTTTTATAATGGATAGATGCACTATTATGATGGATAGATGCATTTTTATGATGAATAGATGCACTTTTATGATGGATAGATGCATTTTTATGATGAATAGATGCACTTTTATAATGAATAGATGCACTTTTATAATGGATAGATGCACTTTTATGATGGACAGATGCACTTTTATGATGGATAGATGCACTTTTATGATGGATAGATGCACTTTTATGATGGATGGATGGATGGATGCACTTTTATGATGGATAGATGCACTTTTATGATGGATAGATGCATTTTTATGATGATAGATGCACTTTTATGATGGATAGATGCACTTTTATGATGGATAGATGCACTTTTATAATGGCTAGATGCACTTTTATGATGGACAGATGCACTTTTATGATGGATGGATGCACTTTTATGATGGATAGATGCACTTTTATGATGGATAGATGCATTTTTATGATGATAGATGCACTTTTATGATGATAGATGCACTTTTATGATGGATGGATGCACTTTTATGATGGATGGATGCACTTTTATGATGGACAGATGCACTTTTATGATGGATGGATGCACTTTTATGATGGATAGATGCACTTTTATGATGGACAGATGCACTTTTATGATGGATAGATGCACTTTTATGATGGATAGATGCACTTTTATGATGGATAGATGCACTTTTATGATGGATAGATGCACTTTTATGATGGATAGATGCATTTTTATGATGATAGATGCACTTTTATGATGGATAGATGCACTTTTATGATGGACAGATGCACTTTTATGATGGATAGATGCACTTTTATAATGGATAGATGCACTTTTATGATGGACAGATGCACTTTTATGATGGATAGATGCATTTTTATGATGATAGATGCACTTTTATGATGATAGATGCACTTTTATGATGGATAGATGCACTTTTATGATGGACAGATGCACTTTTATGATGGATAGATGCACTTTTATGATGGATAGATGCATTTTTATGATGATAGATGCACTTTTATGATGGATAGATGCACTTTTATGATGATAGATGCACTTTTATGATGGATAGATGCATTTTTATGATGATAGATGCACTTTTATGATGATAGATGCACTTTTATGATGGACAGATGCACTTTTATGATGGATAGATGCACTTTTATAATGGCTAGATGCACTTTTATGATGGACAGATGCACTTTTATGATGGATGGATGCACTTTTATAATGGATAGATGCACTTTTATGATGGATAGATGCACTTTTATGATGGATAGATGCACTTTTATAATGGCTAGATGCACTTTTATAATGGATGGATGTAGTAATATATGTAGTAGAAAACCCATGAAAGATCCACGTAAACCATTATATATTTGGACAATGGGCGGCGCCATTTTGTTTGCATTAAAACACCACAAAACAACCAATTTCAGATGTAACAAGGAATCTGTGAATATTATAATGCATTTTAACTTTGGTTACAGTTATTTATGAACACGTATTTATTATGAATACTATGCATTATACATAAAGGCTTTCAGTAAAGTGTTACCAAACTTTCTTTAAATTGAGGCTGAATTACACAAAGCAAGTAAACTCGGTATGAATGCTACATTACATAAGAGTTGAATATTTAACTTTTCCCTATAAAACTAAGGTTTTTGCACATTACTGTTGCAAATAAAAGTAATTTTTTTCTGCCTCTCAGTTCAAACTCAGAGCTTCACTGTTAAATTCCCAGTAAACAAACGTGATATTATTAGTAACTGCACTTATTAATGCAGAGCAATAGTAATGTTATTCTGGAGCAATGGCATGGACTCTTTTGGCTTATAACAGTAAAGCAACCATGGTTTTCTCTAGTTTTGAGCTTGGGTTTGTGCGAGAGTCGTGGCCATTCACATGTTAAAGGCTCCTCGGTGGCCAAATGAAGAGATTCAGGGGCTTTTGTCCAGCAGTAAATGAGCGGAGCACAAAGAGCATCTGTGAAGTCTTCAATGAGCTCCACAGGCCCACTGCCAAAACCTTCAGGCCTTTCGACTGCCTTTAAAGCCACATTCCCAATAACTTTCACTCAGACGGTTCAAACCAAGACCACGGAGATGTGTGTGTGTGTGTGTGTGTGTGTGTGTGTGTGTGTGTGTGTGTGTGTGTGTGTGTGTGTGTGTGTGTGGGGGTCTACCCTCTTTATTTCTGTGGTACAGTTGGAGTTCACAGCTTAAAAATTGTGACTATTTGAGCGTCTTCTACTTCAAACGACGTAGTGTGTTTTGAAAAGGCCGAAGCCAAGAAATACGAGTAAAGGAGGATTGATATCATTTCATGCAGGGATTTGACATCTGGCCAGGAAGAACAACCAATAAACACACAGGGCAGCAGATAACAGGAAAACCACACTACATTCCCCACACATGACGTTTAAAACCCATTCATTATCGATTCGGAGTAATAACGGTATCAACATTTTTCGATACACCAACAAAAATTGGTGCAGAAACTATTTTCGCTCAGATATTGCTAGTAAATTTAATTAAAAATGGCAAAGGAGAAGAAACGGCAAGGAATGATTTATTTAAATGTGAAATTTTGAAGTAGAAAAGACTGAAATAGTATTTTCTTGTAAAACAATGTACAAAAATAAATAATAATAATAATTCTAATAATAATAGCAATTAAAGACATTTTACGATGATTTAAGGCAAAATGGCTGAAAAATCACAAATACAGTCACTAGTCATATGATTTAAAGGTTTATCACTTTTGACCAATAGGTGGCGCTGTGACCAAATTGATGTGTTGTGGTCAGAGTGAAGTGACAATGACATACGCAAAGATTGGTGTCAATATGTCAAAGCCTCAGAGTCATTTTGGAGCTTTGTTGATGCGCTACACAAAACCGGTTTCGTCTGTCAACACGAAATCAATAACTATTTGTTGGCAAAGTCTGAAGATGTTACGATTCGATTTTAGTGAAAATCGGACAAATGATCTAGGAGGAGTTCGAAATGGCGATGAACGTTTGGCCAAATATGGCTAAATTGGTATCTATGTTGAATTTAATCAAGTTATTAGCATTTTTGGAAATTTCATTATAACTTTTGACCACAAGTTGGCGCTTCCCTGAAACTTTTTGAGCACCTCCAGGGCTTGGTGTCGATTACCAAGTTTCATAACGATACGCCAATGCAGTCGTAAAATATAACATTTAAAATATAACAAAATATAACGACTCTCAAAATGGCCGTTATGACATTTTACGATAAAATTCAAAATGGCTACCTCTCAAAATGGCCGTTATAGCATTTTACGCCAAAATTCAAAATGGCTGACTCCCAAAATGGCCTTTATAGCATTTTACGACAAAATTCAAAATAGCCGACTCCCAAAATGGCCGTTATGACATTTTACGATAAAATTCAAAATGGCTGACTCTCAAAATGGCCGTTATAGCATTTTACGACAAAATTCAAAATGGCCAACTCCCAAAATGGCCGTGATAGCATTTTACAACAAAATTCAAAATGGCTGACTCCCAAAATGGCAGTTATAGCATTTTACAACAAAATTCAAAATGGCTGACTCCCAAAATGGCCGTTATAGCATTTTACAACAAAATTCAAAATGGCTGACTCCCAAAATGGCAGTTATAGCATTTTACAACAAAATTCAAAATGGCCAACTCCCAAAATGGCCGTTATAGCATTTTACAACAAAATTCAAAATAGCCGACTCCCAAAATGTCCGTTATAGCATTTTACGACAAAATTCAAAATGGCTGACTCCCAAAATGGCAGTTATAGCATTTTACAAAAAAATTCAAAATGGCCAACTCCCAAAATGGCCGTTATAGCATTTTACAACAAAATTCAAAATGGCTACCTCTCAAAATGGCCGTTATAGCATTTTACGACAAAATTCAAAATGGCCAACTCCCAAAATGGCCGTTATAGCATTTTACAACAAAATTCAAAATGGTCAACTCCCAAAATGGCCGTTATAGCATTTTACAACAAAATTCAAAATAGCCGACTCCCAAAATGGCCGTTATAGCATTTTACGACAAAATTCAAAATGGCTGACTCCCAAAATGGCAGTTATAGCATTTTACAACAAAATTCAAAATGGCCAACTCCCAAAATGGCCGTTATAGCATTTTACAACAAAATTCAAAATGGCTACCTCTCAAAATGGCCGTTATAGCATTTTACAACAAAATTCAAAATAGCCGACTCCCAATATGGCCGTTATAGCATTTTACGACAAAATTCAAAATGGCTGACTCCCAATATGGCCGTTATAGCATTTTACGACAAAATTCAAAATGGCCAACTCCCAAAATGGCCGTTATAGCATTTTACAACAAAATTCAAAATGGCCAACTCCCAAAATGGCCGTTATAGCATTTTACAACAAAATTAAAAATGGCCGACTCCCAAAATGGCCGTTATAGCATTTTACAACAAAATTCAAAATGGCCGACTCTCAAAATGGCCGTTATAGCATTTTACGACAAAATTCAAAATGGCCGACTCTCAAAATGGCTGTTCTAGCATTTTACGACAAAATTCAAAATGGCTGACTCTCAAAATGGCCGTTATAGCATTTTACAACAAAATTCAAAATAGCCGACTCCCAAAATTGGCCGTCATAGCATTTTACAACAAAATTCAAAATGGCCGACTCCCAAAATGGCCGTTATAGCATTTTACAATAAAATTCAAAATAGCCGACTCCCAAAATGGCCGTTATAGCATTTTACAACAAAATTCAAAATGGCCGACTCCCAAAATGGCCGTTATAGCATTTTACGACAAAATTCAAAATGGCAGACTCCCAAAATATCCGTTATAGCATTTTACGACAAAATTCAAAATAAGTCTGAAAGTGTCAGACCGACTGAGCAATTAAAGGCATTTTAAGATGATTTTAGGCAAAATGGTTTGAAAAATTACAAATACAGTCACTAGTCATATGATTTAAAGGCTTATCCCTTTGAACCAATAGGTGGCGCTGTGACCAAATTGATGTGTTGTGGTCAGAGTGAGGTGACAATGACACACGCAAAGTTTGGTGTCAATATGCCAAAGCACTGCAGAGATACAGCCTCAGAGTCGTTTTGGCATCATGCCTCAACTTCGTCGCTGCGGTATACAAAAACGGTTTCGTCTGTCGAACACAAAATTATTAACTGTTTCCTGTCATGGTCTGAAGATGCTCTGATTCGATTTTGGTGAAAATCAGACCAATGGTCTACGAGGAGTTCGAAAAAGCATGTTTGAAAAGGAAATCAAAATGGCGGACATGACGTTAGGCCAAATTTGGTAAAATTGGGATCTATGTTCTTGGCATGACCCAAGGAATCAGTTAAAACCAGTTTCAAATTGAATCAAAAGTTATTTGCGTTTTGGGAAAATTCATTATAACTTGTCCACAAGGTACTTTTTGAGTTTTTGAGTACTTTCAGGGCTTGGTGCACATACCGAGTTTCGAAATGATACGCCAATGCGTTCGTAAAACATAGCATTTTTGGACTAAATTTAAAATGGCTGACACGCAAAATGGTTGATATGGGAAAATTGGGTGTGGTATGGCTCGGCGAGATGCCCCGAATCTAAAGAGACCAGTTTTGTAATCAAAAATATAATTTTTTTGCATCTCTGGACCACTAGGTGGCACTGTTCTGAAACTGTGCAGGTCGCCTCAGGTCATGGTTGGCATAACACACACACCGAAGTTGCATCCGAAATCGAATACTTCTATACTATATAGTATGCGAAAAACAGTACGCCAGCAGAGTATGTCAGAATTCATAGTATTCGAAAAACAGTGGTCAAAAAGTACCAAGATGACCTACTACTTCCGGCGAGATTCTGAAGTGTGCATACGATGGACTTGCATTTAATATCCCATGAGGCCACGGGAGACGATTTATGAATGGAGGTGATGGGACGCAACTGATGCTGGTAGGTCACATGATCATGACAACACGGCGGATGTAGGATTACATTCATACTACATTCATTCATACTATATAGAACGTACTTTTTTAATGGTCGCGAAGTTGGTTCAAATTCAAAAGTAGTACCAACTCACATAGTACGCGATTTCAAACGCGAAGTTTGGTCAGAATACGCTAAATCGCTGTGGAGATATAGCCTGACTTTCACTTTTGTGGCCACTTTATCGAGTTCGTTAACACGTTATTCGAGAACAGTTTGACTAATCCTCTTGAATCTAATATTGTTTTTTCAGCATAAGTTGAAGATTTAAATAAATATGTAAATAATGATACATTTTCGTGGAAATTGGAGCAGTGGCCAAGGAGGAGTTTGAAAAAGTAGGTTTTTCGGAAAGTTCAAAATGGTGGGAACATTTTCATGATGGAAAATTACGTCATAGGGTACATTTTTTGGATTGATCTGGTTATTTTATTTAGGTCATGTGAATGCATGATTTTACAGCGTTGAGTGTTGTAGCCAATCACAGGCATTTCTGTTGAAAATAATGACCGGTCATATGTTTAATTTACCAGGAATGAGAATCCATATAGATTAAAACAAGTTTTATATAGTCTCTAAACGCTGAATGAATTTTAGTGCAAGTTTACGTTTTACACAAATCTTCCCATTATCTACAAATCCTCTCATCATAACAAACAAAAGCACAGATACAATTCAAATAAAGATTTATTGTGAAGTTTAGTCAGAAGTTTGTGTTTTTCATGAGACATTGTGATTTTCCCTACAATTAGCCTATATATTTAACACTTCAGTACAAATACAGTAACAAAAATAGATATTTTAATTAGGGCTGTCAAAAGATTAATCGCGATTAATCGCATCCAAAATAAAAGTTTGTGTTTACATAATATATGTGTGTGTACTCTGTTAATTATTATTTAAATATAAATACACACACAAGCATGTATATATTTAAGAAAAAAATATTATTTTTATATATAAAACATTTATATTTATATACATTATGGATTATATAAATGTATATACAGTATATACATGCAAATATTTCTTAAATATATACATGAATGTGTGTGTATTTATATATAAATAATAATTAACAGAGTACACACACATATATTATGTAAACACAAACTTTTATTTTGGATGCGATTAATCGCGATTAATCTTTTGACAGCCCTAATTTTAATGTTATAATAGTGATTTGATGATCTATAAAAGTTCTGATGGCTAATGAGCCAATAAGTGTTCCTCTTCCGCCATCTACTGGTTATAGTGGTCATTGCGTTTATAATTTAAATGTTGTTAACGTCCGAATGTTATTTTATGATACTCGATACACAACAGGTGAATATAACTGAATGATTCTATCATATACAGAATTTAACCCAAGAAAGACGTTTTAAACAGTGTTTAAAAAAAAACAGGGCAACCAATTGAATTCAACTCTTTTTATCCAGGCATTATTCATATTCATTATTCATAGGCATTATACGTTATGCCTTGAATGGGCTACTTCATAGTGGCACTAGAGGGATTGAGTTAGAGACTCCAAAATTGCTCTGGTCACAGATCAGACTGTCCTCCCCACAAGCGGTTCTATGGGCGGCCATTGATTCCCAGACAGAATAAGAAGAAGAACGCTAACAAACGCTTCACACCTTCGATGCTCGCCCCCTAATAAAGATTGAATAATGTAAATGCACAGTGGGATGTGAAACAAACATGTCAAGATGAGGATTATATGAGTATATCAGCTACTTTACAACTTTGAATGAGACTCATCCAATCAGAATATAGAGTCTGAACTCAATAGTCCAACCCTCAATGCACGACCCAATCACGACCCTTCATTCACATGATTGACAGGTCTCCTACCACCTGTTCAAATGTCTAAATGGAAGGCAGTGTTAATTTTGTTGACGAATAATTTGTGTCATAATTTTCGTCAACAACCTTTTTTCTCTGATGAAAACGAGACGATAACTAAATAAAAACTAGTGTTGAATGACAAAAACTATGACGAAAACCTACTGTCATTTTCGTCAACAAATAAAAACGAGACGAAAATGTTAGTGAGGGATTAGGGAAGAGATGGGATCAGAACTGATGTCCTGTGTCACAGATGAACACATTTGATCTGAACTGATCTATCAATCAATAACACACATTTATGCCAGACCAGTGTTTATGAACTAATGCTGATGAATAATGAGTGTTTACTTTACCATGTTTATATAGTAATATGTTTTAGACGGTTGTAATGACGCATATTTGATCTCCTGAACTTGAATGAGCTCCTGCAGCTGCAATAAAAGCGCAGATATTTCAAAATAAGAGTCCTGGTGTATTTACAGCTCGTTTATCATTAAAAGTCATGCATTATATATTCGTTTTTGCTTACATAATAAACTGTATTTAATTTAATTCCCATTTAATTCATAGTCAGGAGGAAAGACCAGTATTTGACACATATTCAATAAAGTATCAGAGTTATAATAGTTCACTAAAAACATTAAAAACATCTTCATTACTTGAAATTAAATAAATGTTAACTGAAATTTAAAAAATAAATAAACAAACTTATTTGAAGCTTTAGCTTAACATGATATACTAACTAAAACAGAAATACAAAGTTATAAAAACTATATAGATGTTTTTTTTTAAAAGTGAATTGAGCTCTTTCGTGTATTTTTAATGTCAAAAACAAAACAATGTCAAAATGTCAGTTCGAGTGACAGTTGGTTATGTGACGCGTAAATGCTTAATGTATTACAATTGAACTAAACTCATTGGATTTTAGGAGACTAAAACTAGACTAAAACTAAAAACAATTCAGGCGACTAAAATATGACTAAAACAAAATGGCATTTTAGTCAAAAGACTAAAACTAAATCAAAATATGCTGTCAAAATGAACACTGATGGAAGGCTTGATTCGCTCTAGCGCTGACCCAGAAACCCCAAAATGACGGATTGTTGTTTACATATGTCCTGGTTACTGGCGTACAGCAATGTAAATAGGTCAACCAGGAAAAACATATTGATTTATTACCACCGCCTCGCATCGATACGGTCCACATCAGGATAGTCCAGCAATGCTAAATGGCGTCATGGAAAAAAGTGTACACTGAATATGTGCTGTAACCTATTGAGACGTTCATGTTTGCCCATTTGGAAAGGAAAGGCCAAAACACTGACGTCTGGAGCTTTCAGTCGCACTAATATTGGCAACTAATATATAAAGCTAAGAGGTTGAGCTCTTGCTAGCTCCATCATGTGGCTCTGAAACGATTCAGGGCAGGGCCGCAAATTCGACTCGCTCTTGCCCCTCTTGTCTTCTGAATGGTCCTTTGATGCTCAAATGTGAGGGAAATTGGCCATGCTTGAGCAAGCACTCCCACTCGGCATCGCCGCTTCCATATCATTTCATATCACAATTCACAATGCTCCTCTTTGTGTGCACTGCGATTATGAAGAGAAACAAATAAACATGATGGACAGGACCTACTTTTGGGAGAAGAGAGGAGACTAGATTATAGGAGCAGCAACCAAGCAGGACACATGCCATATTTGTTTCATTATCGTTACATTGCACAGTCAAACACGAGAATGAACCTCATTGGTTCTTGAGAAGCTCAAATGTGATGCGTGACACTAGAATGAACCTCATTGGTTCTTGAGAAGCTCAAATGTGATGCGTGACACTAGAATGAACCTCATTGGTTCTTGAGAAGCTCAAATGTGATGCGTGACACTAGAATGAACCTCATTGGTTCTTGAGAAGCTCAAATGTGATGCGTGACACTAGAATGAACCTCATTGGTTCTTGAGAAGCTCAAATGTGATGCGTGACACTAGAATGAACCTCATTGGTTCTTGAGAAGCTCAAACGTGATGCGTAACACGAGAATGAACCTCATTGGCTCTTGAGAAGCTCAAATGTGATGCGTAACACTAGAATGAACCTCATTGGTTCTTGAGAAGCTCAAATGTGATGCGTAACACTAGAATGAATCTCATTGGTTCTTGAGAAGCTCAAATGTGATGCGTAACACTAGAATGAACCTCATTGGTTCTGGCTGAAGCTCAAACGTGATGCGTAACACTAGAATGAACCTCATTGGTTCTTGAGAAGCTCAAACGTGATGCGTAACACCAGAATGAACCTCATTGGTTCTTGAGAAGCTCAAACGTGATGCGTAACACGAGAATGAACCTCATTGGTTCTTGAGAAGCTCAAACGTGATGCGTAACACTAGAATGAACCTCATTGGTTCTTGAGAAGCTCAAACGTGATGCGTAACACTAGAATGAACCTCATTGGTTCTCGAGAAGCTCAAACGTGATGCGTAACACGAGAATGAACCTCATTGGTTCTCGAGAAGCTCAAACGTGATGCGTAACACGAGAATGAACCTCATTGGTTCTCGAGAAGCTCAAACGTGATGCGTAACACTAGAATGAACCTCATTGGTTCTCGAGAAGCTCAAACGTGATGCGTAACACTAGAATGAACCTCATTGGTTCTCGAGAAGCTCAAACGTGATGCGTAACACGAGAATGAACCTCATTGGTTCTCGAGAAGCTCAAACGTTATGCGTAACACGAGAATGAACCTCATTGGTTCTTGAGAAGCTCAAACGTGATGCGTAACACCAGAATGAACCTCATTGGTTCTCGAGAAGCTCAAACGTTATGCGTAACACGAGAATGAACCTCATTGGTTCTCGAGAAGCTCAAACGTTATGCGTAACACGAGAATGAACCTCATTGGTTCTCGAGAAGCTCAAACGTGATGCGTAACACTAGAATGAACCTCATTGGTTCTCGAGAAGCTCAAACGTGATGCGTAACACTAGAATGAACCTCATTGGTTCTCGAGAAGCTCAAACGTTATGCGTAACACGAGAATGAACCTCATTGGTTCTTGAGAAGCTCAAACGTGACGCGTAACACGAGAATGAACCTCATTGGTTCTTGAGAAGCTCAAACGTGATGCGTAACACTAGAATGAACCTCATTGGTTCTTGAGAAGCTCAAACGTGATGCGTAACACTAGAATGAACCTCATTGGATCTGGCTGAAGCTCAAACGTGATGCGTAACACGAGAATGAACCTCATTGGTTCTTGAGAAGCTCAAACGTGATGCGTAACACGAGAATGAACCTCATTGGTTCTCGAGAAGCTCAAACGTGATGCGTAACACGAGAATGAACCTCATTGGTTCTTGAGAAGCTCAAACGTGATGCGTAACACTAGAATGAACCTCATTGGTTCTTGAGAAGCTCAAACGTGATGCGTAACACTAGAATGAACCTCATTGGATCTGGCTGAAGCTCAAACGTGATGCGTAACACGAGAATGAACCTCATTGGTTCTTGAGAAGCTCAAACGTGATGCGTAACACGAGAATGAACCTCATTGGTTCTTGAGAAGCTCAAACGTGATGCGTAACACGAGAATGAACCTCATTGGTCCTTGAGAAGCTCAAACGTGATGCGTAACACGAGAATGAACCTCATTGGTTCTTGAGAAGCTCAAACGTGATGCGTAACACTAGAATGAACCTCATTGGTTCTTGAGAAGCTCAAACGTGATGCGTAACACTAGAATGAACCTCATTGGTTCTCAAGAAGCTCAAACGTGATGCGTAACACGAGAATGAACCTCATTGGTTCTTGAGAAGCTCAAACGTGATGCGTAACACTAGAATGAACCTCATTGGTTCTTGAGAAGCTCAAACGTGATGCGTAACACTAGAATGAACCTCATTGGATCTGGCTGAAGCTCAAACGTGATGCGTAACACGAGAATGAACCTCATTGGTTCTTGAGAAGCTCAAACGTGATGCGTAACACGAGAATGAACCTCATTGGTTCTTGAGAAGCTCAAACGTGATGCGTAACACGAGAATGAACCTCATTGGTCCTTGAGAAGCTCAAACGTGATGCGTAACACGAGAATGAACCTCATTGGTTCTTGAGAAGCTCAAACGTGATGCGTAACACTAGAATGAACCTCATTGGTTCTTGAGAAGCTCAAACGTGATGCGTAACACTAGAATGAACCTCATTGGTTCTCAAGAAGCTCAAACGTGATGCGTAACACTAGAATGAACCTCATTGGTTCTCGAGAAGCTCAAACGTGATGCGTAACACGAGAATGAACCTCATTGGTTCTTGAGAAGCTCAAACGTGATGCGTAACACTAGAATGAACCTCATTGGATCTGGCTGAAGCTCAAACGTGATGCGTAACACGAGAATGAACCTCATTGGTTCTTGAGAAGCTCAAACGTGATGCGTAACACGAGAATGAACCTCATTGGTTCTCGAGAAGCTCAAACGTGATGCGTAACACGAGAATGAACCTCATTGGTTCTTGAGAAGCTCAAACGTGATGCGTAACACTAGAATGAACCTCATTGGTTCTTGAGAAGCTCAAACGTGATGCGTAACACTAGAATGAACCTCATTGGATCTGGCTGAAGCTCAAACGTGATGCGTAACACGAGAATGAACCTCATTGGTTCTTGAGAAGCTCAAACGTGATGCGTAACACGAGAATGAACCTCATTGGTTCTTGAGAAGCTCAAACGTGATGCGTAACACGAGAATGAACCTCATTGGTCCTTGAGAAGCTCAAACGTGATGCGTAACACGAGAATGAACCTCATTGGTTCTTGAGAAGCTCAAACGTGATGCGTAACACTAGAATGAACCTCATTGGTTCTTGAGAAGCTCAAACGTGATGCGTAACACTAGAATGAACCTCATTGGTTCTCAAGAAGCTCAAACGTGATGCGTAACACGAGAATGAACCTCATTGGTTCTTGAGAAGCTCAAACGTGATGCGTAACACGAGAATGAACCTCATTGGTTCTTGAGAAGCTCAAACGTGATGCGTAACACTAGAATGAACCTCATTGGTTCTTGAGAAGCTCAAACGTGATGCGTAACACGAGAATGAACCTCATTGGTTCTTGAGAAGCTCAAACGTGATGCGTAACACGAGAATGAACCTCATTGGTTCTTGAGAAGCTCAAACGTGATGCGTAACACGAGAATGAACCTCATTGGTTCTTGAGAAGCTCAAACGTGATGCGTAACACGAGAATGAACCTCATTGGTTCTTGAGAAGCTCAAACGTGATGCGTAACACTAGAATGAACCTCATTGGTTCTTGAGAAGCTCAAACGTGATGCGTAACACTAGAATGAACCTCATTGGTTCTCAAGAAGCTCAAACGTGATGCGTAACACTAGAATGAACCTCATTGGTTCTCGAGAAGCTCAAACGTGATGCGTAACACGAGAATGAACCTCATTGGTTCTTGAGAAGCTCAAACGTGATGCGTAACACTAGAATGAACCTCATTGGATCTGGCTGAAGCTCAAACGTGATGCGTAACACGAGAATGAACCTCATTGGTTCTTGAGAAGCTCAAACGTGATGCGTAACACGAGAATGAACCTCATTGGTTCTTGAGAAGCTCAAACGTGATGCGTAACACGAGAATGAACCTCATTGGTCCTTGAGAAGCTCAAACGTGATGCGTAACACGAGAATGAACCTCATTGGTTCTTGAGAAGCTCAAACGTGATGCGTAACACTAGAATGAACCTCATTGGTTCTTGAGAAGCTCAAACGTGATGCGTAACACTAGAATGAACCTCATTGGTTCTCAAGAAGCTCAAACGTGATGCGTAACACTAGAATGAACCTCATTGGTTCTCGAGAAGCTCAAACGTGATGCGTAACACGAGAATGAACCTCATTGGTTCTTGAGAAGCTCAAACGTGATGCGTAACACGAGAATGAACCTCATTGGTTCTTGAGAAGCTCAAACGTGATGCGTAACACTAGAATGAACCTCATTGGTTCTTGAGAAGCTCAAACGTGATGCGTAACACTAGAATGAACCTCATTGGTTCTTGAGAAGCTCAAACGTGATGCGTAACACGAGAATGAACCTCATTGGTTCTTGAGAAGCTCAAACGTGATGCGTAACACGAGAATGAACCTCATTGGTTCTTGAGAAGCTCAAACGTGATGCGTAACACTAGAATGAACCTCATTGGTTCTCGAGAAGCTCAAACGTGATGCGTAACACGAGAATGAACCTCATTGGTTCTTGAGAAGCTCAAACGTGATGCGTAACACGAGAATGAACCTCATTGGTTCTTGAGAAGCTCAAACGTGATGCGTAACACTAGAATGAACCTCATTGGTTCTTGAGAAGCTCAAACGTGATGCGTAACACTAGAATGAACCTCATTGGTTCTCAAGAAGCTCAAACGTGATGCGTAACACGAGAATGAACCTCATTGGTTCTTGAGAAGCTCAAACGTGATGCGTAACACGAGAATGAACCTCATTGGTTCTTGAGAAGCTCAAACGTGATGCGTAACACTAGAATGAACCTCATTGGTTCTTGAGAAGCTCAAACGTGATGCGTAACACGAGAATGAACCTCATTGGTTCTTGAGAAGCTCAAACGTGATGCGTAACACGAGAATGAACCTCATTGGTTCTTGAGAAGCTCAAACGTGATGCGTAACACGAGAATGAACCTCATTGGTTCTTGAGAAGCTCAAACGTGATGCGTAACACGAGAATGAACCTCATTGGTTCTTGAGAAGCTCAAACGTGATGCGTAACACTAGAATGAACCTCATTGGTTCTTGAGAAGCTCAAACGTGATGCGTAACACTAGAATGAACCTCATTGGTTCTCAAGAAGCTCAAACGTGATGCGTAACACTAGAATGAACCTCATTGGTTCTCGAGAAGCTCAAACGTGATGCGTAACACGAGAATGAACCTCATTGGTTCTTGAGAAGCTCAAACGTGATGCGTAACACTAGAATGAACCTCATTGGATCTGGCTGAAGCTCAAACGTGATGCGTAACACGAGAATGAACCTCATTGGTTCTTGAGAAGCTCAAACGTGATGCGTAACACGAGAATGAACCTCATTGGTTCTTGAGAAGCTCAAACGTGATGCGTAACACGAGAATGAACCTCATTGGTCCTTGAGAAGCTCAAACGTGATGCGTAACACGAGAATGAACCTCATTGGTTCTTGAGAAGCTCAAACGTGATGCGTAACACTAGAATGAACCTCATTGGTTCTTGAGAAGCTCAAACGTGATGCGTAACACTAGAATGAACCTCATTGGTTCTCAAGAAGCTCAAACGTGATGCGTAACACTAGAATGAACCTCATTGGTTCTCGAGAAGCTCAAACGTGATGCGTAACACGAGAATGAACCTCATTGGTTCTTGAGAAGCTCAAACGTGATGCGTAACACGAGAATGAACCTCATTGGTTCTTGAGAAGCTCAAACGTGATGCGTAACACTAGAATGAACCTCATTGGTTCTTGAGAAGCTCAAACGTGATGCGTAACACTAGAATGAACCTCATTGGTTCTTGAGAAGCTCAAACGTGATGCGTAACACGAGAATGAACCTCATTGGTTCTTGAGAAGCTCAAACGTGATGCGTAACACGAGAATGAACCTCATTGGTTCTTGAGAAGCTCAAACGTGATGCGTAACACTAGAATGAACCTCATTGGTTCTCGAGAAGCTCAAACGTGATGCGTAACACGAGAATGAACCTCATTGGTTCTTGAGAAGCTCAAACGTGATGCGTAACACTAGAATGAACCTCATTGGTTCTCGAGAAGCTCAAACGTGATGCGTAACACGAGAATGAACCTCATTGGTTCTCGAGAAGCTCAAACGTGATGCGTAACACGAGAATGAACCTCATTGGTTCTTGAGAAGCTCAAACGTGATGCGTAACACGAGAATGAACCTCATTGGTTCTTGAGAAGCTCAAACGTGATGCGTAACACGAGAATGAACCTCATTGGTCCTTGAGAAGCTCAAACGTGATGCGTAACACGAGAATGAACCTCATTGGTTCTTGAGAAGCTCAAACGTGATGCGTAACACTAGAATGAACCTCATTGGTTCTTGAGAAGCTCAAACGTGATGCGTAACACTAGAATGAACCTCATTGGTTCTCAAGAAGCTCAAACGTGATGCGTAACACTAGAATGAACCTCATTGGTTCTCAAGAAGCTCAAACGTGATGCGTAACACTAGAATGAACCTCATTGGTTCTCGAGAAGCTCAAACGTGATGCGTAACACGAGAATGAACCTCATTGGTTCTTGAGAAGCTCAAACGTGATGCGTAACACGAGAATGAACCTCATTGGTTCTTGAGAAGCTCAAACGTGATGCGTAACACTAGAATGAACCTCATTGGTTCTTGAGAAGCTCAAACGTGATGCGTAACACTAGAATGAACCTCATTGGTTCTTGAGAAGCTCAAACGTGATGCGTAACACGAGAATGAACCTCATTGGTTCTTGAGAAGCTCAAACGTGATGCGTAACACGAGAATGAACCTCATTGGTTCTTGAGAAGCTCAAACGTGATGCGTAACACTAGAATGAACCTCATTGGTTCTCGAGAAGCTCAAACGTGATGCGTAACACGAGAATGAACCTCATTGGTTCTTGAGAAGCTCAAACGTGATGCGTAACACTAGAATGAACCTCATTGGTTCTCGAGAAGCTCAAACGTGATGCGTAACACGAGAATGAACCTCATTGGTTCTTGAGAAGCTCAAACGTGCTGATCTTGATTTTATCCATGAGGAATTTATTGGGAAAAGTCATGCATCTAGGTCAGGGGAATTTGAAGATTACAGCATCTTTCTTTGGAACCGTTATGCACAATAAGCCATAAGAAAATATGGTGAAATTCGGATTTGATGTTGACTTTAGTGAAACCACACTGGCACGTCTAAGGAGAGAGTCATCAACCGACTCAAGACAGAAATTACTCTGACAAATAGATGACATACTTTCCTCCAAAACTTGACAAACTATGAAACAACCACCAAATCAAACAACATAAATACAACCACACCCAGAGATGTTAAATCCATAAACTCTCCTGTGAATCGAGTCAAAACATTTCATTACAAGCCGATCTGATGCTCTTGCTGGAGCTGTAAACACTGAGGAAGTGCTGGCAAAGAGCAAATGCTTAACAGTGACTAAATCTTTCCAGGAGTCCATTATGTCGTCGTGCTTAAAAAATGACTGTCCACAGGAGAAGGAAAACAGCTCCAACTGAGGCTATAGTTCAGACTCTGACCGCTTCGAACTCATTTATTTATATAGCACATTATATTTTATAACAAGTAAAGTGATTTACATAACAATTCATCTTTTAAAGAGTCTCTGAAATCCCCCACGAACATTGAGCTTGTTTACATGCACACCAATTTACTGGTTTATATGCAAATCAATAACCTGGCAATACAAGTAAACCACGTTTACAGGACTGTATTAAAAACACCGGTTATTCCGCAGTGGTGATGCCAAAATTTAAGCATCCATGTATTTCACTCTATTCTTATGTTGTGATGTTAAATAAAGCATTAAAACCCCCAAAATATGTTCAAAATATCTTGAATCTCAAGAAAGAATCTCGAGTGAATGATTCAATGACTCACTTGTTTCATTAATGGATGAATCAGTGTTTTTGAACGAATCTCTTGAGTGAATGATTCAATGACTCACTTGTTTCATTATCGGATGAATCAGTGTTTTTGAACGAATCTCTTGAATTAATGATTCAATGGCTCACTTGTTTCATTACCAAATGAATCAGTGTTTTCGAACAAATCTCTTGAATGAATGATTCAAAGACTCACTTGTTTCATTACTGGATGATCAGTGATTTTGAACAAATCTCTTGAATGAATGATTCAATGACTCACTTGTTTCATTACTGGATGAATCAGTGTCTTTGAGTGAATCTCTTGAGTGAATGATTCAATGACTCACTTGTTTCATTACTGGATGAATCGGTGTTTTTGAACGAATCTCTTGAATTAATAATTGAATGACTCGTTTCATTACGTGATGAATCAGTGTTTTCGAACAAATCTCTTGAATGAATGATTCAAAGACTCACTTGTTTCATTACTGGATGATCAGTGATTTTGAACAAATCTCTTGAATGAATGATTCAATGACTCACTTGTTTCATTACTGGATGAATCAGTGTCTTTGAGTGAATCTCTTGAGTGAATGATTCAATGACTCACTTGTTTCATTATCAGATGAATCAGTGTTTTTGAACAAATCTCTTGAATGAATGATTCAATGACCTCACTTGTTTCATTACTGGATGAATCAGTGTTTTTGAACGAATCTCTTGAATGAATGATTCAATGACCTCACTTGTTTCATTACTGGATGAATCAGTGTTTTTGAACGAATCTCTTGAGTGAATGATTCAATGACTCACTTGTTTCATTATCGGATGAATTAGTGTTTTTGAACGAATCTCTTGAATTAATGATTCAATGGCTCACTTGTTTCATTACCAAATGAATCAGTGTTTTTGAACAAATCTCTTGAATGAATGATTCAATGACTCACTTGTTTCATTATCGGATGAATCAGTGTTTTTGAACGAATCTCTTGAATGAATGATTCAATGACTCACTTGTTTCATTACCGGATGAATCAGTGTCTTTGAGTGAATCTCTTGAGTAAATGATTGAATGACTCGTTTCATTACTGGATGTATTTTATGCCAGTACATCTGTGATGATCTGAATGATTAACGATCCTGTGCGGTTGAAAAGACTGTTTGTGAAACGGTTTCATATCTAATGCCTCAAATGTGCACTGTGATTTTGTCAAAGGTTGAATAGACACAGATGAATCACTGTCATTTATGAACGATCTTTAAACGTCGGCTTATTAAGCATAATCGGGTTAAGAACGTGCATGTTAAATGCACTCATTATTTTGTGAGAAACACAAAATCAGGCATTCATAAATCTGTATATATCCCCAGAATCAAACCTCCATTAGTGTAAGCGTAAGGGTGTGTGTTGGTCTACAGAATGAACCTCATTCACGGCTGTATTCTCTTCAGGATGTCCCGAATCGCTGGACCTACTTCATGTTAACAGTCTCTGGAGCCACACAAAGACACGGCCGATGAACTACACACACAAAGCCAGTGCTGTGAGCGAGAACAAACCCGTGCGTTCTCACACTGTCAGCTGCGGCGGGGCAAATTAAGCCGGTTCTGATGTTGTCTGCTTTTCCGTTCCTGCCAGCTTCCTCCGAACATTTCTGGAGAACTCCAAACACAAGCTTCGGCTCATGCCATAAAAAACAAAGGATGAAACGCTGTCGACTTAACGAGGAAATACTTCAAAGAGTAAATAAAAACAAGATGTTGGCTTGCGAGTTATCACCATGAGCATTTAAAGCAATAACTCAGCAAATGCACCCGACCTCATGTCCTTCCAAACCTGCAAGTTGTTATTTTCTCAATAGAACTTAAAAGAGACGTTTTGTTTTCCAAACATTGAGGGTAAAGCCAACCAAATTACGAAAACAATTTTTTCAATCTCAAATTTTTTATTTTTTATAAAAGCAAACATAAAAAGTGCTGAAAGGCGGAATAGTAAATGTCACAGATTGACTGAGTTGTGTAGAGGAGGCTCAGAATGACAGTTTCCACCTGAGCTCTGGAGCCCAATCTCAGGGGTGTAAACATGACTTTAGAAAGATGGCAGCTTCATTATTTTATTCTCACACAGAGATTGGTAGATCTATTAGTGAAATCTGTTGACTTTATCAATCTGTGTGTCATTATATGCCAACGGCGAGCGCTCAAACATGGGGAATAAGCACTTCTGCTGTGTCTTTGACTCAAGTTTGCTCGTCTGTAACTCCAGAAGTATTAAAGATATCTGAATATCCTTCTAGATTCTGCTTCTTAACTAACTTTACTTTTGGTTTCTTCATTTTAAAGGCCCTCGATGGTTCAATCCCAGAGATATGGAGATCTCAATGCGGCTCGATGAGTAAAATCAACACATTTTCAGTGGTCGAAAACCAAATGTGGTTTACTTCTTTCTTTTAAAGAGGAATATCTGAACAACAAATAATGCTGAAACTAGAAATGTATCGTGTTTTTCTATCAGTGCCATAAATATTCCTTTTCCAAAGTTTGCATGCCTGTCACTCAAAAAGTATTAAACATATATTCATTTTAGCTTCCAGTTCTTAACAAACTTTTCTTTTGAACTCTTAATTTTCAAGGCCCTCTATCGTTCAAACCCAGAGTTAAGGGGATCTCAATACAACTCCATGTTCAAATTGCTACCCATTTGCTGCATTGAGATCTCCATAACTCTGGGACTGAACCATCGAGGGCCTTTAAAATGAAGAAACCAAAAGTAAAGTTAGTAAAGAAGCAGAATCTAGAAGGATATTCAGATATCTTTAATACTTCTGGAGTTACAGACGAGCAAACTTGAGTCAAAGACACAGCAGAAGTGCTTATTCCCCATGTTTGAGCGCTCACCGTTGGCATATAATGACACACAGATTGATAAAGTCAACAGATTTCACTAATAGATCTACCAATCTCTGTGTGAGAATACAATAATGAAGCTGCCATCTTTCTAAAGTCATGTTTACACCCCTGAGATTGGGCTCCAGAGTCATTCTGAGCCTCCTCTAGTCAATACACATCTGAGACATTTACTATTCCGCCTTTCTTCTTCATTTATATATTCCTCTCACCAGACAAAACATGATTGAGTTAACACGTAATGAAAGTTATGTTTTTGGCTGAACTATTGCTTTAAAGTCAGCATGAAACGGACATATTTCTTCCCTAGTGTGCCGTATATCGAGTGAACCGCTTCTCAAACAAGAACAAATGTAGGGCGGGCTTGATTTTGTTTGTGGGGAATTGATTGGACGGCTGTGGTTTGTTATTGGTGGATCTCATGTGAGTGACAGGTTGCCCCGCCCTCGTCATCAGAGAAGAGATGAAGTTATTCTGATTCAAGAACTTTTGACCTCATGGAAACTACTACTAAATGCTTTTGTTATTGTGCTGAAACTAAAAACAGGTTAATCGGATAACCAAGTGATGAGCGATTCCTGAGGTCTGAATGTGAAGAGACAGACAGAGAGAGCGTTTATCTTTCTCTCAGAGCTTCAGCCCATCTGGCCTACAGCCCTTCTTAGTGTCCCAAAGCCCATAATTCAGTCGGGAGCTTTTAAATAGTGGTAAACATCCGTGGAAGTGGCGCCTCTCTCTCCTCATCTGCCCGTTTGAGAGTGGAAACCCAGAGAGCCGACACAATACCGGCTATTCTACTCGCTCAAAACCTCAGCATCTATTCAAACATGTGCGGGACAGATTATACAAGACTTTATAATGAGACCAAGCACAACTGTTGATGAGCGATGGGAGGAAAACAATGCTGAATGCAAACTCAATGAAAGGGAAGAGAAAAGACCTCCCATTTCTTTTGCTGTTGATGTAAAAGTTTGTGCCTCCTACCAAACCCTTCAGTAGTTTGCTGCAAATTCGTGTCTTTGGTACAGGTTGTGTGACGCACAAAAACCAATCAATTAAATCAAATTAAATATTTTGTATGGTTAACAATGCGGTTGCTTGATGTTCAATGTAAAACCTGTGAACTAAAGCAAAGCCAGTTTAAAATCCTAGACATTTTAGTATTTTCTTTGCCAAACTGGGTTTGCAAGATCAGAAAGTGAAAACAAACAATCCTAATGAGGTGTGGATACAATTCAAATGAATGGAAAATTCAATTTTCAAACAGAATTGCAAGAGAACAATGTTGACCCAGCCAACAGGGAACGTTCTGGCAAAGGTCTTTAATAATGTTCTTCTAAAAACGTTTTTTTTCCCCTGAGACATGTTCATCTAACGTTTTTTAAATGTTACTACTTGTTTCAGAACGTTCAGAGAACATTCAAAAGTAACATTCCTCTTATGTTTGCAAAAATTATACAACCGAAGGTTTTCTTAACGCTTGAATAACCAAGAGAAAAACGTTAAAGACGTTTAAAAAACTTGACAGTTTGAACGTTAAGGAAACATTCAAAAGTAACAGTTTAGACAACATTCAAAAGTAACATTCCCCTAA